>NW_005871051.1:27431429-27489272 GCF_000147115.1 Myotis lucifugus
TGAAGGGGGCAGAGTAGAAGATCCTTTACAAGGCTATTATCTATATCCAGGTGAGAGATATGATGCACCAGGGTGGTGGCCATGGTGGCAGTGATGTAGAGTTGACAGGATGAGCTGACAAATGTGATAGTGTGTGTGTGTGTGTGTGTGTGTGTGTGTGTGTGTGTGAGAGAGAGAGAGAGAGAGAGAGAGAGAGAGAGAGAGAGAGAGGGAGAGATTAATTGACCTAGAAGGATAATGGGATTTTTTGAGTAACTGGAAGAATGGAGATAGTTTGTTCTGTTTCTATTAACTAAATAAAAGGTACTTTTGGATGAACTACCTTAAGCAAAGTTCCCAATAACAGATATGCCGTTAAGAACCTCTGTAATATGTCTTTAAAAATGATAGTGTTTATGGTCATATTTTATAATGAAAGAAGCTATTGGCAAGTCTTGTCAGGAACTCCCTGTGGAAATATCAATTGCTTTTCTTGGCTCCAAAGTATTTCCTGAACAGTGTATTATACTTTGTCCCAAGTGTGCCATTAAGGGATTTGAAAGTTTGTTCAAACATGTGTGGCATGTGAGTGCTGTCACTTAAGCCTGTCCAGAGGAGCCAAGAAACGAAAAGCAGCTCCTAGGTGGACTTTAACATGCATTAGGACTGAACCAGATGCTCAGGTAGTAGGATGGGATGGGCAGTATCTCCTGTGTACAAAGTCTTCAGCCAACACTGCTCAACTAAACAGTCCTGTCAGCAGAAAGTGTGTGTGGACAGGTATATGTAAATCTTCTGGAAAACCTCCATTATACCCAGTTGATAGCACTGGGGAATGTAATATAATTTATTTGCTGGAACAGAATTTTCCGTGCTAATATAGACTTGCTCTTTTTTATAAGGTTTAAAATAGCACTCTTTAAAGATAGCTTTTATGTTCAAGGAAGGGCTTTTCTATGTCAGTAAGTGGGAAAACTATGAAATGTTTCATGCTTGGAATTTGGGTAAGCCATATGTGATAGAAATGTTACTTAGCATTTTTATTTAGGATTTCATTGGAATTGTTTGGTTACAAGGACCCTTTCTGTGGCTGTCCAGCTTTTCAATGCATTAATATATTAACTTTAAAAGGAAGGGGGAGAAAATCTAATATTAAATAGTTTTGAACGGCCAGATTCTTGATTCTGGTAAGTTTCAGTAACTGCAGTTGATTTAATTTACAGCTCAGTGTAGACGTTTCTCCTCCTCTTTTCCCCCCTTTCTAAGGGATAGATTGCTACTTCACGATTTTGTAGGAATCAGGAAATGTCCCTGCAAGTTATGCTCCGTTCTCTAGTTTCTCTTCTTTATCTAGGCATTTGTGATTTTTTTTTTTTTTTGCTAAAACTGTTGTTTTCAAATTGGGTAATGGTGAACTTTATGGTTATTTTGAGTTTATATTGAAATATGGCATTATAATTTAGGTATGAAGCTCTAGAGTTATTTTAGAAAAATGCATTTATTTAAATGGCTTCCAGTTTTACTCAGTTGCATTTGTATTTATAGTTGCTTCATATGGTGCTAAGTTTCAACTGCGATGATTAACTGATGACTCCTGGTCTCTAGACATAGTGGTTAATGGGGAAGAATGCAGTATCATGTTGACAAGCATCTCAGTTTAGCTGGCTCTTGCTGCTTGGTAGTTACTTTATTCATTTCTTGCAATTTTTAAAGAATATTTCTTTTACAGCTGATTTAAGTCTTTCTCATTCTCTTCATAAGAGAAAAGGAAACCAATATTTATTGAGCATTTTTATGTGCCAAACATTTTGGGAACCTCTGAGGAATATAAAAAAATGAATGTGACATGGTTTGCTGCCTGGTTGGAGCAAGAAACATGCAACAAATAAATGGAATATAGCCTGGTCAAGGAACCTTGTTATGAAAGAATAGTTAAGGAATAGCAGTGGAACAAAGGAAGGAAAAAGAACATTTCTTAAGAGAGGGAAAGTAGTTAGAATCATTCACAGAAGAGCGAGATCCTGAATGTTGATTATTTGCCAGGCAGACAATGCAGAGACATTGTATGCAGTGTATGCTCGTGGTGGGAGCTGTCTGTGCAAAGCTCACTCTGAATCTCTTTGCAGGAAATCTCCCATAGGCATGTCCAGGACTGCGAGCACTGGGACCTAGTGCCCTAGACCTGTGTGCTTGTCACAGCTCTCCTGTTTAGTTGCTGTGGGGTGTGACATGTCTGAACCTGTTCTTTCCTCTGTGAGCTGAATATAATTATTCTCCTCTATATCACCTGGGGTCATTGTGTGGGTCAAATCAGTTAGTGTGTGTAAATATGAAGAGTGATAATAAAAGCCTTAGTGTTTATTATGATTAACATTCATAATTGTATTTAAACTAGTGGCCGGTGCATGAAATTCGTGCACGGGGCAGGGGGTGTCCCTCAGCCCGGCCTGCACCCTCTCCAATCTGGGACCCCTTGGGGGATGTCCGACTGCCACTTTAGGCATTGGGCCTAAATTGGCAGTTGGACAAACCTCTCGCAATCTGGGACTGCTGACTCCTAACCACTCACCTGCCTGCCAGCCTGCTCGCCCCCAACTGCCCCCACCCCCACCGGCCTGCTTGCCCCTAACTGCCCCCCTGCCAGCCTGATCACCCCCAACTGGCCCCCTGCCAGCCTGCTCGCCCCCAACTGGCCCCCCCTGCCGGCCTGCTCGCCCCCAACCTCCCTCCCCCTCGCTGGCCTGATCACCTCCACTGGCCTCCCTGACCGGCCTGATCACCCACAGCTGCCGTCCCAGCCTGGCCTAATCATCCACAACTGCCCTCCCCTCTTGGCCCCTAACCGCCTCTACCTCGGCCCCGCCACCATGGCTTTGTCCAGAAGAACGTCCGGAAGGTCTCCTGGAAGGTCTCCCAGTCTAATTAGCATATTACCCTTTTATTAGTATAGATAGAGGACTGGTGCACGGGTGGGGGCCGGCTGGTTTGCCCTGAAGGGTTCCCCTTGGGGGGCAGGGCAGCCTGAGGGGCCTGTGGTGGTTTGCAGACCAGCTACATTCCCATGGGGGGGGTCCCCACTGGGGATGGTGCCAGCCTGGATGAGGGGCTGGGGCAGTTTGCAGGTCAGCCACGCCCCCATGGGGTGAGGGTCCCTGATGGGGGGCATGGCCAGCCTGGGTGAGGGGCTGTGGGCTGTTTTCAGGCTGGCCACACCCCCTTCAGGGTGGGGGTCCCCACTGGGGTGCCTGGCCAGTCTGGGTGAGGGGCTGATGGCTGTTTGCAGGCTGGCCACGCCCCCCAGTGGGGACCCTCACCCCATGGGGGCCTGGCCAGCCTAGGTAAGGGGCTGAGGGCCATTTTCAGGCTAGCCACCCCCCCTTCAGAGTGGGGGTCCCCGTTGGGGTGCCTGGCCAACCTAGGTGAGGGGCTGATAGCTGTTTGCAGGCTGGCCACACACCCCCAGCGGGGACCCTCACCCCAATGGTGGCATGGCCAGCCTGAGTGAGGGACTGAGGGCCGTTTGCAGGCCCCTCCCTCGGCGGCCGGCCTGGGCGACCCAAGCCTCCCTTGCGCTCAGGCTGGCTCCATGACTGCCGCCCAAAGGCCCCTCTTTCGGCGTCAGCCCAGGCGGGTGGGAAGCTTGGCTTCCTCCGTCGCCGGGGGCGACCCAAGCCTCCCGCCTGCTTCAGCTGGCTCCGTGGCCGCGCCATCTTTGTCCCGCTAATTTGCATATTCCCTCCTGATTGGCTGTGGGGTGTCACGGAGGTATGGTCAATTTACAAATTTGTCTATTATTAGTGTAGATGTTCTCTACTTCATTAACTCCTCTCCCTTGTTGAACCCCCTTTATTTGAGTCTCTTCTCAGGGCTCTAGTCTCAGCTTATCTTTTCAGTTGACTCTTGGCCCTGGTACACCTCACCTTTACTTTACTGTCAACCCATTGTGGTTAATTTCCTAATCTGGATTTCAGTCCCCCAGTATACTTTTCTATCTTCAGACCTACATTTCCAGCTGCCACCTGGATGGTCCTTTATCACCTTGGACTTCCTGAGTCTAAAGACTGAATTTGTTTCCCCTATACAAATTCACTTATTAAGCTCCCTCCCATGTTCCAGGAACCTAGGCTAATAGCTTTTTATATGTTATCTCAGTTTCCACAATAACCTTATGATATTGGATACTTCTGTCCCTATTTTAAAGAGAATGAAACTGAGATTCAAAGAGATTAATAGCTTCCCCGAAGTGATATAGCTAGTAAGCAGCAGAGCCAATGATGTGAACCCAGTTTGTAGACTAGAATTCCTGCTCTTAAGCACTTTTTTTTCTGCTTCTTCACTTCACTTGCTTTACAGTAAAGACCAGACTCATTAAGTTGGCATTCTGGACTCTTCATGTCTGCTTCTTCATCCTTCCTTCTCACTCTTACTGTACATTTTGGTATTACTTGCCTTTCCTAAAGGAAAGTCTGCATTTTATCTTCTTGCTTTTGCATGTATGTCCTTTCCCAGTTCAGTCTTCTCCTTTTCATGTGTTCACCTATCAAAATCCAGAGGAAGGCAGGGCAGTGTGGTGGAATAAGCCAGGGCAGGAGTCAAGTGGGTCTGTTTTCTGCTTTATTTCACAGTCCTGATCTGTTCTAGATAGGGCTGGATCAGTTTACATTCATACCAGCAGTGTGTTGCTATACTTTTTTGCTAACATTTGCTATTGTCAGGATTTTAGTTTTTTGCTCAAGTGTGGGTTAGTAATGATATCTCATTGTGGTTTCAATTTGTATTTCTCTCATGACTAATGAGGTTGAGCACCTTTCCATCTTTATTGGCTATTTCACATTCCCATTTTGTGAAATGTCTTTAAGTCTTTTCCTCATTTCTCTATTAGATTGTTTGTCTTTCATTGAACTGTAGGTGTTCTTTATACATTCTAGACATGAGCACTTCTGTGACTTATCTTTTAAATTTTCTTTTACATTATCTTAGAATGAAGGGAAAACTTAAATTTTTATTGAGTTGAATTTATCATTATTTTATTTTATAGCAGTGCTTTTTATATATGTTTAAAACATATTTCCCTATATATTTTCTCATATATTATTTTCTAAAATTCTGTCAGCCTTTTAGATTAGCATCTTCCTTAGCCATTTTCCACTCACATGATTGCATAGTGTCTCTGACTCAGCAAATGTTTTTATCTTTGAAGGAGAGGGATTCTACGAGGCAGTTTGCCATTCTGTTACTAATACAAGGTGTCTCCTCTCTTGGGTCTCTCAACTGAAGATTTTGAGCTTAGGCCTCTTCCCTATAACTTTTTTAAAAAATATATATTTTTATAGATTTCAAAGAGAAAGGGGAAGAGAAAGAGAGAGGGAGAGGGAGAGGGAGAGGGAGAGAGAGAGAGAGAGAGAGAGAGAGAGAGAGAGAGAGAGAAACATCAGTGGTGAGAGAGAATCATTGATTGGCTGCCTCCTGCATGCCCCACACTGGGGATGGGGATTGAGCCCACAACCCAAGCATATGCCCTGACAGGGAATTAAACCTTGATCTCCTGGTTCATAGGTTGATGCTCAACCACTGAGCAACACTGGCCTGGCTTCTCTATTTCTTTTAATGGTAAGCTTCTCATAGCCTCCCCTCAACTTCATCCCTAATGGTTTTCAGGGTTCCTCCCAGTGCTACTGAAAAGGCAAGATTATTGCTCTCCATCGCCCAGAGCATAAGGATTGCAGCCTGATGGCGAAAGAGGTCACCTTTTCCTCATCACACTGTCACACCACTCTGTCATCCTATTTTCCCTTCCAAGAGGAGAGTGTTTGTGCATGTGCATTTGTGTTTGGGGAAGGGAAGTTCAAGGGAATTAAATTTAGTATTGTATGCGCTATTTTGAGCATTTTTAGTAGCTGCGAGTGACACTTTAATTTCAGATCAGTACTCCCCAGTTGATCTCTGCCTATATTTTCAGTTTATTTTTACTAGCAGGGTTTATATGATGCTCATCCTACCCTGTTCATGGAACAAGACTGTGAGTGAAAATGTTTTATATGACCCAGCAATTTGATTCCTTCACCAACCCATTTCTGTCCTGTCCTCCAGAGACTAGACTAACTCTCTAAGGGAGAACTATAATCCCAGCTGTAGCATGCACTTGGAATAATAAGTGCAGTCAGCTGCCACACTGTATTAGGGTTGTGGAGGAAACCAGAGGAATTTTAGTCCTCAGTTAACCAGGTCAGTAATGTATCCATTCTCCACAGGCCCCACTCCTCTTACTCTGAGCCCAGAGCTCTCTAAAATATTGATCAATTTGAACTGGTAGCTTTCAGCACCCAGACCCTTTACTCTCCTTACTTGTACATTCTTACAGAGTATTTTCTCTCTATTTGTAGATATGCATTTTGCTGTGGAGGAAAGCTTATAGCTTTCATCTGATTCTCAGATTTAGGGATCTGCTAAACTACAAAGTAGGGGACCACTGAACTAGACTTTTCAACTTTTTTGAGGTTAGTCCCACAGGAGAAGGCTTCCTTACATATCCCAGGAAATTTTGGCTCCTAGTTTCTAACCCACATACTCTTATATCTGGAAACTGTTCTGAAAGCTCTCTTGCATCCTGATGATCTTTTATATTTCTTTCTTCATTGTTCTACCCATTTATTCATCTGTTTATTCATCAGATATTGAGTACCTAGATTGATTATGCAAGTTGCTGTAGAAAATACACAACGATGTATAAGATATAATTGGTGAGCATATAGTCATAACAGATGAGGGAAATCATATACATAGATAATACTAATATAGTGAAGAAATTGAGAAGTGCCAGAGAAGAGATATAAATACTTTGAGACTTTAAAAAAGGGAGAATTTATTTACCTTGGACAGTGAGGGTAATGTGATGGGGAGGAACTGGGAAGAGTATGTGGTGGATTCTGGGTTATAGAAAATGCAAGGCATTGGATAGGTCTTATGAGATGGATAGATCGATATGTGGAAATGTTAGATGCAGTGTGCCATCTCTGGTTCTTTATTTATTCAATGAGACTTGAGTACACACTGTGTCAGGCCTAACCATGGTTACTTCATGGAGTTTACAGTTTATCAGGGAAGATGGACTCTGAATAAGTCATTTCCTAATTAATTAGTACATTCATTCATTCAATCAATCAGTATATATTTGAGTGGTTACTAAATGCTGTTATCAACTCTTGAAATTCAGCAGTCAGTGAGTAAAATAGATAGCCTCTGTACTCATAAAACCTAAATTCTATTTGGGAGACAGAAAGTAAATAAGTATGTAATGTATTCGCAAGTAGTGATAAGTACAGTGATGGAAAATAGAGCAGGGTGAGAGGGTAGAATAATGACAGCAAGATGGTGCTGTTTCAATTAATGTGATCAGGGAAGGCCTTTCTGAGAGGAGGATACTTGAACAAAGACCTGAACAAAATGAAGAGAGTGAGCCCTAGAATAACTGGGCAAAGAGTTTTCCAGAAAGAGGGAGTAGCAAATGTGAAAACCTCAAGATGGAAGTTTCAGTATTCTAGGATTATCAAAAAGATTTCTAGGATTGGAATATATTTTGCAAAGGAAGAAGTAGAAAATGAAAATGAAAAATAGATATGGGCCAGATTTGACAAGGCCTTGTAGTATGGTGATAGAAGGATGTTGGGAAGCTGTTGAGAGAAGAGCATGATCTGATTTATTTTTTAAAAGGATCACTCTAGCTCAGTGGTTCTCAACCTTCTGGCCCTTTAAATACAGTTCCTCATGTTGTGACCCAACCATAAAATTATTTTCATTGCTACTTCATAACTGTAATGTTGCTACTGTTATGAATCGTAATGTAAATATCTGATATGCAGGATGGTCTTAGGCGACCCCTGTGAAAGGGTCGTTCGACCACCAAAGGGGTCGCGACCCACAGGTTGAGAACCACTTCTCTAGCTGCTTTAGCCCAAAATGGAAACCAGGAGGCTAGTTATTGCAGTAGTTCAGTAAGGAGCTAAAGGTTGCCTGGATTTGTGTAGTAACAGTGGAAAGGTCAAGAAGATACATTATAAAGGAAGGACCAATGGGCTTTTCTGATGGATTGGATGTGGGGCATGAGAGAGAGAGAGCAAAGGGTAATGACACAGTTTGGTGCCATTGGCGGAGAGATGGAATGCTGGGAGAGGAGTGGGTTCTCTTGTTTGAGGTTCCAACTGGCATCCAAATGAAGATTTAGTAGGGAATTGAATATAAGTCTGGAATTGAAGGAAAAGGTTGAGGATAGGCATTTAATTTAGGGAATTAATGACATATAGAGATGTAAAGCCATAAAACTGGATGAAATCACCTAGGGCAGTGGTCGGCAAACTCATTAGTCAGCAGAGCCAAATATCAACAGTACAACGATTGAAATTTCTTTTGAGAGCCAAATTTTTTAAACTTAAACTATATATGTAGGTACATTGTTATTAACTTAATTAGGGTACTCCAAAGGCTTAGGAAGAGCCACACTCAAGGGGCCAAAGAGCCACAAGTGGCTCACGAGCCGCAGTTTGCCGACCACGGACCTAGGGGTTAAGTATAAAAGGATCTTCGCCCTGGTGTTGTTTAATGTGTTACTTGTTCCCTTTATCAAATCAGATTCAAGTTCAACTTATGGGGAAAAAGTACTTCACAGTTAGTTGTATGTACTTCCTATTATCGTGCATGAGGAAGCACTTTGGTTATTTTTCTTTTTAAAATATTTATATTGATTAGTGCGTTCAGGTATTGCCACTCTGGTCCATCCTATGTAATAAAAGGCTAATATGCAAATAGACCGAATGGCAGAATGACTTGCTGCTATGACGCACACTGACCACCAGGGGGCAGGTGCTTAACGCAGGAGTTGCCCCCTGGTGGTGAGTGCGCTCCCACAGGGGAGTGCCGCTCATCCAGAAGCCCTGAGCTAGGCTCACGGCTGGCGAGTGCAGCGGCAGTGGCAGGAGCCTCTCCTGCCTCCATGGCAGCGCTAAGGATGTCCGACTGTTGGCTTAGGTCCGCAGGGAGCGGGGCTAAGCCTTCAGTGGGACATCCCCTGAGAGCTCCTGGACTGCGAGAGGGTGCAGCCCAGGCTGGGGTACCCCCCCCCCCCGTGCATGAATTTTGTGCACCAGGCTTCTAGTCTGTTATAAAACTCCATCCCCATCAGGTTATGACTTATTAGTTTCAATAACCATTGATGATCATATCCTGAATCCATTATTTCAATAGGTATTGGATTATTCCATATTGGTTGAGCATTGGATTATTCCATATTGGTGGTATTGGATGTCTTTAAAAAAAATATTTTTATTGATTTCAGAGAGGAAGGGAGAGGAAGAGAGAGATAGAAACATCAATGATGAGAGGGAATCATTGATTGGCTGCCTCCTGCACGCTCCCTACTGGGGATTGAGCCTGCAACTTGGGCATGTGCCCTTGACCGGAATTGATCTTGGGACCCTTGAGTCTTCAGACTGACACTCTATACACTGAGCCAAACCGGCTAGGGCTGAATGTCTTTCTTTTTTAAAATTTTATCTTTATTGTTGAAGGTATTACAGATAATTAGTTCAAACTCTCTGTGAATAACCACTTTACCTCATCAACTATTTGGTTAACATGAGACACAGGAAATGTAGGATAAATGCTTAGAATTTTCTAAGAATGACCACAGAGAGCCTTTGATAACTTCCTTATTTTCCTATTATGACAAGATGGTCCAGGATAATCTTGTTTATTTTCTATTCCAGACTTGAATTAGCCATTTCTCCGCAGTGGTTCTCAACCTTCCTAATGCTGCGACCCTTTAATACAGTTCCTCATGTTGTGGTGACCCCCAACCATAAAATTATTTTCGTTGCTACTTCATAACTGTAATTTTGCTACTGTTATGAATCGTAATGTAAATATCTGATATGCAGGATGTATTTTCATTGTTCGCGACCCACAGGTTGAGAACCGCTGAAGGAATCCCACAATCCTTACTCAACCAATATGGAATAATTTTAGAATACCTTTTGTATCCCGTGATCATATGATGATTTCTGCCCCCCAACATTTGTTCTATTCTTTTTAAAAAATAGATATTTTTATTGATTTCAGAGAGGAAGGGGGAGAGAAAGATAGAGAGAGAGAAAGAGAGAGAGAGAGAGAGAGAGAGAGAGAGAGAGACATCAATGATGAGAGAGAATCATTGATCGGTTGCCTCCTGCACACCCCACACTAGGGATCAAGCCTTCAATCTGGGCATATGCCTTCACCAGTAATTGAACTGTGACCTCCTGTTTCATAGGTCGACGCTCAACCACTAGACTGTTCTATTCTTGTGTGTCCTGAGATAACAGAATAGAATGAAAATACCTTTAAAATGCAGCATACTAATTTTAATTACACAGTTTCAAGTGACTTGATTTATTCAGTAATTCCTGCTATTTTATTGAAAATATTTGACATTGTGTAATGCTTCATTTTTATTGCTAATGGAAATGACCATCAGTTGTGTTCTTTCTATATTGATTTCAGGCCTCAAAATGGTGAATTAAGGGTTTATGTTTTATATGAGTACATTTTGTAAGCTCTTGTTCACACTTTGTTTTTTTTTCATGTTATATTCTTGTGGCTTCACTGGGAGTTCAGCGATATGCTATTTTGAGTTCTTTTATCATTATCCAACCTACTTTTTGATCCATGTGATGAATCCTTATGAAGCAGCATAGTACTTCTCGTATTTGGGGTCTTTAGGATAGAGGGGATGAAAATGTACATTAGAAAAATGAGAAGTGAATGTGGCGTTCACCTTGGGCATCTTGCAGAGCTGAAGTGCCAACCTGGCACTGCTGGATTGATCATTTCCAATAAGGTTCAGAAAATAAAGAACCTTTTTCAAACTACATGGTGAGTGTCCAATGTTGGAATCTCTGAATATGCAGTTTTTCCTTAGGAAAGAAAAAAGAAAAATCTGCTCTTTCCTTTTCTTTCTTTCATTTAGCAGAACTTTTCTATTTTCTTCAGGTAATTAAACCAGAGAGCAGTGACAAAGAAACAGAAGGTGCCTATGAATCAGATCTCCCTGAGGAAATCTGTGGAAGCCATCTCCTGCAACAGTCCCTGAAAGGCCATAATGACAGTCCTGATGTCATTATAGAGGCTCAGTTTGAAGACAGCGACTCAGAAGATGGACATGGCAACACACAACATGTTCTGGTTGATGGTGTTAAGAAACTCTCAGTTTGTGTTCATGAAAAAGGTGAGTACTGGACTGCTAGCTGACATTTTATTTTAGTAAATTAATCATGTTAAGTATTAGAATTCTCTCTGTGCTCCAGAATTAATCACACAACACATTTGGTATCTTCCCAATTTCTGACCTGTATCAGCTTTTAGGAAAGGAGGATCTTTGATAAACTTACAGCTGCTGGTTATGAGGAGGGACAGCAATGCCACTGGTGGTTTGTGTGGTCAGTGATGGATGGCTGTTGTCATTTCCTAATAGGTTTTGAGTTGTGTTGATAGCTAACCTGAAATTTCCTGTGATGAGGTCAGCCTCAACTTATGGTTGATATAAACAAAATTAAACTGATCTTTAAAATCCTTACTAAAGCACTTCATTTTATCCTGTATTTTTCTTTAACTCAGTACATTTGAAAATTATTTATATATTTGAAAATAATTTATTATAATTATTTTTGTAATTGGTGGTGGGAATGGATCACTTTAAATTTTATAGGTAGGTTATTTTTATGTAGACGAAAGAACATCCAGCCTAAAAAAAAGTCTTTTTTAAGCCAAATGGATGATAATCTCTGGGAAACAATTGAGAAAATGCTCCAGCCCTAGCAACTTTGGCTCAGTGGATAGAGTGTCAGCCTGTGGACTGGAAGGTCCCAGGTTCGATTCCAGTCAAGGGCACATGCCTGGGATGCGACCCGGTCCCAAGTGGGGGGGGCGTGCAGGAGGCAGCCGATGGATGATTCTCTCATCATTGATGTTTCTATCTCTCTCTCTCTCTCTCCCTTTCCTTTCTTCTCTGAAATCAATAATAATAAAAAAAGTGTATGCTCTGGAGAATGGCAGTTTTGCAGCTTATTTCATACATGAGAATCAAAGGAGGAGACATTAGGAGGGTTACATGAAATTCATTGGTGGTAGATTAAGGGGGAGGAAGAAAGCAAAGCTGGGAAACCTCTGAGATTGGATAAAAAGCAAGTGAAGATTCATATACTTCTTTTACTTTGGTGTGTACAGGATAGTTGACATTTATAGCACAGAGAGATGTATGTGGAGGAACAAGGTAACAATGAGGGATTCTGGGTCTGGAAAAGAAGATTACTCTGACATTTAAAAGGTATTTTATTTTAGACTAGTGGCCCGGTGCACGAAATTTGTGCACTCGGTGAGGTGGGGATCCCCCAGCCTGTCCTGTCCCCTGTCATAGTGCGGGAGCCCCGCGATCCATCGCCCCAAAGAGTGAGGCCTCCATGAGCCTCATGTCCCTGGGTCTGGCACTGGGGCGGGGACGCGAGCCTCATATCCCTGGGCCCAGCACCGGGGGTAGGGACGTAAGCCTCACACAAGTCCCTGACGCTGTAAGTCCCTGCCCACCCACTCCTGCTGTGCACGCAGCCTCCTGCTGATCGGTCTTTAACGTGTGAGGGTGTCATGACCATTTGCATATTAGCTCTTTATTATATAGATGTACAAAGTCAATAGACAATTTTAAAGTTAAAGATTGATCTTTGTCAAGGAGGCTTCAGCCTAGGACATCACTACCCATCATGACCCACTTTTAGTTAGGAAGTGTTACGCTCAGACCACCTTGTGTGGTTACTTTAGGCTCTCAGGTTGTAAGGCCTTTATGCTTGTCAAGTTTAGTATGTGACTCCTTTTTAAATCACATTTACAAAGTGTCTTTTGATTTTAAACCTTTTAAAAAAGCCAGTCTTATTGTCTCTGATCAAAAACTTAAGCCATGGGTCTTCTGAATGCAGAAGAACAGCCATTGCAAACACATGGCAAGGAGCTGTGACCAAGGGCTCTACCGGGACCACACACTGGGAAGTGTAAGGGAAAATAGTAATGAAAATTGGAATATTTCAATGTATAGATTTCTAAGAGATTTTAAATGCAGGGTGGATATTTTCCAGCCAAATTGAGTTTTATGTATATTATGAAATGGAAAAGATTGACTTGGCTAAGCTGCCTAGATTATTAGTTGTTTTTTTTTATCAGGAAGAAGTTTCTGGCACATTCCCCATTAAAGGCTAGAAGAAATGCCAGAAGATTACTAAAGGAGGATATTCAGCAGACACCCTGTGGTAGGGACTGGTGAGCACAGCTCATTGAGTTCTGGAATAAAGCTGAGGGTGATTTCAGGAGGTGTCTGCTTAAGAATCAGGCTGGTTCTCCACTGCTGACTAGGTAGTGACCTGGGACATCGAACATTTTCTGAAAGCATGTATCTCTTAACTTTCTAATTTTGAAATTCTTTTTGAATGAAGAGGCTGCTACTTTCTCACTGCCCTATCAGGTGTGGTGACCTGAGGGCACCCAGGTTCTTTTGTTTTATGGCTTACTTAGATAACTAGCGGTTTCACTGTTCAGGGCCCAGCCAATTTCCTTCTGTTGTTTCTTTTTTTCTTCCTTTAAAAACAGTTGGATACTGTGACCCACTTGAGAGTGCATGTATATTATCGTAATGGCGTCAGTACTGTGAGTTATGTCTTTTCTATGAGAAGAGAGGGAAATAACTAGGACCCTAACTAGCCAAATCCTTCATCATTAAGATCACCAAGGGAGAGAGATACTTATAGTCTGAAGTCAGGCAAAGGAGCACTTTAAAACTTAACTATTTGGCCCCAAACTACTTTGTAGAAATGGAGTTCTGATAATTGGACTTGGCAGACCTTAGTAGCCCTTTTTCTCCTGGGCTATGAGGTGAAGGAATAAGATGCCTTAATTTCTCATTAGTGATTGGTACCAATATAAGGGCAAGGAGATATTGATGGATGGAAGTGATGGCAAGTTGGTGCCTGGGGTAGATACTAATAATTCACTTTGCCCTTTGTTTGTGTTAATGTGCTCTTGATTTGTCCTCTATTGTAAATCCACTCCTTCTCTCTTACAAATAAATATCATTGAATGCTTTACAAGTCCACTGCATGCATGTTTTTTCTTTACTCTTTTTATGGTCTTCCTATCCTACTGTTATTTATATTGCTTCCTTACTAGCCCTGACTGAGGGAACAGCTTTAATCCTTCCCTCAGTATCTGGTACAAATTTCTCCTTCTTGCTAGCCTCTAAATAGAGAGTTTGTGAAACCACATGGCTGTTTCTCATTTCTTGCCCTCTTGATATTTAGGAAAATTGCAATTTGCTCTTTTAAAAATCATGATTTTTTTAGGATATTTTAACCAGATTCTCTTGTCTGGATAATATAAAATCTGGTTACAGTTAAGATGTTAGTACTTTTTGCGCCATTCAAGGTTTTGAAATTTGTTATTGAAACAAACCATAACCTTAAGAACATTTCCTTAGACTTCTAGAAAGGTTCTTTGCTTTGTGTTGTGATTACAAATGGATTATCTTGTTTCACACTTATGTTCAAAAGAGTGTTTTTTATTTGCTTACTTTTGTTTTCTTTTCCCAAAGCAAATGTTACATAGTGCATGCATATGAATTATATATCCCTGTTTGCCCAGGAAACATTCATATTTTTAAGATAACTACCAGTTTCTCTGGTAAGTGAGTAATTCCTCTAGCTGTCTGCAACAAGTTCCTGTTGTTGCATGAAGAGAAAAAATTCTCTGGACATCTCAGACCTACACAATAATTTCTTCTAGGAAAACATGATCTGCATTGTCCTTAGCTCCTGAGAGACAGTAGGCCAAACACCTGGGCCCCTTTTGTAGGGCCAGTCCCACAGCCTCCTGATGCTGAGCTTTTACCACTTTCCAGGCAGTCATGTTTTTGTCAGCACAGAAATATGCCATCTGTTTAGAGACTGGGGGCAATCCTGATAAATTTTCTTTGGTATTAAATGAGCAGGTAATGGCTGCGTGGTTTGCAAACTCCAAAGATAAAAATCATCATGTCCAAGTGATACAGCTTGGTCATACCATGTTAGTGCTCTGTGTATTACCATCATCAGAATTTTAAGAACAGTTTTGGCCTCTGAATCTTGGTGACCATGCCCTACTCAGGTTAATGAGATGATAGTAGATGTAATCACAGTTGAAATACTGAGGCAAAAAACAATGGAATTAACCTCTAAAATGTTCTTGTTTATACTTTAAATCTAATATCTTAGACCACTCTAGAAAACACAAGAATATATAAGTGCACATTCTATTAGTCACTCAAGTAAGGATTAGCAAAGGTGTTCTGTAAAGGGCCAGGTAATAAGTATTTCCAGCATTGCGGGCCAGAGACAGAGACTTCTCTGTCACAACTACTCAACTCTGTTGCTGTAGTTTAAAAGCCACTGTAGGAAATATGTAATTGAGTGGACTTGGCTAGATTTGCTCTGCTGGCCAGTTTAGTTTGCTGATCTCTACTTTACACTCATGCGTGAATGAGAGGGAAATGAAGAAATAATGTCTTACTATTATTATGAAAAGAGTTTTGACCTGTGGACCAACCCTCTGACAGGGTCTCAAACCACACTTGGACAACCACTGGTTTAAGCTATTGAAAGTGATAGTTCATGCTGAACAGGACTTTAGTATATGTTTTAATTATTCTTTACTGTTAGGATATTCAACACTTCATTTCCTTAGTTTTTTTTAAAAATATATTTTATTGATTTTTTACAGAGTGGAAGGGAGAGGAATAGAGAGTTAGAAACATCAATGAGAGAGAAACATCGATCAGCTGCCTCCTGCACCCCCCCCCGCACTGGGATTGTGCCCACAACCAAGGTACATGCCCTTGACCGGAATCGAACCCAGGACCCTTCAGTCCACAGGCCGACGCTCTATCCACTGAGAAAAACTGGCTAGGGCCATTTCCTTAGTTTTAAGTGGTTACTGGATTGGTACTTCCCCCCTTGTTTAGGGATGCTAAATTACAGACTAAAATCTCTTGCCTCAATTCTTTTACTCAATTGTGGGATCTTTTTTGGGGACTCTTGTGCCCTATTTTGCTGTTTTGGCTATAGCTTGGTCTATGTACATCTTCATTTATCAAAACTAGTCACACTGTGAATTATAAACTATTAGAACTTCTTAATATGTTTAGTAGTTTATCTATAGCATTGTCTTACACATTTCTTATTAGGAAAAAACTTAAGTATTTTGTGTTTTTTTGCTATTAATTTGAAAGGATTTTTTTCTAGCATTTTCTCACAGGTTTTTGTTGAGATATAAAAAAAAGCTATTGTGGTTGTTCTTGTGAATCTGTTTAACTTAATGAGTGCTCTTAGTATTTCTAATAATTTTTCAGTTGGTTATTTTGATTTCCTAGTTATAAAATAATTTGATCTGCAAACATTGATTTTGCCCCTTCCTTTCTAATTGTGTGCTTATTACATCGCTCCATTGGCCATTGCTTTAAGAACTGTATTACATAATAGTGGTAATTGTTTTCTTCTGGACTTTAATGGAAATGCTTCTACTATTAAACCCTCAAGAACAAGGCTGGTTGTTGGCTTGAGATCAAGTTAACCTAGTTTCCTCTTTCTTTTTTACTAAAAGTTCCTATTATAACTGGATATTGAAATTTTTTTCAAATGCGTTTTGATCTTCTTTCAAAATGCTGTTATTCCCTTTGGCTTGTTTACATGATGACATGTAACATTGAATAATTCTTGCATCCCTCATATGACCATGACCCTCATTCGATCTTGGTATGTAACATATTTTGTAACAGTTCTGTTTGCTAATTATTAATGATTTTTTGTATTTATAATACAAAATGTGAGATTGGTCTGTGGTTTATTTCTATTGTGATTTTGGTATCAAGCTCTACTAACTTTGGAGGAAGAATTGGGGAGCCTTTCTCAATGCTTTGAAACAGTTAAAATAGCATCAAGAATGACCAACTATTCTCAGTGATTGAAGCATTTATAGAACTTGTGCTTGAAACATGGACTAGGGCTTTCTTTAGCTGGCAACTTTCTCCATCTCTAATGATTATTGGTTTCTGTAGGAATTTTTTTCTCTTCTTGCATTAATTTTGATAATTTATATTTTATAGGAAATCATATATTTGAACCGCATATTCTAATATATTAGAGTTGTAGACATTTTTCAGTTGTTTAATTTCCTGTGCATCTATGATCATAACTCCTTTCAATTTTCCCCTCATTTTTATAATGCTAGCTAGTGATCTGCCTAATTTTTTAAAGAACTTTATTTTTACTATATAGTTATTGTAAATAACTAATTTCTACTTTTATTTTTTATTACTAATAACTTTCAGATACATTAAGTCTAAGGTGATCATATGTAGTTGAAAATGCAAGTTGAAGTTCATGACAGGAGTTTGACTGGGAATGTAGTTTACTAGTATAGAGTCATTGGCATCTAGTTAGTCCCTCGAAGAAACCTCTGTATTCTAAGAGTTTCTTTAAGGGACTGTGAGAGTCCAGGGGCCTACCTGTTCTCTTCTGCCCTTGGGTTCCCCTCTGTGAAAGCAATAACTATTGTTTATCAAACTGTTCCCTGCCCTACAGGCTCTGTAACAAACAGAAACTCATATGGGTTCAATGTGTGTGTGTGTGTGTTAAAATATATATACTACAAATTTTGCCATTTTTATGTATTCAATTCAATTGCATTAATTACATTCATGCTGTGCAACTGTTACACTGTTACTACTATTTCAACACTTTCTCATCCTAAACAAAACTCTATAACCATTAAGTAGTAACTTTATTTCACCTACCCTAACCCCTGATAACCACTAATCTACTTTCTCTCTGTAAATTTGTCTGTTCTCAATATTTCATAATAAGCGGGATCATATAATATGTCTCCTTTTGTGTTTGGCTTTTATTTAATTTAGTATAATCATTATTATTGATTTTTGTATTTATAATATAAAATGTGAGATTGGTCTGTGGTTTATTTCATTTTTCTTTTTCTTTTTAAAAAAATATATTTATTTCAGAGAGGAAGGGGGAAGGAGAGAGAGATAGAAACATGAGTGATAAGAGAGAATAATTGATAGGCTGCCTCCTGCACGTCCCCTACTGGGGATTGAGCCCGCAACCCAGGCATGTGCCCTTGGCTGGATTCGAACCCGGGACCCTTCAGTCCACAGACTGATGCTCTATCCACTGAGCCAAGCTGGCCAGGGCTCTGTGGTTTATTTCTATTGTGATTTTGGTAGAATTGGGGAGCCTTTCTTTCTCAGTGCTTTTTTATGACTGAATAATATTCCTTATACTGTATATACCACATTTTGTTTATCCATCCATGTTGATGGACATTTGAATTGCTTCCACCTTTTGGTATTGAATAGTGAATAGTGCTGTAATGAACATTGGTGTGTAAGTATCTGAGTACCTTGTTTTCAAGTTATTTGTGCACATAACTAGGAGTAGAATTATTGGGTCATATGGTAATTCCATATTTAGCTACTTGAGGGAGGTGGATTTTTTGTTATTAAAATTGTATTTATTAGAAGGGTTAACATAAATATAAAATCATGATGAACTATAAGAAATCTTGAAATAATGGTAATTAATTCTGTTCATTACTGAAATATAACTGAAGCTTGCCCAGTTCTTTCTCCAGCTTATCCTTTTCACTTCCTCCTTTGCTCTTTTAAAATTTTTAAATCATGGAGTCACTTCTACCTACTTGCCTAGTTTTTCTTTGACACATCAGCAGACATAGGGGGCTTGGGTTTCAGAACATTTTCCTAACATTACAAGTAGTTTATTTTATAGAATAAATAAAGTGCCTAGGAATAGACATGTCTGTCAGCCTTCTTGGTAGCAGCTTTAACATAAATTTTTTTTGGGATAGAAATTTAAATAAAAGGAAATAATAACAAACATTGTTTATGCTATTATCTGGAAATTTGAGTTCCCAGGACTCTAGCATGTCAGTCATTATTTGTGCCTGCCCTTCTCTTCAGTGGAGGTGAATGAAGACTTGAAATCTGGAATCATCCTCCCTGGGGCCCTTCTAGCACCCTTTTCAATATAGCGCACTTGATTATCTTGTTCACTTTCAGCTTTATACTTGGTTCCTGGATTATTTAATAATCTACTTTTCTTGGGTTTACGATCAAAAAGGGGAGATCAACATCTTTATGTGATGATATCATTTTCTTTTTATTTTTTGTCCCTTGTTCACTAGATTTCAGTCACCCTTGAACTCTTTCTTCCCAGTCTATTCACTCATTCCTCTCTCTGGTACTTTCCAGATTGGGCAAGTTTGTGCTAGTGACAAGGGTCATAATTGTTTATAGTTTCATTGTCATAGAAATCATAGAATTTGGACCTGCACAGGTCCTACTTGATCATGTACTTGACATGTGGTGATAGTCTACCCCTAGGGCTTTCAATGGAGCATTTGACATTATTTATAAATATTTTATAACAGTATATGAAAGTACTAAAATTGCTTTCAGTAAGACCGCAAGGTAAACTTACTTCACTTTGATACAAATGATACCTGCCCACCATTGTGACATTTCTTGCTGATCGGAAGCTCTAAGTTACATGTTTTTGGTAAAAACAAAACAAAACAAAACAAAACCCCAACAACAACAGGATAGCAAATTAATTTTCAAAGCAGTTAAGTTAATAAAAAATACTTCAAAGTGTGAGATTTTAGACAAAAATTCACTTTTAAAATGTACTTATAAAAAATCTGCTGTGATTAAAAGGTCAGAAACAACTGATGTAGTTCATCCCTTTTGTTTTACAGACAAGGAAACTGAGGCTCAGAGAAGTTACTTGGCTTGTCCAGTGTCCTACAGGAAGTTAGTGAGTTCATAAAAGAAAAATACCTTATACTTATAATAACAACAGACAATTTCTACATGTGGTCTTATTTTTTGAAGAGCAAATCATGCCAGATCAGATTAATATCTTTTTATAAGAATATATTAGACATTGTTCATTGCCCACCTTCTGTCTATTTTCCCCTTTCCTTTCCCATATGTTCCCAGACTTTCATCTGGACATGTTTCTTTCCTAATTCCTTGAACTTTAGGCAAGTTGACCCCAACTGCCAAGCTGAATCTTGGTTGTCTTATATAAGTTGCTTGATATACTTGGTTACCTTATGCCAATAGAACTTTTTGCAGCAATGGAAATGTTCTAATTTATACTGTTTAATACTGCAGCTAGTAGCTGCATGTGACTGTGGAGCACTTGAATGTAGCTAGTGTGACTGAGAAATTGAATTTTTAATTGTTTCTAATTTTAGTTGATTTTATTTTAAATAGCTATATATGGTTTGTGGTACTATATTAAATATTATAGCTTCATACCATTCCTCTTCCCATAGGCACATGATATAAGCCATTTAATCAGGGTGATTCCTGCTAGGAGTTCTGGGATGTAAGTAGTTTCCTGATGGATATAAACAGGAAACATTTATCCCTAATTGCTACTGGCAGCTATTCTACATCTTGCTAAGTATTGGGGACAGAAGACCAGGAAAAAATCTGGGCCCCTAAGTGGGCCCTGGGTCATCTGACCCTGAAGTCTGCCTAACCTCTGGATTTCTAATTGCATGAGTCACCTTTGATAGATAAGCCAGTTTGTTTGAATGTTCTGTCATCTCAATGAGTATCCAAGAGAATACAGAGGGAATGACATGTTAGGCATTATGTTATTTGCTGGAAAAAAAAAGGTGAATGAAGAGTAAAATCTAGATGCTTGTCCTCAAGGTGAAACTAGTCTGTAAGAAGAGCTTCAGTAAAGGCATATTCTGGGTCTTGCCTGCATTTGTTCCCTTCAATGGGAATTGCTTTCACTGAAGCAGTACATACAATCTAACCTTGCCCCCGGGTCTTGGACCATGAGTAGATTCCTGACCCAAGGGTCATCAGTGACTCATTAGATTTTTTTCTTCCATAGCTTGAGGACTCAGAAGCTAAAATGTCAGATAGAGTGAGGGCTGGAGACAGTCTTTAGGGAACTGACGCTGCACATAGAGAAGAGGAACTGATGAGCAGAGGGAGGGAAGGGCCATATAGAGAGGAAGGGGGAGAAGGTGAAAGGAGAGGGAAGAAAAGGGAGAGAGAAAAAAAGACTTGTTCTCTGGGCCTTGAAAGGTTTGCCTGGTGAAGAAGGGTAAAAAATAGTTTCAGTATGAATAGGGGCACAGAGGTGGATGGTAAGTAGAGTAATATCTACAGTTGAAATAGTGCAGGATGCACAGTGGGGGAGTCTGGAGAGGAGGCTAAAAAAGTAGGCTCTGGTGACATTTTTCCCAGTTATATGGCTGCTAAGAGATCTGGGTCATCCAAGAGTTTGGATCCCCAAATCATCCAAGGTTTTTAAGGAAAGGAGACTGATTATTAGAAAGAAGGGAGAAATTGGCACACAGCATGAACCAGTTAAGACTAGTGATGTTGAAGACCCGACTGAGAGCAGTGGAATGTAGAAGGGATAGAGTCACATACTATTTCAGAACTATAATTGACAGAGTTCAATGGCAGATCAAATATGGGACTTAAGGCAGAGGAACATTCAAGAATGAGATTAACTTGATATCTAGTTTAGCAACTGCACAGGTACTGACATTCTTAAATGAGAAAAAGATGACCAGGGGTAAGAAAGACTGTGAATTCATGTTCTGATCATATGTTGAATTTGAGCTACATGGGGGACATTGAAGTTGTGACATCCAATAGGTAGTTGGAAATAGAAATGTAAACCCATTAGAGGGATGGTGAGAGTTATAAATTTGAACATTATCAATGAAAGCAATGGGAAATCGATGAGATTATCCAATACATGACTCAAAGTTGGATTTACATGAAGTAGACATTGTCTCATTAAACCAAGGCAAAAGCTGGTAGATATGGAAAACTTAGGGACCAGGGTAGGGGTTGGGAAGTAACTCTGATAAAAATTTTGAGAGTGCTATACAAGACCTAAAGATCCCTAGCTGGTTTTTCTCAGTGGTTAGAGCGTTGGCCTATGGACTGAAGGGTCCCCAGGTTCAATTCTGGTCAAGGCACATACCTCAGTTGCAGGCTCGATCCCCAGGCCCTGGTAGGGGTGCATGTGGAAGGCAACCAATCACTGTGTCTCTCTCACATCAATAGTTCTCTCTCTGTGTCTCTTTCTCTCCCTTCCACACTCTTTAAAAATCAATGGAAAAAATATCCTCAGATGAGGATTAACAACAACAAAAAAAGACATAACAGAAAAGTGTGTAGAGCTAAGAAGTGTTGAGTATTTTCAATAAATGAAAGAATGCTTCTCTTTCAAGGATATCAAATGACTAAAGATCATTTTCATTTAAAAAGTCTAATTCTCACAATTATTTCAAATCAACTTTATTCAGGGAGGGCCTCTCTTTTGCATTTAAACATTATTTTGGAAGAATAGATTTAAAGAAAAAAGTTCAGTTTGGTTTTTATTGAACTGGGAAACAGAATCAACTCTATATGGGGACAGTTAATGTATTCATCCCACTTCCCTCTGCTGGGATTCTGAGCACTACTTCCTGTGAGGTTAGTTTTCAGGTCTTCAGAAGGGAAGGCCCTATCAAGTAGATCTTCCCAATTTATCCCTTTGGTCAGCATATCCCAGGTTTATTCAGTTCAGTAATGAAGCCTTTAAAAAATAAATTTTAAATGGTTAACCTGCTTCCTTAAGGGTTTATGTATTTTTCTTTATTATCTTTTGTTTTGTTTTTGGTTAGAGACCCTTTCATTGCCACTGTGCAGAATTATATGCCTACAGATCCATCTTAATGACATTGATTTCCCCTTTGGATCACTCTAAATAATGCCCATTCTCTCTTAAGAACTACTAAGTTTTTCAAGTTGTGCAGAAACATGCCAGGGGAAATCTTTGCCTGGTAATTAGAATAATGTTGAGATTTCAACGAAGCCTGTTGGGGAAAGAAGAAATAAAACTGGGTCATGAGACTCTGGATGGGGAGAGGGAACTGACAGCTGTCCTACACTGGGTATAAAATGTCCATTATTAAGGACAGATCTTATTTAACATTTTACAGTAGAAAATTTTCCCAGGTTTTCTGATAGTAGTTTTTTTAAAAAACCCTAAGAAATGATTGAGTTATCCATACCCCTTTAAGTGGAACCAGTCTCCTCCCTACCCGCCTCGCACACCCTTTCATTAGTCCTCTGAGTGAAAGCTCAGCTTCATGCTAAAGTCTCTCATCTCTGCTCCCAGTTGGCTGACCCCCATTTGGCCAGCCCCCCCCCCCCCAGCTCTGACTCGTTTGTTTGAGCCAGAAGCAGCAATCAAGTATGAACTTGATAGGCTTGACTTTGGCTCTGACACTCATTTTGACCCTTCTTATTTCAAAGCCTGTTTGATACCAGCTTCTGCAGTTGAGACTGCTACACTCTTGGCTCTGGAGTACATCCAGGCCTCATTGTACCTACTATTCCAGGTACAAATGATCCTTGGACCCTCCACCCTGGTGCTTAGGGGCCAGGATGCAACCTGTCTGGCTAGCCCTCTTTGAATCTATACCAGGAAAGGGGGATCCAACAAAATGTGGCAACACTCTTAGAACGAAAAAACGGTACTGAACAAGAGTTTTTGCCATTAATTCTTGACGATTAGTGCTTCATATTCCTTATTTGTAAAAAAAACAAAAACCAAAAAAACAACAACCAAAAAAACCCCCCAAAACAGCAATAAAGCAAAAACGCACCTTCATAATAAATACTTGCCTTGGCTTCTTCATAGGTTCTTGCCTGAGTCAATGAGCTAATGGAAGGGAAAGTGTCTTAAAAAGGAGAAAGCATAGCATTCCATTATGGGCAGTTTCCAAATCATTTTTTGACACTTGTTGCCTCTTGCACTTGCCCATTCAGACCTTGGTTCCAGTAACACCAGGCTTTGTATTGTTCCTAAGCAGTCCCTTCCCTCTTCTACCTTTGTGCTTCCTCCTTCCTGCCATGTTTGCTGCCTAATTCCTCATCTCTTCCTGTAAAAATTCCTCCAATTTTCAAATATCAACTGCCCTTTTATTTGTGTATTAATTACCTATGGCTGTGCCACAAACGTAGTGGCTTAAAACAACACATTTATTATCCTGCATTTTCTGTGAGTCAGTGTAACATTATAAGAAATATTTATTTGGCCTCTGCCTCTGGTTCCTGACACAGAGCTCCTAAAACCCTTGTAATTTCCTGAGTGATAGCAGTGCTAGGAACATCTTTTGTTCTAATATTTGGTCTTTGACCCTGGTTCCTGACACAGAGCTCCTAAAACTCTCGTAATTTCCTGAGTGATAGGCACATCTCTTGGTGGACTCCTAGATAGCTTCAGGATGGATGCTGGGTCACCTGAAAGACCAAGCTATGATTAGAAGCTTGAGATTTGTTGCTCCACCCTCCAGCCCCCAGGGATGGAAGGAGGGCTGGAGTTTGAGTTAACAATTGATCATACCTACCTGATGAAATTGATCATGCCTATGGGATTTCATAAACATTTCTGAACTATGGGGTTTGGAGAGCTTTTAGGTTGGTGAATTCATCTATGTGCTGGGAGGGTTGATATACTTCTACTCCACAGGAACAGACACTCCTGTGCTCAGGAGCCTTGAAGACCTATGCATATCTTCATCTAGCTGTCCATCGGCCTTTTATTATATTCTTTGTACTAAATCAGTAAATGTAAGGTATGTGTTGTCCTGAGTTCTGTAAGTGGTTATTGAACCTAAGGAAGGGGCCATGGGAACCTCCACACCAATTTGTAGTGAACTTAGAAGTCTGGATAACCTAGAGACCCATTACTTGCATTTGGTATCTGAAAAGCAGGGGGGAGGGGAAGTCTTTTGGGTCTGAGCCCTTCACTTGTGGGGCTGTACTAACTCTGAGTATTTAGTGTCAGAATTCAGTTAAATTGTAGGACACCCAGGTTGTGTATGAAGAGAATGGGGGAATTACTTGGTGTAGAAAACCATACATTTGGTATCCAAAGTGTTGTGAGAAGAGGAAGGAAACATGTTTTACCTTTAGTCAGGAATCTGGACATGGCTCAACTCTGTCCTCTGCTTTCTCATAAGGCTGTGATCATGGTGTTGTTCATCTGAAGGCCTGACTTGGGAAGGATCTGCTTCTAAGCTTATGTGATTGTGAGCCAGATTTAATTCCTTGTGGGCTTTTGGACTGAGGACCTCAGTTCCTTGCTGGCTGCTGGCCGGAGGCCACCCTCAGCTCTTTGCTGCAAGGACCTATCTATATGGCAGCTGGCTTCATCTGATCCAGCAAGGGAGAGAGCCTGCTATCAAGACTGAAGTTATAGTCTTATGTAACCTAATCATGGAAATGACATCCTATCGTCTTTTCCAAATTCTATTGCTTGGAAGCAAGACACAGGTCCTTTTCACCCTTGAAGGGAGGGAATTATACAAGGGTGTGAAGACTAGGAGGTGTGGGAATCATTTGGGGCCATTTTAGAGTCTAGTCTGCTACAAGATGTTTTCTCCACAAGCCTTTACTAATTTCTTCTAACTAAATGTGTGATCTGTCCTTTCTGTGGATCTTCTTTATAGTTACTTTTTTCCAGTTTATATTCCATGACTGATATTAGAGTTGAATGTTTTTTTAACATTTCTCTCATGTAACTTTTTGCTTATCTTTCATCCACCTGCAACTCCCAGAATAGAGTCTTGTATTCACAAATGTTCTGCAGAAGACTCCTTCCTTCCCTCATTTGAAACTAAAGAAGGACCAAGCTAGTCACTTTCCTGAGTAATACCTGAGTCCTTTTTCTCCACAGCAGTCACATAAGATCCACTATAAAACCTTCAGATTTACCAATTTGGCATCAAAAGCAATGACTCATCTATGTCTATATAACCTGGCTGGAATGATTTGCCTTAATATGATTTGCATTTAGAGCTAGACTTGTTATCTTATTAAGGTGAAGCAATTTTCCATCAAAGATGCTTCAGATATTAGCTTTTTTTGAGTGGTACATTTTTCTGTTTCCTAGGGGACCTGATGGATCTCAGAAGTGATTCAGTCTTCTTCTTTAAAGTCTTTTTCTTTTTTGTCTGTCATGATCACTTTGTAGTCCTGCTATTATTAGGTCACAGTAAATAAATTGATAAAGAAGACCAGCTTTTGAAGAAGCAGTGTTTTCATTTTTTTCATTTTTACCCAAGCAATGGGCCAGATCTTATTATCCCTGTTAGAGATGTTCAGTAGTACAAAATATTGCATGTGCTTTAAGAGTCTTGGAACATAGGAGAGCTATAATACATGTTTGATATATGTGAGATCACAGACTCAAAACACAGCAAAACCCATCTATTCTAGCTTCCCAAGCTTTGATCCATTCTCTACTTAACTCTTTAAGATAGCTTAGCACCTTTATAATTTTTTTGAAGTTTTGATGGATAGCTAGTCCTTAGAAGGCAGATAAAGAAATACCAGTTTGATTTGAGTAAACACTTCCTGCTGTTGAAATGTCATATCACAGTAAGATGTGAAGCTTGGCCTCTTTACGAAAACTCATGGGAGTTAACTTAAATTTGGAGGAATCATTCATCTTTCCTGTTGGAAAGATGCAGAATTAGTAAGTTAAAGCCAGCTATAGATGGGAGCACATTAGTGTGTGTGCCTACATTTTGGGTCTTTTGGGAGCCATGAAGCTAAAAGCCAATTAAAGCTTTAGTAGAGAGAAATTTCAGTGGTTTCTCCTGGGCAAGAGAAAGATTTGGAGCAGAGAGTACTTGGAGAAAAGCAGGAGGGTATTGATGATGTAATTAATGCATTTAACAGCTCGGAATGGGAATCAGTGCAAAGCTCCATTTAAGAAGATGATCCTGTGAGGGACTCAGACTTGGGCCTGAAAGCCACACCATCTGGGTCTCAACTCCAACTCAGGAACCTGGAGGCATCTGCATGCTCAGCCTGATGAGAAGGGTGACTAAATCTTGCCACAAAGAGTACCTTCTTTCTTATTCCCTTACCAGTCTGTAAGTTAGAAACGCATGAAAATAGGGTAGCGAAGGGATTTTTTCCCCTCTTAATACTTGAATCTTAGTTTTATTTTCATTCATTTATTCATCCTGTCACTCTTAGTATGTTAAGTCCTTTCCCCTCCAGCCTCTACATATTTGTCTACTCAGACAATGTTATCATCTAATTGATATTTCCAACCTCTACCCCAGCTTGGTTAGACGACATCATCATAGTTATATTCATTGTCACCCCAAACTCAAAATGTGCCCCAGAATTGATTGAATTCTCCCAGTGTCTTATCACTCAGTCAGGTCTCTCCAAAACCATGTGTTCTTTTCCATTCTCACATCTATCAATCCTGTTCAGATCTTGAAGGTTGAGTGGCATGATGGGAAGAGGATGAGGTGTTGGCATTCATGAGACTTAGGTTTGAATCCTGTCCTTGTCATTTCCTAGCTGGTAACCATGGACAAGCATGTTATTTGACCTTATGAGCCTCATTTCCCTTATCTCTAAAATTGGCACGATAATATCTGCTTACCTCTTTGGATTATTGGAGAATATGAAATATGGTAGTGTATGTAAATCCCCTGATTGTGCCTGGCATGTTCAGGGCCATTGCTTTGAGATGCCATTTGCATTTGATTCTCATCTGGAATTGTGAAACCCAATTCTGAATGTAGTGCATGTCCTCCACCTCCCCTAGTACTTTCCCACAGATGAGTTTGGCTTCTATGTTTCAGAAAAAACAAAACTGCCTCCATGTGCCCCCTCAGCTTTCAGCTGCCAGACTTACAAATAGCTTGTGTCTGGATTCTTTCCCTCCTCCATTTACTTTGATACAACGAAGTTGGCATCTTTCTGTCCTTCTGCTTGAAATTAATCCTTTCCTCTGGGTTCCGGACCCCATCCCTTCCTGCCCAGGGACCTCTCCCTTTCCTAAGTGTGCACTCTTTGACCACACCTTCGTTAACAGTTCCTTCATATCAGCAATGAATCATGTCCAAGCCTCCCTTATCTTAAAAAAGTAAAATAATAAAAACCTTGTCTCCCTCTAGAGCTACCACCCTGTATTATTCCACTCCTTGTCAGCCAGACTTCCGGAGCATAGTCATCACCCTCATCTCCACAGTCCCGCTCCCACTTAATTTCCCATACCTGGCACTTAGTTTCTTTCTTTAAAATTAGTCTCACTAGGGCCACCTGTTACTTTGTCACTAAGGCCACATTGCTGACAGTGCTTTTCCTATTGAAACACTTGCTTTTCTGACCCCACATTAGAGTGATTTTTCTCAATATGACCTCTACCACCTCCAGTTCCCCACTAGCATCTAAACAGTCTTGCCAGTATTGCCTTCTAAATACCTCTCTATCCAGAACCCTCCATTCCCTCTGCCACTGGTCTGATTTATTGCAACCTGCTAACTGTTCTTTCTGCCTTCAGTCTCACATCTTCTAAATTTGTTCCCCATACAGCCGCCAATGTGAGCTTCTTAAAGCATAAATCACAGTAGTCTCCTGTCTGCTTTCTTCTATAGCTCTCCATTGCCTTTGGGATAAATCCAAATTTCTTAATGTTGACCTGGCCTCTGCCTAACATCTCTTGCCTCTCCTTACTTTGCACAGAATGCACCAGCCATACAAAAGGTATGTGCAATTTAAATATATATATTATGTGACAGTTATTGAGTGCTTACTGTGTTCTTTAGCACTTTTATACACAGTAATTTTAATCTTCCCATTAACCCTGTAGGATGGATTACATTTCACAGATGATGAAATGTGACCCATTTTATAATTTAGACATTGTTCTGTACACCAGTCCTGTTCAGTTGTGACCAGGGTAACAGGGTTGGAGTCACTCAAAACTTACTGCGAGAGCTAATAACAATATCAACATTAATAATAACCAAACCATTTTTGTTAATGCACTTTGTGCCAGAGCACTACATGTAAACAGAACTCATGTAAACTATTCCTGATTTACAGAGCAGGACATTCAGAGGGGAGAAATAACTTGTCCAAAGCCACATAGTTTTGAATTTAGGTCTTGTGACTCCAGAGCTCATGCTTTTAACTTACTCTATTGTCTCTATAGGTAAAAACAGTGAAATTACTTAGAGAGCTGTTTGTCATTTGGCATCTTCTAAAATTTTGGATTTGGATTCATACTGGGTTATGACTCCCCCTCTGCTAACTATCTCCTTGGATGAACCCTGGGATTAGTTACTTTACCTCTTTGATCTACTGATTGCTCTTCTTGAAAAATCAGAATAGTAATACTTTTCTCATGGGGTTGCTGAGGAAAGTATTACTTTCCTGCCTCTTCTCTTCATCCCTTGTGCTTCTTCCTTAATGTGATATAGGGCACTATCATGGTAGCTTCCTATTATTTTCATGTTGTGTTTCCTGCACAGATCACTATTGCTCCCTCCCCTGACCTCACTCCTGTCACTGCTCCCTAACTATGCTCAACACTGCCACCTGGAAAACATATCAAATTAAAAACAAAATCCTAAGGACTTTCTGTTAATTGTAACAGAAATGGTAGACTGTTATTCAGATACACAACTTCCCACTGAAACAAAACAACAATATTTGGATAAAATAAATATAAAAAACCCTTTATTTTTAAAGCATCAAAAAGCTGACAGGCATTACCAGGTTAAAATTGGAATGGAGAACCCAGGCGACATTGCAGATTTGACCAGCAGTTATGGGGAACATAAATAAAGTGATGTCCAAGATGTCTATACACCATCAGGGTGAGGGTAGAGCTGAAACCCTGCTCTTACATGGAATTGTAGCCAAGATTCAAGCTAACTGGGTCAACCAAGGAATCTCAAGTACTGAATGGGTTTAAGGGCTGGTATTGCTTCCAGGTATCTGGCAAAATCAAGTGGAAGTTCTTTCAAAAGGAAAATTTCCTCAATCTAGGCATAAAATTATTCAGTGACCAGCACCCCTGCCTACTTAGTCTTAGCACCCCAGGAAGCCAAGGGGAGAAGCCTCAGCAACCATAAACACAGAAACAGCCTTTCATAAACATGAAATACTGGAATCATTGCCATCTGTAAAAAAACTGTTGTAAGAAATAAGAGATAAGCTTGAAGATATCTGCAAAGAATAGGAAACTGAAATGTGACATAGCAAATTGGAAAAGGAATGAAATAAAACTTCTAGAAGTAACATAACTGTGATGAAATTAAGAACTTAATGGGGCATAGGTAAACACCGGAAATTGCTGCCTCGCACAACTACTTCAAAAATACAACTAAGAGACAAAACGGACATCATCCAGAACCACAGGAAGGCTGGCTGAGTGGAAATTCTACAGCTAGAAGGAAAGAGAAAAGCACACTGAGACTCAGAGGAGGTGCGGAAGTAAAGTGCAGAGGTACGGAGGCTCGTGCGCGGAAAGGGCTGGCAACGGAGAACACCGGTGTCTTTTTCAATCGGGAGGAAGTCACAAGCTCCCGACTGCTCTGAACTCCAGTTCCGGGCGAGTCTCTGGGAACCCAGACTCATACGGGGAGAAACTGGACTGTCTGGCATCGGGCGGAACTCAAGGGCGGCTTTCTCTCAGAGGTGCTTGCAGCGATTACCGAGGGACACTGAGACCCGGGGCCTCTTAGGGTAGGACTGAGGATCAGCCATAGCTGTTTGCTCCACCCTGTTGATTCCCTGAGACCCCGCCCCCCCCAAGCTGTGCGCAGAGGCTTTTGCATATGAATGGGCTGGCCCTTTGAGATCTAAAATTACCTAACAAACTGCAGCTGGGTCAGAGAGACCCAGAACATCCAAAAGAAGGCTCAAGGCCCCACAGCAGCTTGCATTGCTTCACAGCTGGGCCTCATCTGGGCACCTCCAAACCCCAAACAAGGAAGAGGAATCTGCAGATCTCTCCGTAGCTCCTGCTGGGTAGCCTCAGGTAGAGGCTAAATTAGCACCTCCTTAGAGATCGAAGAGCCCGTGTACCCAGTGGTCAGATTGGGACCATCCAGATTACAACTCCTCAGATCCATAAGGGACACACTCAGGGGGCAGACTCAGTGAGCACCAAAGCCCCACTGAAGCAAGTTTTGCCCCATAATGGTGTCTTCAGCACAGAAGTTCTCCCACTGTAGACACAGCTGATTCTCACAGACAATTGGCCTGGAGGTCAGTTCCTCCCAGTGATACCAACAGCAATCAAGGCTTAACTACTACAAGACTGTGCACACAGCCCACAAAGGGGTGCACCAAGAGTGTCCACCTCAGGTAATTGGGGAGGCTGAGCCACTGGACCCTATAGGACACCTAGCACACAAAGCCACTCTGTCAACACAGAGAAACAGCCAAAATGCGGAGACAAAGAAACATCACAAATGACAGAAATGAAGGAAAGCAAACTACTGGATATAGAGTTCAAAACCACGGTTATAAGGTTTTTCAAGAATTTTCTAGAAACCGCCGATAAATTTAGTGAGACCCTCAAGGATATGAAAAAGGAGCAACTAGAAATTAAGCATACACTGACTGAAATAAAGAATAATATACAGAGATCCAACAGCAGACAAGAGGATCGCAAAAATCAAGTCAAAGATTTGAAATACGAAGAAGCAAAAAATACCCAACCAGAAAAGCAAAAAGAAAAAAGAATCCATGCCAAAACCGGTTTGGCTCAGTGGATAGAGCGTCGGCCTGCGGACTGAAAGGTCCTAGGTTCGATTCCGGTCAAGGGCATGTACCTGGGTTGCGGGCACATCCCCAGTGGGAGATGTGCAGGAGGCAGCTGATCGATGTTTCTCTCTCATCGATGTTTCTAACTCTCTATCTCTCTCCTTTCCTCTCTGTAAAAAATCAATAAAATATATATTAAAAAAAAAGTTTAAAAAAAAAAAAAGAAAAAAGAATCCAAAAATATCAAGATAGTGTAAGGAGCCTCTGGGACAACTTCAAGCGTACCAACATCCGAATTATCAGGGTGCCAGAAGAAGAGAGAGAGCAAGATATTAAAAACCTATTTGAAGAAATAATGACAGAAAACTTCCCCTACCTGGTGAAAGAAATAGACTTACAAGTCCAGGAAGCGCAGAGAACACCAAACAAAAGGAATCCAAAGAGGACCACACCAAGACACATCATAATTAAAATGCCAAGGGCAAAAGACAAAGAGAGAATCTTAAAAGCAGCAAGAGAAAAAAAGTCAGTTACCTACAAGGGAGTACCCATACGATTGTCAGCTGATTTCTCAACAGAAACTTTGCAGGCCAGAAGGGGATGGCAAGAAATATTCAAAGTGATGAATACCAAGAACCTACAACCAAGATTACTTTACCCAGCAAAGCTATCATTCAGAATTGAAGGTCAGATAAAGAGCTTCACAGATAAGAAAAAGCTACAGGAGTTCATCACCACCAAACCAGTATTATATGAAATACTGAAAGGTATTCTTTAAGAAGAGGAAGAAGAAGAAAAAAATAAAGATAAAAGTTATGAACAACAAATACACATCTATCAACAAGTGAATCTAAAAATCAAGTGAATAAAAAATCTGATGAACAGAGTAAACTGGTGAATATAATAGAATCAGGGGCATAGAAAGGGAGTGGACTGACAGTTCTCGGCGGGGGAAGGGGTGTGGGGGGTGTGGGAAGAGACTGGACAAAAATCATACACCTATGGATGAGGACAGTGGGGAGGGGGGTAAGGGCAGAGGGTGGGGTGGGAACTGGGTGGAGGGGAGCTATGGGGGGAAAAAAGAGGAACAAATGTAATAATCTGAACAATAAAGATTTATTAAAAAAAGAACTTAATGAATGAGGAAAAATATGTATTCAAGTTTAAAGAAAAAAATCTCAATTGATGGATTGAACAGAAAATTGGATAAAGCTGAAGAGAAAACTAACAAACTGGAAGACAATGAGAAAAAATTATCTACAGACAAATAGACAGAAACCACAGAGGGAGAGAAAGTATACATTTAATTAGAGTCATAGAAGGAATTGAGAAAGAAAATGAGTAAAGATGAAATTTGAAGTTAATGGCCGAGATTTTCCATGGTAGTTAAGATACTGAACTAAAGATGTAAGAAGACTAGTGATTGCAAGTATAATTGCTTTAAAAAAAATCTAAGCTTAGACATATCAAGATGAAAGTATAGAAAACCAAAGGTCAAGAGAAAATCTTAAAAGCGGCTAGAGAAAAAGATTATCTTCAAAGTAGCAATAGACTGACCATTCACTTTTCATCAAATATAATTCTGGTTATGCTATTCTCAAAATTTCCAATGGCTTTCCATCCTTAAAATGTAAAAGACATACTTTTCAGCATATGAGGCTTTTCATAGGCTGGTCCTGCAGCTTGTCTAGACACAACCTTCCTCTCAGTTTATTCTTGATGGTGTGCCTTTGCACATGCTCTTCTCCCTTTCTGGAATGCTCCGCATGCCCATTTATCTAGTCAGCTCTTCCTCAGCCTTCCCATTCTCAGCTCAGGGGTTCACTGTCAAACTGACTGTCGCCCTTCCTACTGCCTTTGAGTGCACTATTTGCTAGCTGTCGTAAACACCACTTTCAATATTTGTTGTCACCTTTGTCTCATTTCTAGCACATGAGCTCTCTGAGGATGGAGACAGGGTCATTTGCAGTGCCTGACATTCCATAGATATTCAGGACTTTTACTGGGTTATTGCCAGCTTTTCAGGGGATCCCATCACCACTTACACAAAATCTTAATGTGCGTTTTCATGGCTCTTCCCATGATGCACTGATTCTTGCTTGTGTGGAAAACTGGTCACCATGGTCTGCATACTGACATAGACTGACTCTGTCTGTTCATTACTCTCATTTCCTTGGTGAAACTGTAATGACAATATCCACTCTACCCATAGTATGAAGTTGTAGTGTGGATCAAATGAGATAACGTTTGTGAACCCACTGTGAAAACTCTCTTGACACCATACAATTTCATTAGCTTTATTTCAGTCAGAGACTTGTTTGGGCTGGGGATTTTATGAAGAAAAAAACTCATTGGTGCTCCAAGCCTTGCCCTTGGCAAAGGCTAGATGTGGGGTCCTAGAACAATCATCAACACTTGCAGCATAGCAAGTGACTATAACATGAATGTTAACTGCCCCTGTGAAGACTTGTGTTGTTATTTCTACATTTCATCGGGGAGAGGGACCCATAAAATAAGTTTTCCTGGTTGGTTGATTTTGAGAGACCTAAAGGGAAATGTTTTCATTTACAAAAAACAACTGCAGTTTTCATTGAGTTTTTGTTGTAAACTAGAGGCCCGGTGCACGAAATCGTGCACTTGGGGAAGGGTCCCTCAGCCTGGCCTGCACCCTCTTGCAGTCTGGGAGCCCTTGAGGATGTCCAGCTGTTGGCTTAGGCCGCTCTCCGGCAGTTGGACCTAAGCCGGCGGTCGAACATCCTTAGCACTGCTGCGAACATCCTTAGCACTGCTGCCACCACCGCTGCGCTTGCCAGCCATGAGCCTGGCTTCTGGCTGAGCGGCGCTCCCCCTGTGGGATCGGCCCAAAACCGGCTCTCCGACATCCCCTGAGGGGTCCCAAATTGCGAGAGGGTGCAGGCCAGGCCGAAGGACCTCACCGGTATATGATTGGTGCTGGGGAGAGATGCGGGAGGTTGGCCCGTGGGGGAGCGACTGAAGGAGGGCTCCAGGGCGTGTCCAGCCCATCTTGCTCAGTTCCAATTGGCCAGACCCCAGCAGCAAGCTAATCTACCGGTCAGAGCGTCTGCCCCCTAGTGGTCAGTGCATGTCATAGCGACTGGTCGACTGGCTGTCTGCCCCCTGGTGATCAGTACATGTCATAGTGAGTGGTTGAGCAGCCTTAGCATATCATTAGCATATTACACTTTGATTGGTTGAACAGCCAACTGATCAACCAGACATTTAGCATACTAGGCTTTTATAGGATTGTAAATTTCTGTGGCCTTTCATTCAGAGATGGAAAAAGCTTAGACTTGTCAGAGTTTGTCACACTTTTAATTGGATGAGTTGAAATACCTTTTTGCCCATTTTCTTGCTTTTCTCTTCATATTGTCCCCACTTAGCATAGTAGTCGAGTAATCTGAAACCTTCTGATGTGTTTGTAAAGTTTTAAGAATCATCAGACTTCTCAGTTGACTGTTTATTTATGAGAAGGCCAAATCAGAACAATTTTTCTTACGAAAGTAGATGTTGGGTTTGCACTTGATTATGTAAATGGCCATGCCAACCCCAGCAAACCGTGACATTTTATTTTTTAAATGTTTAAAATAGAAGTTTCAGATAATCTGTAGAGAGAGATTAAGATTTCACTGGATTTTTCTTCCTAGAGTGTTTCTTGAGGGAATATAAGGAACAGTTGTTTATATCAGTTGTTTATCTATTTTTTAGAAAAGTCTTTTGTTTAATGAAGAATATTGGTAGTCAATAGTTTCTAAATTTTTTTTTAAACTACGAGGACCACAGAATGCATAGGCCAGCTCTGCCTTTGGTATGGCAAAGCCGAAGGCTATGGGGACCCACAAACTTGAGGACTGCTGGCACCTCTGCCCTGTTCTGGTAATTTCATTTTGGAGTTTTATTGTTCTGTCAAGGTAGTCTTCCTGATATTCAATCAAAAGCTCTTCTAATTTAAGCCCATTTTTTATATACTAAGTCATTCATAGTGATGAAGACACACTTAGTAGCATCCTTCTCAGAGATCTCTCAAGTCTTGCCTCTCTTCACTCTCACTGCTACCATCTTAATTCAGATTCTGATAGTGTCTCACCTAGACAGCAGCCCCAGCTTTCTGAGATCTCTGTACTATTGCCTCTCTACTCCAGAGTGCTACCAAATTCATATCCTTAAAATGTATCCATTCTCGACTTGTCAGTTTCATCATCTGGACCTGTATGTTAGAAAGTTTGTTCTGCTGAGAGTGGCATTAAATCTTAAAATTTCAATGAACTTAAGTGCATGTCATAGCGACTGGTCAACCGGTCGACTGTCAGCTCCCTTGTGGTAAGTGCATGCCATAGCAACTGGTCAACTGTCTGCCCCCTGGTGGTCAGTGCATGCCATAGCGACTGGTTGACCGGTCAGCTGTCTGCCCCCTGGTGGTCAGTGCATGTCATAGCAAGCGGTTAAGCAGCCTTAGCATATTACGCTTTGATTGGTTCAATGGCTGACCGGACGACCGGACACTTAGCATATTAGGCTTTTATTATATAGGATAACATAAAAAAAGGCCAGAGATAGGCAGGTCAGAGCTTGTAGGATAGATCCACAGTCTTCAGCTCATTCTGTTGTGCTGCTCTGCACAGTAGGGAGCACCCTTGTCTTGTGACCTCCAGGACCAAGATGAGTGCCTGAGGTCCAGTAATCACATCTACATTCCAGCCAGCAAGAAGGAAAAAAGAAAGAGGGAAGGTGTATCCTTTAAGAATACTTCTGATAAGTCACAACACTTTAACCTGCATCTTACTGGCTGAAACTTAGACATATAGGCCATGCTTAGTTTGCAGTAAGGCTGAGGAACATAGTCTTTTAACTAGTATACCCAGCTAAAAATTGTAGTTCTTATTATTAGGAAAGAAGAGAATAGACAATTGAGTTGTAACTAGAGTCCCTGCCGTAGGACCCATCCCACCTCTCTGTCAGCCTTGTTCTTCTCTCCATCCCAGGCCCTGCCCGCCCAACACTTGTGTTCTCAACATGTTAATAGCTTCAATAGGCCCTTTCACAGCTCTGGGCCTTTACCTGAAATGCCCTTCACCTTTCTTATCTCTCTTTTAATTATCTATACATCCTTCAAGCTCCAAGTCACTTCCTCAGAGAATTTTTTTCCCTTAACAGTGACAGCACATTACTTCTTACTTGAGCATGTAGCAGTGGAAGAGCTTCATGAACTTACTAATAGTAGTAACAGACTTGGGTTTGAATTTCTTCTTGCAGCTTGAGCTGGAAAGAATAAATATGGAAATTCTCAGCACAAAAATTGTATTTAAAGCCACAGCCCAGATTTCCCTTTTTGAAAGTTTCAGACCTTCATGTTGAACTGTCTCTCAACATTATGACTTAAGGGTTTCACAGGTAACCTCTCAAATAGAACCATCTCTCAAATAGAACTCTTGATTTTCACCTTATTCTCTAGTCTTTCCTGTGCCAATAATGATGCCTCCTCTGCCAACCTAGCTGCAGATGCTGGAAACCTGGAAATAACCCTAAACTCTGATATCTACCAACAGTCTATTAGATCAACTCCAAAATAGGTCTTAAACTGATCCTTTAATATGTATATGTATATTTCAGAGAGGAAGAGAGAGGGAGAAAGAGATAGAAACGTCAATGATGAGAGAGAATCATTGATTGGCTGCCTCCTGCACACCCCTAACTGAGGATTGAGCCTGAAACCCAGGCATGTGCCCTGACCCAGAATCCAACTGTGACTTCCTGGTTCATAGGTTGACGCTCAACCATAGAGCCACACCGGCTGGACTTAAACTGATCATTTTAAATCCATTTCCAATGCTTGCATCTAAGCACTATCCTCCATGTCTGGACTACTATAGGTATAAGCCTGCTGTAATCTAACCTCGGCAGTGTCATTTTCTTGCCTAAAATGGTTAGTGAGCTTCTCATTGTGTTTAGGTTTAACTCCAGAACTCTTAAATCCTAGAAAGCCCCACCTGAATTGACTCCTGTTTGCCTCATTCTCATCTTTTGTCTTGTATATTCCTGCTCACTGTGCTCTAGCCACATGGCCTTCTTTCTCTTCCCTTGATTGTGCCAAGAACTTCCCACCTCTGGCTCTTCCCTAGTGACATTCCCAACCCTTATGTTCCCTTCTTCACTCCTAAACACACCATCCTCATTGTCTTAGCTTAAATGTCACCTCCACACAGAGCCTTTTCCTCACTTCTTAATGTAAATCATATGTCCTTTCCTCTTATTCCTAAGGGACTATTCTTTCCTTTCTACCATTCATCACAACTTATAACTTTATATTTATTGAGTCATTATTTATTGAATATCACTCCCACATTAAGGTATATGTTCTGTATGGGCTTGGACTATATTTCTTTTATTCACCACTGAATCCTCAATGCCCAGTGCTCAATAAATACACATGGAATAAATGAATAAATAAGTGATCTTGAGATTAAACAATGCATTAAATTGGCAACTTTGCTATTCAGTGTGGTGAAATGTAATTGTGGGAAACCTATTAAGGTGATTCACCTTTCTAAACTGGCATTGTGCTTCTTCATATTTATTGAGTACATCTATGATGTTTACCCGCAGGGCTGTAAACTTAGGTTAATTTATTAGTTCAACTCCAAAATGCATCTTTGTCTGAACAAAGCCTTATTTCTGCCAGGATATTCTTATGAACATAGAACCTGAAAAGGTCATGTTCAGGTATGATGTCTGAAAGTCATGATTGGGCCCACTGCCGTGGCTTGCCCTCTTTCTTTGGATACAGGCTGGCATAACCTTTGGAACTGAAGACTTGCTTGTTGTTGGAGTGGAATTTAAACCAACAGTCATAAGATAGAGCCATCAGAAGGCTTTATGCCTAGGATATGGGGTACATTGGAAAAACCCTCACTACCCTGTATTTACCAACTCTTGTGCTCAAATATTAGATATGTAGGTACAGTGTACTTGTTCATGGTAATTCCAGGCTCATTATCTTTCCTGAATTACCTTGTTCTGCAGAACATATTGGCAAAATATGTATGGAACAGATAAAAAACTTGTGTGGGTTTTTCTCCCTAAGAGTATAAGAGGTGTTGTTCTGGAAGCATCCAATGATTTTTTGGAACCCTGAACTATGGTCTAAAATAAAAGATGAACTTGGATGATGCTCCTCTTTAAGAAAAAAAAATAATGTATTTTTATTGATTTCAGAGAGAAAGGGAGAGGGAGAAAGAGATAGAAATATCAATGATAAGAGAGAATCATTGATCGGCTACTCCTGCACACCTCCCACTGGGGTTCGAGCCCACAACCTGAGCATGTGCTCTGACTGGTTATCGAATTGTGACCTCCTGGTTCATAGGTTGACGCTCAAACACTGAGCCCCACCGGTCAGGCTGAATCCCTTCTTTTACTGGTGGACAGCATGACCAACAATGGGAAAGTTATTGTTTGTTTTTTCCTTTTGGTAAACAATGAAAATTTTGCTTTCAGTGGGCACTATGGTAGGTATATTTCAACATAGATGGAAAAGCAAACGGTTGATCATTCTTACCCCAGTAGGTTCAGATCATGTCAGTGTTTCCAGAGTATGCTCACAGTGGTAAAAATTGGCTTTAAGCTGAGGCTTTCTAAGAGGCAGCTGGTCCTTAAAAGAAATTATTTATTTTGGCCTTGGTAATATCCAATTGATGATAAATACAAGTCTCTCTTGGCTCAATGGAGTGGGTCCCACATGAATTGGTTGTGGCCCCCAAAATCCAAAAACTCTAGTATAGTTGGCTAAGACTATTTTGTGGCATGGGGGAAATCTAATGTAACGCATGAAAGTACAAAATATTAAATGTTCAAAAGTGTGTAATTTGCTGCTTTTGTTCATGAGAGGTTTTAATACTTCTGGTACAGAGCCTAATTCTCTTTACTGGGGAGATGTGGTTTCAGTTTTTTGGGTGAATGTGCATTTTATAAGTTTTTTAAGAAAGGAAATTAAACATTAAAAGACTTTAAGTGATTTACTCTTTATATAATGTCACTAAGAAAGCGAGGAAAATCAGGGTTGGCATTTTTATTTATTTATTTAACTAGAGGCCCGGTGCATAAATTCATGCACCAGTAGGGTCCCTTGGCCTGGCCTGCACGATCGGGCCAAAATCAGCTCTCCGGCATCCCCTGAGGGGTGGATTGCGAGAGGGTGCAGGCCAGGCTGAGGGACCCCACTGGTGCACTATAGGGGCTGGGGAGGGACACGGGAGGTTGGCCAGCTGGGGAAGGACCGCAGGAGGGCTCCACGGTGTATCCGGCCCGTCTCACTCAGTCCTGTACAGCCAGATCCCAGCAGCAAGCTAACCTACCACCGGTCAGAGCATCTGCCCCATGGTGGTCAGTGCACGTCATAGTGATTAGTCGACCGGTTGACTGTCTGCCCCCTGGTGGTCAGTGCACATCATAGAGAGCCGTTGAGTGGCCTTAGCATATCATTAGCATATTACGCTTTGTCTGGTTGAATGGCCCACCAGACGACCAGACACTTAGCATATTAGGCTTTTATTATATAGGATAAGTATAATTTATTTTCCACCATTTTGTTTGTTATGGCTGATACCAAACTACTTTTGAAAGTTAACATTTATTTTGATTTTGTTTTTTTTCAGCAGATGTACATAATAAAATAACCTATCTCTATTCTTCATTGTAGGCAGGGACAGTATTTAACATGTAGTGTTTTTGGCATTTTGACACATAGGTGATTAAGTTTAATTCAACATAGTTTGATGCTCTCCATATGTGTGATGTTTAGCATATGAATAGTGTTAAATGGGTAAAATGTGGCCTGCTGAGTGTGAGCATTAATGCAAGTAGGTGATTTGATTGACCTTAGCCAAGTCACATAACCAGTGAGGGCCTGAGTTTCCATTGCCATAAAATGAGTGGTTTGGGGTAAATGGTATCCAAGAATCCTATAGCTCTGAATTTAAAAATCCCATGAGTCTGTATGACTAATACATTATGCCTAATACATTATGCCGAATACATATGCGTTTTATTCCTCCTCTTCTTTTTCTTTCTGTTTTTAATTAAGGTGAAGAGGATGCTGGTGCACCAAGTACAAAAGATGAGAGCACCTCCATGGCACAGGACACAAGCGCTTTACCAGAGAGGTCACTGCAAAGATCAGCAAAGGTCATTGCCTACAGATTTCCCTATTTGTCCAAATGGCTGTCACCTGAGCTACCTGTCAAAGGTCTCTCATGGGACACTTAGGGCTGTAGTTTTAGTCAATTAATCAGAACAGTCAGTGGAAGCAGGGTATTATAAAAAGTAAATCTTTTTTAATAAGTTCATTTGCCTGCCTTTGGATGAAGGGCCAAGGCCTTTTCTTTGTATGTGGGTAAGTTTATTGAAGTTCTGCATTATTATTATTATTATTATTATTATTATTATTATTATTATTATTTTTGCTTAAACCACACTCATAATGTGGCATCTGTGATTTCCAGTTTGGGTTATTTAAAGTGGAGTGAGAATTTAGACACTGGTGAAGGAATCAATATTAATGTTCTAGATTTTTATAGTTTTTATTCTTCATTATTTTTAAAATTAATCCTCACCTGAGGACATGTTCATTGATTTTTAGAGAGAGGTGAGGGAAGAGAGAGTGAGAACTTTGATGTGAGAGAAACATCGATTGGTTGCCTTCCCTACACACACCGACCTGAGATTAAACCCATCACCTAGGTATGAGCTCTGACCAGGAATCCAGCTCTCAACCTTTTGGTGTATGGGATGATGCTCTAATCAACTGAGAACACCAGCCAGAGCTCCATTGTTGTTTAGTTGTTGTCATGCTCATATGTAATTCAAAAGTAAGCTTTTAAGAAGTCTCTTTTAATTTTTCCAAAATGTTTAATTTAGTTATCATAGAAATGAAAACAATTGATTTTGTTGTTTTGCATAATTCGATTTTATTGTTTAATTATGTATGCAGTGGCATGATCAGATATGGGATCAAACACAGCTGACCCCAGCTAAGTAGCTCATGGTGGAGGAAGCGGTACACAGGCAAAGAATGAGGTGGCATAATGGCATGAGGCTTCCTCTGCCCGAAGCATAGACAGCACGTTTAACTGGGGAATGCAGTTTTGCTGCTCAGTCTAGGGAGTTAGTTAGGAGAGTCTCAAGAATGTCTCCTGCATAGTGACATGAGGAATTTCTAAATCATATTGCATACATGTTACCCACAATTCCCCATCCAGTTATCTAGATCTTTATTTTAATAAGCATTTTCAAATCTAACCATGTGACAGGCAGTATGCGAGGTGTGGAAGATTATAATGAATGGAAATCCTGTGGGCTAGGTCTGGCTCACAAACTTGTGTTTTGTTTGACCTGAGCAGTATTTAAAGATTTTTACTTGGTAGCTTACATTAAAAAAAGAAAATTGGAGTGGTCACATAAAAAAAATTAGACTTCTGGCTTCTGACAAAACAAAACATCGGCAGCACTGGGCCACATTCTGAAATGACTTTAGTCAGAGCTGAATAGAGGCAGCTGGTGATGGAACTTGTGTTCTGTAATTTGCTACTGCCCTCCAATGGTACTCTCTCTCTGGCTGGTTTTTGTTTTGTTTTTTGTTTTTTTGTTGTTTTTTTTTTTTGATGGGGGGTGGGGAGATGGAAGGATAGTTTCTTAATAAATTCAAACTAAAATTACAAGCCCAAACTACACTTGTATGGGAAACCTATGCTGTGGTCAAGTCATTTCTATGACAACTAATGTATGAATCATAAGTAATGTCCAGCTGCTTTATACACTTTTCATGCTGTCAAATATTAAAACTAGAAGCAAGGACTTCTGGTTCAGACAAGATGCCATAGATTCATTTCTCCTTGCTCTTCTCTACTAAGTACAACTATAAACCCTGGAATATAACAAGAGACAACATAGGAAGAATTCTGAAAGGGGAAAAGAGGAAGGCAACTAGTTAGGGGCTCCAGTCTAGGGGAACAACATAGCAGCACAAGACTTCACAGTCCCCCACCAACCGAAATAGCAACTACTTAGTCACACAGCTTCCCTGAGAGACACTTCATATAGACCTGGCAAAACTGCTGGACCCAGCTGGTTGACCAAATAATTTTCTGCTGACCTCTCCCAACTGTTCCTCAGTCCTGGAGCTAAGCAGCATTGCGTATGTCTTTGGTGTTTGCAGGTGGTTTACATCGTGGAGAAAAAGCATTCCCGAGCAGCAACTGGCTTCCTCAAACTCCTGGCTGATAAGAACAGTGAACTGTTCAGGAAATATGCCCTGTTTTCTCCCTCAGACCACCGAGTGCCCAGAATATACGTGCCTCTCAAGGACTGTCCCCAAGACTTTGTGACCCGGCCTAAAGATTATGCCAATACACTGTTCATTTGCCGCATTGTGGACTGGAAGGAGGACAGCAATTTTGCCTTGGGGTAGGTGAGCTCTGGCAAAAAAACCACAGATCCCACACAGAACTTGGTTTAGGGGGCCTTTAGGTAAACTTTTTTGTTATATTTTAATTATTATTTCTTATTAAAACATGGGTACTTTACATATTTTGGTCCTGGTTCTTAAGAAATTGACCTTAGCTACCACCTCAAGTGTTCACCTATAGGTTCCTTGAATTGCGAGGCAGTCACCTTTTCGGTTTGTTTTTGTTTTTTTGACATAAAATATAAGCACATTCTGAACCTATACATACATATTTCCTGTCATGTATCCTGTTTGTATTTGTGAACTGCAAAGAATTCATCACATCAAACAATCAGACCCATCCTTTCAGACACTAGTGTTAATATATGCAAGTCAAGGCATATTCAAGGGATCCCGGTCTCCCATGTTTTAAATCTGAATATGAAGGGATGTTTGAATGATGTGCTTTTTTGACACTAATCTTCAGATTTTTCACTTATGGCATTAAAAACAAAATTACCTTACTGTAAGCAGGAAAATGGTACCATTTTTAAATGGAAGCTATCAGAAACCAATCTAACAAATATAGATTATGTGGTTGCAGGGCATCATGGATAGCCACTTTATTTTGATCTGAAGAAACTGCTGAACCCAGCTGTTTGATCAAATGCTGTGCCTGTCTTCTTATAATTGGTATTCAGTTTGAAAGAAAAGCAGTCTTAAGTTTTAGCTAAATCTTTAGCTCTTTATTATTGACTAGAGGCCCAATGCATGAAATTCATGCAAGGGGCTCAGCCCTTGCAGCCATGGCGGCTTGCCTCAGCCCTTGCAGCTCTGGCTTCGTCTGGAAGGTCGTTCGGCTGTCTGGTCTAATTAGCATATTATGCTTTTATTATTATAGGTGATGTCTGGTTTATGCTTCACAGGAAATGAAAATAAAAGCATACAAGTTAGAACAGAGTTTGTTCTGACACTTTTTGTCCATTTTGGTGATTTGCTTGTTGATCATCTAACTTGTACAGGATGGAGCCTCCTAGGAATGTTCTATGGTTATAAGTGCCAACACTGAATGGATGGCCATACTGTGCTGCTTTGATCAAGTTTATTCTATACTTAACCTCTTATGCCCAGTGAAGTAAGTCAGATCAAATCTGTATGTCATACCAATGCAATTTAAGAAGCACTATCCTATGCCACTCTTTCAGTGATATGAAGATCATCATGATTTATATGATCTCAGAACCACTCAGGAACAGTTGTACTTTCTTTTTTACTCTCAAGTAGTGTGATTGCAATGTCATCATTTTTTTAAGCCTAAATCATTATCCAAAAGTGACGTCAATCCCTTGAGCTCTAAATAGTCCTTCTCAGAGGCTTGCCAGTTTCTCACCATTAACTCGAAAGGCCCGATAGTAGCTGTGCCACCTGGCTTCTGTTGATTGTGGCTGCCACACTCTGCTTGGCAGTGAAAAGGGAAGCCTTTCACATCACAGCAGGAAATCCAGCCTTGTCTTTTATCTGCCTTTCTGTCACATCCCATTCTGTATACTTGATTGGACTTCTTCCTTAGTTTTCAAGTTGTAAGGGTGTAGTCAGGAAATCTTCGGGTGTGAGTTTCTCTTATTGCTCGAATGGCCTTGCAGGTTCCTTTTTTTTTTTTTTTTTTTTACAGTTGAGCCATTATTTCATCAAGATTTCTTTTTCTTGTGGGTAAAGTACACTAATAATTGAAAAAGGAATCAGCCCTTTAAAGCAGCAAGGACATTTGCTGAATATTAAGAAAGAATATTTAAAAATAATAACCATATGTTAATTATATTCTTTTCAAAATAAAAAAAAAAGGAAGATTCTCATACTTAGATGGAAAACTCTGCTAACTTTTCCTCTATTTTCTTACTATGAAGACATTAAGAATGATCTTTTATGGAAATATGCCTTTTAAAATCTTTGTGAAAAAGAGAAAATGTATCTGAAATAAAATATGGCAGGTTTTCATGATGCAGTTCTCAGATGACGTCTGTCTTCTAAGGGGTGTGGGCTGCAGCTGCTGAGCATGTTGGTGGTCGCCTTACCATTGGTTCTGGCTATCAGTTACTGATCTTTAGGAGCTGAGGTCACTGTTTCCTAATCAGAACATGCTGTGCTAGGACTGCCTAGGTCAGTGATGGCGAACCTATGAACTCATTTTTTTGGTTGATTTTTCTTTGTTAAATGGCATTTAAATATATAAAATAAATATCAAAAAATATAAGTCTTTGTTTTACTATGGTTGCAAATATAAAAAAATTTCTATATGTGACACGGCACCAGAGTTAAGTTAGGGTTTTTCAAAATGCTGACACGCCGAGCTCAAAAAGTTCGCCATAACTGGCCTAGGTTTTCTCTATCATCCTGGCCAGGTTTCTATCAGGAGTGTGAATGTAGTACTTGCTATGGGTGTAAATGTGTGTGGTTAGCTTCTGCAAAAACTGTGCCTAAAAACTGAGGTTAGCCAAAGAGGCTTTCTTTTGAATTTTCTCCCTGCCCCTACTTTCTACCCTTAGAAATATCAAACAACTTCTGCCTGTCTAATTGCTACTAATTATTCAAGTCCAAAGTCGTTTACTTCTTCTGTAGTTAAATTCAGTTCATGGGCAAGTGTTGATCAGCTCTGTGTAAGTCACTGTGCTATATTGTATGAGAAATAGAAAGGTAGAAAGCTATGGTTTCTTTATTCAAAGAAATTATAGCCCAGTGGTCGGCAAACTCATTAGTCAACAGAGCCAAGTATCAACAGTACTTCTTCAAAATAGACTTGCCCAGGCTGAAAACCGACTTTTGCGCATGGGCCATGAGGTTTCAATCGTACTGTATGTGCGGGCGTACGTGGTATTTTGTGGAAGAGCCACACTCAAGGGGCCAAAGAGCCGCATGTGGCTCGCGAGCCGCAGTTTGCCGACCATGGTTATAGCCTAATGTGGAAGGACTTGTACATAAATGTCACAGGATTAATTTGATTCCAAGAAATAGAATCCTAATTGAACTGGTTTAAATAAAAATGGTGATTATTATAAGAAACTGGTGGTCCTCCTCAAATCCAGGGCCAGAAGTATAGGCAGGTCTCATGAGGAACTCAGAACTAACAAGGCGGCAAAGGAATCACAGCTTCTCTCTCAACCACCCTGACCAGTCCAGCCACCACGTGGTATAATTTCTCTATCCCTTTCTACACACAAGCAGTATTATTCTGCTTCTTTCTTAACAGTTTCCACCTACCTACTCAGTACCACGCATGGCCCTAAAATGGTACTGCTGGGCCTCTGCAGGTCACATACCAAAGTCTAGATCACAATACAGAATTTCTGCGGTAGAAAATTTTATTGATCTAGCTTGAGACCATTATTTGCCCTGGTCAGTAGTTTTAACTAGAGGTAGGAGTCCAAGGTCCCATGACCTACTGCCCAGTGAGCATGGCTTTCCGTGCAGGAGTGTGGATACAGCAGATAGATTGAATGCTTATGTCTTTTGAGCTCTAATTATAGTATGAAAGAGAATGTTCTAAGTTCTTCTATAGGAACAAAATAATTTTCTGGAAGTTTAGAGGAGGTGGATGAAGGGAGAAATCCAGGATTGTTTCCTGGAAAATGGAAGCCTCCTTGCTAAAAGATCAGTCACTGAGAGCCTAGAGTGGATGGGAAGGGACATGACTGGAAGCAAGCAGTCATAATAGGCTTTTGCAATAAGATAAGAGGGGAGAACCTGCAGGAGAGGAGTTGCAATGAAGGAAACAAGAGAAAGAAAAGATTCAGGGGAAATGAAGAAGGTCAGTTCTCCCAGGCATGATGACCGATTACAAATGGGGCATGAAGGAAAAGGACAGAATCTTGGATGAACTTTCAGACTTCCAACTTGTGTGATTGGGTAGGTGATGATGGCATGTAACCACGGTTCTCTGAGAGCAACCTCAGCTCCCACCATTCCCTTCACTTATGCCTCATTGCTTGCTGTTTCGTTTCCCAACCTGACTGTGTTTGTTCATAGCTCCAAACTTTTGCACACTGCACTCCCATTCCCAACAGTGGCTTTCTCCTCTCCTCAGAGTTTATTTAGTGAAATACTCAATTTTTAAACTTTTATCAGTTGTCTAGTCGAAAAATGTTTCCTGACTCTAAGTCCTCCCTCTTGGGTGCTCTAATAGTTTCTAATAATACCTTTATTGTATCTCTCATCTGTTTGTATTGTAATTGCTTATGCAAGTTATTTACCTGGCCATGAGCTCCTTTAGGACAGGATACTGAGTGAACATTTTCTGGCTGATCAGATGGGTAGATGAAAATGATTTGATGACCCCTGACATTGATTAGGAAAATGTTGTACCATAAATCATGCTAGAATACATAGGAGAGGGTGTTTGGAACAGAAAATGATAAGGTTATATGATTTAAAAATCAACACTTGTTAACAACATACAGTCAGTATATAAATGTAGGTGGAGCTTCTAACTTAGAGTGTTTGTTTTTTAAATAAACCTTTATTGTTGAGAGTATTACATATGTCCTCCTCTTTTCTTGTCCCTATTGCACTCCTCCACCTGGATGCTGCCCTGCCTTAGGCCTCCACACCCTATAATTTGTGTCCATGGGTTTTGCATATATGCATATAAGTTCTTTGGTTAATCTCTTCCCGCCCCCTCTCTTCCCTTCCCTCTGAGATTTGTTAGTTTGTTCCATGCTTCCATGCCTCTAGTTCTATTTTATTCATCAGTTTATTTTGTTCATTAGATTCCTTGTTTGTTTATTTTGACTTTAGATTCAATTGTTGATAGAATTATATTTATTGCCACTTTATTCACATTTTTATCATTTTTTCCTTCTTCTTAAAGAAGACTATTCAACATTGATATATATAAAAGGCTAATATGCAAAGTGTCCTCTCGGGAGTTCGACCCAGAGACTGGGAGTTCGATTGCTCACTATGACATGTGCTGACCACCAGAGGGCAGTGTGGAATGAAGCAAGGCCCCAGCCGGCAGCTAGCAGTCAGGGAAAGGAGGCCCCAGCCGGCAGCCAGAAGGAAGGCCCCGATTGGCCCTGATTGCTGGCCAGACCTAGGGACCCTTCTCATGCACGAATTTCATGCACCGGGCCTCTAGTTTCATATAATACTGGTTTGGTGGTAATGAACTTCTTTAGCTTTTTCTTGTCTGTGAAGTTCTTTATCTGACCTTCAATTCTAAATTATAGCTTTGCTGGGTAGAATAATCTTGGTTGTAGGTCCTTGCTTTTCATCACTTTAAATATTTCTTGCCACTCCCTTCTAGCCTGCAAAGTTTTTGTTGAGAAATCAGCTGACAGTTGTATGGCGCTCCCTTGTAGGTAACTAACTGCTTTTCTCTCGTTGCTTTTAGGATTCTCTTTATCTTTAACCTTTACCATTTTGATTATGATGTGTATGGTGTGGGCCTCTTTGGGTTCATCTTGTTTGGGACTCTCTACACTTCCTGGATGTGTATATCTATTTCTTTCAGGGAGGAAAAGCTTTCTGTCATTATTTCTTCAAGTAGGTTTTCAATTTGTTGCTCCCTCTCTTCTCCTCTGGCATCCCCACGATGCAAATATTGGTATGCTTGAAGTTCTCCCAGAGGCTCCTTACACTATCTTCATCTTTTTGGATTCTTTTTTCTTTTTACTCTTCTGATTGGTTGTTATTTGCTTCCTCATATTCGAAATTGGTGATTTTATTCTCAGCATCCTCTACTTTACTATTGATTCCCTGTAAATTATTTTCCATTTCACTTAGTGTATCTTTCATTTCTGACTGGTCCTTTTTTATGTCTTTGATGTTCTCAATACTTTTCTTGACATTCTCACTAAGTTCTTTGAGCATCCTTATAACCATTGTTTTGAACTCTATCTAGTTTTCTTGCATCCATTTCATTTAGTTTTTTTTCTGGATATTTCTTCTGGTCTTTCATTTGTGACATGTTTCTTTGTCTTTGCATTTTGGCTGCTTCCCTGTGTTTGCTTCTATGTATTAGGTAGAGCTTCTATGTCTCCTGGAATTGGTTCCGGCTCTGGAACCCTGGGCTGGGGCCTGGTGTGCGACTGGGACCCCTTGCTCTTCATGGGACGCCTCCTCAGCCAAGATATCCCTCCTGATTAAAAACACGCCCCATGTGGGTATTGGATCAGCCCGTTCAGCACCTCTGTCCCTCCTACCAGTCTCATTGTGCTTTCTTCTTTAATTTTCTAGTTAGACTTCCATTCAGCCAGATTTCAGGAGGTGTCCTGTAGGGCCCAGTGGCTCAGCCTCACTAGTCACCTGAGCTAGGCACTATAGGTAAACCCCTGTGTGATCTGTATGCACTGTCCTGTTGTAGTTGAGCCTTGATTGCTGCTGACCCCCAGGATAATTCCCAGGATAATTGGCTGTGAGAACCAGCTGTGACTATAGCAAAAAAGCTGTTGTGCAGAAGATACTCCTATGGAGTAGGACTTGCTTCACTGTGGTTTTTGTGTTCACTGAGTCCACCCCTTGAATGTGTCGCTCATGGATGTGATAGAGTTGTAATCTTGCATGGTCTGAAGCTTCTGGCGTTGTCTGAAGCTGTCAACTGGGTGTTCTGACTCTGGGGCCTCGCGGGAGGTGCAAAGTCAGCCTCTGTCTGTGCCCTGCCTGGGGCCACCTGTCATGAGCTACAGAGTGATCTGAAAGATGGTGCTACTTGTGTTGGGCTAGGAGGTGCCCAGGAGAGGCCAAGCTGTGAATTTTGGCAAGCTACTGCTAGTGCTGGGCCTGGGGCCACTTATTAAAAAAAAACAACAATATATATACATATATATATTATATATATATAATATATAATATATATACGTATATATATTATATATATATTATATATATTATATATATATATATATATATATATATATATATAATATATATATATATATTTACTTATTACAGAGAGGAAGGGAGAGGAGAGAGAGATAGAAACATCAATGATGAGAGAGACCCATTGATCAGCTGCCTCCTGCATGCCCTATACTGGGGATCAAGCCCGCAATCCCAGCATGTGCCCTTGACTGGAATTGAACCTGGGACCCTTCAGTCTGCAGGCCAATGATCTATCCACTGAGCCAAACTGGCTAGGGCTTGGGGCCACTTATTGAGAGGTATGGGGCACACTGAATCCAGCTGCTACTTGTTTGAGAGATTTTAGGAAAGTCTGAAGCCTGAGCCAAACAGCCATTCATATGATAAAGACACTGCAGATAGCTTAGGTGGGGCTGCAAATTGGGTGGATTGGGATCTCAGGGAATCACCAGGGCAGGGCAAACAGAGTGGGCCAGGTTGATGGAGACTCAGATATAGTGACTGTTAGTCAGCTTTGTGTGTGAGTGTGTGTGTGTGTGTGTGTGTGTGTGTGTGTGTGGAGGGGGGTGGAGGTGGGATGTCCCAGCTCTTTTGTCTGGGAGAAAGCTGCCCCCTAGTTCTTGCCCTGATGCCAGACAATTTAGTTCCTCCGGTATGTCCCTGGATCCCTTCAAGTTGCTGCCCCAGACAATTTAGTTCCTCCGGTATGTCCCTGGATCCCTTCAAGTTGCTGCCCCAGTGCTGGAGCTCAGAGGGAGTGAGTCTGGATAAGTCTGTGTGCTGGCTCTTTGAGAGGAACTGTCTGGGACTCCAGCAGCCTCTGTGTCACTCAGCTACAGTCTGAGCTGGTTTTTACAGCCCAAAGTTATGGGGACTTCTCTTCCCGGTCTGGAACCCTGGGCTGGGGCCTGGTGTGCGACTGGGACCCCTTGCTCTTCATGGGACGCCTCCTCAGCCAAGATATCCCTCCTGATTAAAAACACGCCCCATGTGGGTATTGGATCAGCCCGTTCAGCGCCTCTGTCCCTCCTACCAGTCTCATTGTGCTTTCTTCTTTAATTTTCTAGTTGGACTTCCATTCAGCCAGATTTCAGGCGGTTTTGAATGATGGCTGTTCTGTATTTTAATTATAATTTTGATGTGGTTGTGGGAAGATGTGAGAACCAGCATTTACCTATGCTGCCATCTTGGTTCCTTCTAATTTACTATCTTTAATAAGAAGTTTAAATAAAACATACACATTAATTGAATATATAATTTCAGTAGCTTTAGAAGGGGCCTTAAGGAGGCCATCAATCTTGGTGCCCCCGTTGGTGTAAGCATTGCTTCTCTGGCATCCCCATTGGCCCTTTGTTGTTTCTAATTGAGGGAAGTCCCAAGGTTATTACAGTACTGGAAACCTCTATTTGTTAGAAAAGTTATTTTTTATCTTGTTCTTATAATTGTCATGAGAGATCTCAGTTGAGCCTTGTTTACCTCTATACATGGCATCTACCAGATTTTCATGAATCTTATTCCTGTAATATAAAAAACCTAATCATTCTTGCCCTAACTGGTTTGGCTCAGTGGATAGAGCATCGGCCTGCAGACTGAAGGGTCCCAGGTTTGATTCTGGTCAAGGGCATGTACCTTGGTTGCAGGCATATCCCCAGTGGGGGGTGTGCAGGAGGCAGCTGATCGATGTTTCTCTCTCATAGATGTTTCTAGCTCTCTATCCCTCTCCCTTCCTCCCTGTGAAAAATCAATAAAATATATTTTTAAAAAAACAAACAAACCAAAAACCTAATCATTCTTAAAGATTATCTATAAAAATGATAGTCATTCTTAGCGAACCCTTGCTGGCACAACATATTTAGTACTTTTCATATTTACTGCTGCATAGTCCAGAATATTTAAAAAGCCACATTGACTTCCTCATTGAGATAATTTGTAATTACATAATCAAATTTACAGTTCTTAGAGCTTCCTAACCCTCTTAAATCATCTTTCCCTTACAGTGGTTCTCAGCCTTCCTAATGCCGCGACCCTTTAATACAGTTCCTCATGTTGTGGTGACCCCCAACCATAAAATTATTTTCGTTGCTACTTCATAACTGTAATTTTGCTACTGTTATGAATCGTAATGTAAATATCTGATATGCTATATGTGTTTTCCGATGGTCACAACCCACAGGTTGAGAACCGCTGCTTTAGAAACTCTTGCAGTAGAATTCATGCCCGTATTTTCTCAGACCTTTGTGATATCTCTTTTCCTAAAGTCTAGAGTTTACAGTCCCATATTTCCCTCCCAGGATGTTATAAGCAAGGAAATATCATTATGGTCTCTTTCTCCCAGATTTGTCATAATTTCTTTTTCTTAAATATTTAAGGATAAATCTTGAAGAAAATGGAAAAATTTTACAGCAGCTACTGTGGGGAACATACTAGTGTTTCTTGGCAACATTGTAGACTAACTAAAGATGTATCACACGAATTGACCTAGAGCAAATTGACCTATTTATAATTTTTTCTCTAGCAAACTTTGGTAGCTTTAAAGGATGGAGAGGAGGGAAAATGAATAGGTTAGTGTAGGTATAGTAGGGTTGAGAAAGTTTTGGTTGAACATGGGATTGTTTAAGGCTTAATGGGAGCCTGTTGAAAAATGAGAAATAGAGAATGGGTCACAGTACTGCTCATTTTAATGAGAGTGAAGGACAGTAGTTTCCGTTGCAGAGTGACTGGACAAGGTGAAAGAAGAGGAAGGGAAGTTCTGATTGAGGAGGAAGTGGTGGAGAAGGACCTGGTTGGGGGAGGGAAGGAGATCTGTTCTGGTATTTTCTTCATCTCCCAGTTTTGTGCCCATAAGGTGTCAGTTATTAGACAATCAGAAACATTTGTTGACTAATGAAATCAAATACTTTTACTCTTCCATCCAGTTTTGATAGACTGAATTTCTTATAAGGGTTGGGGAGCTGGTCCTTAAATTTTATTTAGTAGGAAAATGAAAGTGTAACTAGGTTGCTGAAAAAAACAAACAGGAAAAATTAGTTTGTTTCATTGAGGCATAGCTGACAAGATTAGCAAATTGAAAAGTGGCGCCATCCAGTCTTCTTGAGCAAAAGGACTATTTCACCTTCTTAAGAGTATGCTTTCCTTATCTGAGGAAGAGGCTGAGTTATGTAATCCTATGAACTTACATTACCAAACTTAGACTTTGTAAGTTCTTTCCAGGAGGTATGGCTCTAGCTGGCTGGTGGGCAAAAAGCAAATCAGGCTGAGGAGGGGGCTCTCTTTTGTGACTTTTGGGCTCCACCTGGTGGCCTATAAGGATCAGATTTGGAGACAGCTCCTTCAACAATGAGAGAGAGCTTCCTGATCAAAGCAGAGCAAATGTAAAAGGAGTGGAAGAGAATGGGCTTTGATGAACAGATTGTTTCTTCACACTGTGTACAATTGTTAACACATCTTTTGTGATTGTCAGCTTCACCCACAATTTCTAGTGCATCCTCTTGAAAGTATTAGTATAAAGTATAAGGGAACTTTACTACCATTAGCCTTCTCTTACACCCTAAATGCTTTTGGCCTCCCTTCACATCAACATCAAGCTCTTCACTCTCAAATTTTAGGGCCTTTTCTAAAATCATTCAGAATTGTTGAGCCTTGCTTCTTTCCCACATTTTGCAATCTGTTTTCATTGATCTGCACACACTTTTCTTAAAGTCCCCCATCCTTACTTGCTGCCTTCTGCTCTGTCATAGTACTGAGCCAAAAAAAGGGAAAATAGCGTGTTCTTTCCTCCTGATGATAGAAAATAGTATGTAAATATGTGCAGCCAAAGACATTGTGTATTTGCCACACTTTGTTTTCACTGTGTGTTGCTACTGATGTTCCGGGCCCTCTATGTGCTGATGTTCGATTGCTCTCCACTTGCAGGTTCTCATTGTATCTGTTTGCATGGAGTTTTCAACATGGACTAATATTCATGAGAACATTTATTTAAGAGTGTTAATGATAGGAATAATCACTACAAGGATGTATGACTAGGTATAGCCTCGTTTTAAGGCTGAAACTTTCTAGGAATATGTGATAGAGAAAGGAGGATAAATGACTTAGAACACCAATGTTTACTTTTAAGTGCTTCTATTTCCTTTAAGGCAAAGAGACCAATTTGAAGGATTTCTTGTCTTAATTTTTTACATCTATAGCTGGTCCCTTCTCTCAAGAAGTTTTGTACTTGCACATTGCCCAGAACAGTGGACCTAATGCTTATTTATATGGATTTTTTACACACATACCACCTAGCTATAGGAAGTTGGGAATATTGTTTCAGCACTGTCCCAATTAATTTACAGTAGGACACAATTGTAATGTCATTGATTATGAATGGGAACAGTATTTTTGGAGGAGTTCTGGTGAGTGAAAAAATTTGAGGTGATGATCATTATAAATTACTCACAGCTATTTATTACAATATCAAAATTAGGAAAATTTTTTAATTTTTTCAAGTACATATATATTATACTATATTATTAAAATTATTTCAAATATATGCTATAGTAAGTGAAAAACTCCATAATTTCACCTCTGTGAAATAATCATTCTTAAAAATTTGGTATATATTTATCTAAAATATTGTTTTAAAAAGATTTATTAATATTGCAAAATACATTTCACAGATAAAATAATATATGTAATACTTATGTAATTTTTGAATTCTGATATTAAAACCAACCCATTAACTCACCACCCAGATTAAAAAGTATATCACAATACTGTTGAAGATCCCTGTGTGTTCCTTTCTGTCATAATCCCTAATTTTTTTTGAGTAGTAACCATTATCTCAAACATGCTAATTGAAATATGCTTTTCTTTTTAATTTACCCATGTTTAATATTCCTAAAAATATTAGTTTTGCTTGTTTTTGAACCTTATAAAAAATACCATGCTATCCCTGATCAGATAGAATAGTTGGTAAGAGTGTCATCCTGATACACCAAGGTTGTGGGTTTAATTTCTGGTCAGGGCACATACAAGAAGCAACCAATGAATGCATAAATAAGTGGAACAACAAATCAATGTTTCTCTCTCTCTCTCCCTAAAAAGAAATCAATAAAAAAATAAAAATAATAAAAATACCATGCTACATATATTCTTCTATGACTTGCTTTTTTATTTAACATTATGTTTCTAAGATATATTTACATATATATCATTCATCTTAATTCATAATATTTTAATTTTTTGACATATAACATTATTTATCTCACAGTGGATATTTGGGTTGAACCATGGTTTTGCTACTATAAACAATGTTTTTATAAATATTCCAGTTCTTATGAACTCAAGTTTCTCTAGAAGCTAAGAGTATAATTATTGCATTACACATATATGCATGTTTAACTTTACAATTTTATAGCTAATCCATTTTCCAAAGTGGCTGCACCTACTTTTAGTCCTGCTAGCAGTGTATAAGTTTCCATTGCTTCACATTTTTATCAACACGATATTGTTAGACTCTTCAATTTTTGCCAGTCAAGTGGGTATAAAATGGTATCTCATTGTGATTTTAATTTACATTTTCCTAATTACTAATTAAATTGAGCATCTTTTCCTACATGGTCATTATGTTTCTCTTCTAGAAAATGTCTTTGTGTCTTTATTTTTCACAGTTAATTTTTTTGTTTAGATAATTTAGATTTACAGAAGTTACAAAAATGTTAACATCTTACATTACCATCGAATACTTACCAAAACTAAGAAATTAACCTTGGTACAATACTATTAAATAAAGTATAAAATTTATTCAGATCTTACCAGCTTTTTCACTACTATCTTTTTTCTGTTTGAGAATCTGGTCCAGGATCCTATAGTGCTGTTACTTGTTGTATTGCTGTAGTTTCTTCAGTTGTGACTATTCCTCAGCCTTGTCTTACCTGACCTTGATACTTCTGAAGAGTGGGTGTTATGATGTGTCTTGGTGTGGGTCTCTTTGGGTTCATATAATGCCTTATTTACATATGATTTTGTATCTGGGTTTGTCTAATGAGTTCTCATGATTATATTGAGACTAGAGGCCCGGTGCATGAAATTCATGCACTTGGAGAGAGGGGGGGTTTCCTCAGCCCAGGCTGTGCCCTCTCGCAGTCGGTAGCCCTCAGGGGATTTCCGACTGACGGCTTAGGCCCGCTCCCTGTGGGGAACAGGCCTAAGCCGTCAGTCGGACATCCTTAGCGCTGCCATGGAGGTGCGAGAGGCTCCCGCCACCGCCACTGTACTTGCTAGCTGTGAGCCCATGGGAGTGCACTGACCACCAGGGGGTAGCTCCTGCATTGAGCATCTGCCCCCTGGTGGTCAATGCGCACATAGCGACCGGTCATTCTGTCGTTCAGTCAATTTGCATATTAGCCTTTTATTATATAAAATTACCCATTATTGGGAAGGATACTACAGAAGTGATGTGCATCGTATCAGGGGATACATTATGTTGATCACTTGGCTAAGCTAGTATCTGCTAGGATTTCTGACTTCTTGTTTTTTCCTTGTAATTACTATACTATATTTTGGGGAAGTTTTTTTTGAGACTATGCAATTATTTTGTTTTTGGTTAAACTTTCACCAACTAATTTTAGCATTCATTTTTAATTGAGCTGTTTGTTGTTTGATTTTTTGGAGTTAAAAAATATTCTAGAAAGTAGTCCTTTTAACAGTCACTATATGGAAGATATCTTCTCCCCAGTTTATGAGTTGTCTTTTCATGTTATTAATGTTAACTTCTGAAGAATAGGATTTTAAGTTTCATTTTCTAATTTTTTAGTGTTTGTGTATAGAATTATAATTAATTTTTGTATATTAATCCAGCCATCTTGCTATATCCCCTTATTAATTTTAATACTTTGGATATACCATAATTTGCTTTGTATTTTCTATGTAGATAATCACATCATCAGCGTGTAATGACAGATTTGTTTCTTCATTCTAATCTCTATAACTTTTTTTCTCTCATCTTACTGAACTGGCAATTCAAAATTGGAATTTTCTACACCAATAAATGATAAAAGTTCAATAATTTTGAATTAAAGCAATAGTAGCAGGCATTTTTTCTTTATTTGATATTTTTGATATATTAATTTAATAATTTTGATAATATGGCAGCTGGTTATTAAAGGGCTCAAAAGTTTACCTAAGTACATATCTTTGTGTTTTGTTTGTTTTATTATCTTCAGTTTTCCTTTAGAGTTTCAAGGAGGACTAGGATGCCTTTTTCCAGGCTCAAAAGCATTAGTATGTTTATTCATTAACTAGAGGCCTGGTGGAGGGTGTGTGTGTGTGTCCCTCAGCCCAGCCTGCACCCTCTCCAATCTGGGACTCCTTGAAGGATGTCTGACTGCCTGTTTAGGCCTGATCCCACAGGAATTGGGCCTAAACCGGCAGTCGGACATCCCTCTTGCAATCTGGTACTGCTAGCTCCTAACCACTCACCTGCCTGCCTGACTGATTGCCCCTAACCACTCTGCCTGCCGGCCTGGTCGCCCCCAACTGCCTTCCCCTGCTGGCCCGGTCACCCCTAACTGCCCTCCCTTGCCAGCCTGGTCGCCCCTAACTGCCCTTCCCTGCCAGCCTGGTCGCCCCTAACTGTCCTCCACTGCAAGCCTGGTTGCCCTCAACTGCCCTCCCCTGCAGGCCCTGGATGCCCCTAACTGCCCTTCCCTGCCCGCCTGGTTGCCCCTAACTGCTCTCCCCTGCAGGCCTGGTTCCCCCCAACTGCCATCCCCTGCAGGCCTGGTCCCCCCCAACTGTCCTCCCCTGCAGGCCATCT
>NW_005871051.1:27489650-27492655 GCF_000147115.1 Myotis lucifugus
CTTTAGATTATTATATTTTGCTTAAGGGAGGGACTTTTTTTGTGTTTTTATGCTCTAGAACAGTGATTTCCAAAAGTGGGGGGCTACCGCCCCCGGTGGGCACTGCAGCGATCCAGGGGGCGATGAGTAACTGCTATTAAAATTTTAAAAAAATTAATTTCCAGGGGCTGAGTAATATTTTTTCTGGAAAGGGGGCGGTAGGCCAAATAAGTTTGGGAACCACTGCTCTAGAACTAGCAATACTGTGTCAATGTGTAGTGAATACCTACAAGATATATGATGTAAACAGTCCTGAGATTCTATTTTTGGTAGTAAGAGCTTTACATTTTCTGTTGTAGAGTGAAGGGAGGGAAAGGGAAGTTTGCTTCTCATGGAAGATATTTTTAAATATTTTATATTTGTTAGGATGCTTGTAGCACCAAGTGATAGAGCACCGTGACCCAAATCGACTGCAATAGTAAGGGAATCTATTATCTCACATATGTGGGAATCCAGAAGTTGTGCAGGCTCCAGGCCTGGTAGTCAGTAACTTCTTGGTATTATCAGGATGCCTTTGTGTTCTTCAGTGATCTAGTAGTAGATTCTCTAAGGCCACGTATACAGCTGGTACATGCAAGTATGGTCAGCTATAGGTGCTTTTTGACCACATGCCAGTCATGATACTGATTACAGTCCCCAGGGGAGTCATGCCCTAGTAGATTCTGCTTTTGTTTAGACCCCTAAATATTCTGATTTTTAGGGTGACAGCAGAATTTATGAATAAGTAGACAGCATAGGATTCTTTCTGGGGCATCTAAGGCCCAAATCATGAGCTTTGTCAGCATGCTGACCTGTTGGATTTTTATCTCCTGCAAGCAGCCTAGTCTGTGCTGCTATCAAATAGATCTCCAATGAAAATCTATAGTAAATTTATTTAAATAGCATACTTGAGAAATGTTCTCTGGAACTTAGAAAAATAAATGCTAATTACTACTAATAGAAACTTGGAGTCATTGATCATATTTGGAAGCCATAACTGAAATATAATTTTGTCTTTATAAGCCATGTTGTACTTTTAGTAAACAAATCAAGCTTTTTTGGATTCAGAATATAACCTGCTGAAAATTTTTGCCAGAACACAAGTGCCAATAAAATTAAACAAAAGACCAATTTCTTTTTCTTTTAATTTCAGTAAAGGTCCAATGACTGGTATGATTTGTTCTGACAATTAATGTTAGATCTGTTTTCACCTGTTTCCTTTTGTTCTCCTTTATGTTCACCTCTCCACCCCACAGAAGTGATCTGATACTTGGCACCAGTCTTCTTGGAGAGATTTCTCCATATCTTGGTAGGCCATAGTTCTTCATCCAGTAGTTTTTCAGAAAAGGTTTGTGAGAACTATATTCCCTGAGTTTTTGCATTAAAAATTTTCATCTTCAAAATCCAGTAACTTCACTAGAATATATTTCGGTGATGATTTTCTGTATTAGTTTTTCCTGAAACATGGTATACTCTTTCCGTCTGTAAAATTTCTTTTATTTCAGGAAAGTTGTCTTAAATGGTACCTTGTAAAATGTTTTCTATTCCATATACCTATTTCCTTCCTTCAGGAATACCAGTTATGCCAATGTTGGATCTCCATCTGCCTTTCATATCTGTTTTCTCTGTAATCTTTTTCTTTAACTCTTTATATTTTTCATTTTCATTTTCCTCACTTCTCTCAAGCTTCTCTTTTGGGATCCTTATTTTTTTCAAATAGTATCAGTTCTTCATTAGTTACCTCCAGTATTACCTGCATGTCTGTAATGGTTTTCTTTTTCTTTTTTACTTATTTCCTAGGTCTAAAACACTAGTTTTTATTTCCTTTTGTGAAATCTATTTATTGTTTTGAACTCTTTCCTTATAATGGCGATATTCTCATTAGTTTTCGAGTCTTGCAAATATCTATGGTCAAGACAATCATTTCTATGACCACATATTTGTAGACTATGTTTTATCCTTCTGCTATTTCTTTTGCTTGTTCCTTTCTTCCTTTTTAATGCAGTACTTCTTTTTAATGGAATACCTGGGATGGCTTCTCTTTCCCTCATCCTTGAATAATGAAGTCTTCGTGGATGTTTTATTATTCTTTGAAAGTTAGACATTATAAAATGCCTTCTGTTTAAGTGTTTAGGCCCTTTTCTACTTCAGGTATATGATAATCATTTTTGGCCACTCCAGCCTCATCAGGTAAGAAAGGCCATTGTGTTTTAAGTGTGCCTCACAAAGATTGTTACTGAGACTCCCACCCCATGTAAGAATGTATTTCTTTTAACATTAGTCTAATTCTCTAATAATCTCTGTGTGATGTACCTCATTGCTCATACTTCTCCAAGAAACTATCTATGCTATCTGATTATATATATAGTTAATTATTTTATGTGATTTTTGATACTATAGGGTAGAATCATGTGAAGTTGTGTTTTACAGATAAAAATGGTCAAATACATTGGCAATTTCATATGTCTCAATATAATATATGAGTTACTTTTATATAATATGACTTGCCATTCTTTTTTTTAACTTGTCTTTATTGTTGAAAGTATTACAGATGTTCCCCTTTCCCCCCTATTGACTGCTTCTGGCCCACACCCACCCCTCACCCCATGCCTTCACCACACTATTGTCTGTGTCCATGGGTTATGCATATCCTATATAATAAAGAGGTAATATGCAAATTGACCATCACGTTCTCACAGATGGCTGCCTACGACCAGGTTGGCAGGGGGGTTAGTGAGGGACGATCAAACGACTGAACAAGCAGGCTGTGTGGGGTGACCAGGCCAGCAGGGGCATTAGTGAGGGACGACCAAATGACTGAACAAGCAGGCTGTGTGGGGGCGACCAGGCTGGCAGGGGGGTTAGTGACGGATGACCAAATGACTGAACAACAGGCTGCATGGGGCGACCAGGCCAGTGGGGTGGTGGTGAGGGGTGATCAGGCACAGCAGGGGGGGCAGTTGGAGGCGATTAGGTTGGCAGAGGGG
>NW_005871051.1:27493513-27542602 GCF_000147115.1 Myotis lucifugus
TCTCTGAATGGCCTATTTCACTTAGCATAATACTCTCCAGGTCCCTCCATGCTATCTCAAAGGGTAAGAGATCCTCCTTTTTTACAGCTGCATAGTATTCCATGGTGTAAATGTACCACAACTTTTTAAATCCAGTCATCTACTGATGGGCACTTGGGCTGTTTCCAGATCTTAGCCTTTGTAAATTACACTGCTATGAACATAGCGGTGCATATATTCTTTCTGATTGGTGTTTCGATTTTTTAGGATATATTCCTAGAAGTGGGATCACTGTGTCAAATGATAGTTTCATTTTTAATTTTTTGAGGAAACTCCATACTGTTTTCCATAGTGGCTGCACCAGCAGTGTACTAGGGTTTCCTTTTCTCCACATCCTCACCAGCACTTGTCATTTGTTGATTTGTTAATGGTAGCCATTCTGACAGGTGTGAAGTAATACTTTATTGTCATTTCAATTTGCATCCCTTTGATGATTAGTAACTTGGACCATTTTTTCATATGTCTCTTGGCCATCTGTATGTCTACTTTGGAGAAGTGTCTATTTAGGTCCTTGGCTCTTTTTTTTTTCTTTGCCCATTTTTTAATTGGATTGTTTATCTTCCCTTTGTTAAGGTATATGAGTTCTTATATATTTGGAAATTATGTAACCTCTTACCAGATGTATCATTGGCAAATATGTTCTCCCATACAGTGGGCTCCCTTTTCATTTTGTGATGGTTTCTTTTGCTGTGCAAAAGCTTTTTATTTTGATGTAGTACCATTTGTTTATTTTCTCCTTTGTTTCCCTTGCCCTTAGAGATGCATCCACAAACATATTGCTATGAGAGATGTCCGAGATTTTGCTTCCTAAGGTTTCTTCTAGGATTTTTATGGTTTCACCACTTACATTTAAGTCTTTTATCCTTTTTGAGTTTATTCTTATGTATGGTCTAAGTCAGGGGTGGGCAAACTTTTTGACTCGAGGGCCACAATGGGTTCTTAAACTGGACCGGAGGCCGGAACAAAAGCATGGATGGAGTGTTTGTGTGAACTAATATAAATTCAAAGTAAACATCATTACATAAAAGGGTACGGTCTCTTTTTTTTAGTTTTATTCATTTCAAACGGGCCGGATCTGGCCCGCGGGCTGTAGTTTGCCCACGGCTGGTCTAAGTTGATGGTCTAGTTTCATTTTTTTGCATGTACCTGTCCAATTTCCCCAACAACATTTATTGAAGAGACTGTCTTGACTCCATTGTATGCTCTTGCCTCCTTTGTCAAATACTAATTGAGCATAATGGCTTGGGTCGATTTCTGGGATCTCTATTCTGTTCCATTGATCTATATGCCTGTTCTTGTTTACAGTATCAGGTTGTTTTGATTACAGTCGCTTTGCAATATAACTTGATATTTGGTATTAATCCCTCCAACTTCGTTCTTCTTTCTCAAGATTGCTGTGGCTGTTCAGAGTCTTTTTTGGTTCCATATAAATTTTTGGAGTATTTGTTCTAGATCTGTGAAATATGCCATTGATATTTTAATATGGAATTGCATTGAATCTATAGATTGATTTGGGTAATATGGACATTTAAATGATGTTAATTCTACCAATCCATGAACATGGTAGTATATTCTTCCACTTGTTTATATATTCCTCTATCTTGTTTTTCAACATCCTGTAGTTTTCCAAGTACAAGTCTTTTACCTCCTTAGCTTATTCCTAAGTATCTTAATTTTTTTGTTGCAATGGTAAATAGGATTTTTTTTTTAGTTTCTCTTCCTGAGAATTTATTTTTGGTGTATAAAAATGCCATCAATTTCTGGGTGTTAATTATGTATCCTGCTATGTTGTCGAATTCATTTTTTAAATCCAGTAAATGTCAATTAAATCCATCTGATCTAGTGTATCATTTAGAGTCACTGTTTCCTTGTTGATTTTTTATCTGGAAGATCTAGTAGATGGTCTTTAGGGTTTTATATGTACAATATCATGTTATCTGTGAATAATGACAGTTTTACTTTCTCCTTTCAAATTTGGATGCCTTTCATATTTTCTTCTCTGATCACTGTGGCTAAGACTTCCAATACTATGTTAAATAAGAGTGATGAAAGCAGATATCCCTGTCTTATTCCTTTTCTTAGGGGGAATGCTTTTAGTTTTTGCCCATTGAGTAATAGTGTTGGCTGTAGGTTTATCATGTATAGCCTTTATTATGTTGAGGTTTGAGCCCTCTATTCCAGTGGTTCTCAACCTGTGGGTCGCGACCCCTTTGGGGGTCAAACGACCCTTTCACAGGGGTCGCTTAAGACCATCGGAAAACACATATATAATTACATATTGTTTTTGTGATTAATCACTATGCTTTAATTATGTTCAATTTGTAACAATGAAAATACATCCTGCATATCAGATATTTACATTACGATTCATAACAGTAGCAAAATTACAGTTATGAAGTAGCAACGAAAATAATCTTATGGTTGGGGGTCACCACAACATGAGGAACTGTATTAAAGGGTCGCGGCATTAGGAAGGTTGAGAACCACTGCTCTATTCCCACATTGCTGAAAGTTGTGTGTTTTTTTTTAATCAAAAATGGGTGTTGGATTTTGTCTAATGCTTTTTCTGGGTCTATTGATATGATTGTGTGATTTTTGTCTTTCAATTTATTTATGTGATGTATCACATTTATTGATTTGCAAATATTGCACCAGCCTTGCATTCCTGGAATAAATCCCACTTGGTATTGGTGGGATTTATTGGTATTGGTGTCTGATATTTTTAACGTATTGCTGGATCTGATTTGCTAACATTTTGTTGAGGATTTTAGCATCTATGTTCATCAGGAATATTGGCCTATAATTCTCTTTCTCTGTGTCTTTATCTGTCTTTGGAATTAGGATAATTCCAAAAAGAGTGTGGAAGTGTTCCTTCCTCTTAGATTTTTTTTGAATAGTTTGAGGAGTATAGGTGTTAGTTCTTCTTTGAATGTTTGGTAAAACTCCCCTGTGAAGCCATCGGACCAGGGCTTTTGTTTGCTGGTATTTATTATTATTATTATTACTGCTTCAGTTTCATCAATCTATTCAGGTTTTTTGGTTCTTCCTAATTCAGTTTTGGAAGATTGTGTTTTTTTTCTAGGAATTTGTCCATTTTGTCCATATTGTCCAGCTTGTTGGCATATAGTTGTTCATAGTATTTTCTTACAATCCTTTGTATTTTTGTGATGTCAGTTGTTACTTCACCACTTTCATTTCTGATTTTAATTATTTGGGTCCTCTTTCTTTCTTGATGAGTCTGGCTAAAGGTTCATCAATCTTGTTTATCTTTTCAAAGAACCAGCTCTTGGTTTCATTGATCTTTTGTATTTTTCTTTTAGTCTCTATGTCATTTATTTCTGCTCTAATCTTTATTATTTCCTTCCTTCTACTTACTCTGGGCTTTTCTTGTTGTGCTCTTTCTAATTCTTTAAGTTGTAGGGTTAGATAGTTTATTTAAAAATGTTATTGTTTTTTGAGGAAGGCCTATAGTGCTATGAACTTCCTTCTCAGTTCTGCTTTTGCTGTGTCCCAGAGATTTTAGGTTATGTGTGTTCATTTTCATTAGTTTCCAGGAATTCTTCTCTTTTTTTCTTGATCTCATTGGTAACTCATTTGTTGTTTAATAACATGCTCTTTAGCCTCCATGTGTTTGAGTGTTTTTACCGTAATTGATTTCTAATTTCATTCCATTGTGATCTAAGAAGATGATCAATATAGTTTCAATGTTCTTGAACTTGTAGAGACTTGTTTTGTGTCCTAATTTGTGGTCTATCTTTGAGAATGACCCATGTGCATTTGAGAAGAATGTATATTCTGCAACTTCGGGGTGAAATGTTCTATAAATGTCAATTAAATCCATCTGATTTTGTGTATCATTTAGAGTCACTGTTTCTTGTTGATTTTTTTTACCTGGAAGATCTATCCAGTGAAGTCAGTAGGGAGTTAAAGTCCTCCCTCCCGCACCCCCCCCCCCCATATGACTGTATTGCTGTCGATCTCTTCCTTAATATCCTCCAGAAGTTTTTTTTTATTTTATATTTAGGTGTTCTTACATTGGGTGCATATATTTTTAACAGGTTTATATCCTCTTGTTGGATCAGCCCCTTTAATATGTGTAATGATTTTTATTGTCTCTTGTTACAGCCTTCATTTTGAAGTCTATTTTGTCAGATACGAGTATTGCTATCCCAGCTTTTTTTTTTTAAATTTCCATTTGCATGGAAATTTTTTCCATCCCTTCACTCTCATCTTGTGTGAGTCTTTTGTTCTGAGGTGGATCTCTTGTAGACAGCATATATTTGGGTCATGCTTTATTATCCATTCAGCTACCCTATGTCTTTTGAATGGAGCATTTAATCTATTTACTGTTAAGGTGAATATTGATAGATACTTATTTATTGCCATTTTAATTCTTTATGCCTATATCTCTGTTTCTTCTTATGAATACAGCAGTCCCTTTAACATTTCTTGCAATGTTGGTTTGGTGGTGATAAACTCCTTTAGCCTTTTTTTTTTGGTCTGGGAATCTCTTTGTTTTACCATCTATTTTTGAAGGATAGCCTTGCTGGATATAGTAGTTTTGATTTCAGATCCTTGTTTTTCATTACCTTGAATACTTCATGCCATTTCCTTCTGGCCTATAGTGTTTCTGAAGAAAATAACTGACAGCTTTATGTGAGCTTCTTAGTAGGTAACAAGTTGCTTTTCTCTGCTGCCTTTAAGATTCTCTCTTTGTCTTTAATTTTTGGCATTTTAATTATGATATCCCTTGGGGTGGGCCTCTTTGGGTTCTTCTTTCTTGGAATTCTGTGTGCCTCCTGAACTTGTGTGACTTATGACTTGCCATTCTTGAATCCTTACCTCAGAGTCATCTCTCAGCTGGCTTGAATTGCAAGTATTTTTCCAGGAAGGAAGTGGGCAGTATATTTTATGCCTTATTTATATCAGTCAGGTTTCTTAGAGTCTTAGCTTCCAATTCAGAGGAATTACTATAGTGTCCCCAGAGATACTAAAAACCTTCCAGCTGTAGAGGTGAGTATTGCTGTGATTATTATGGTTAGGTTTTAAGCATGATATTGAAAGATTCAACTCCTCCCCACCCAGATCATGTACATGGCTCTAGGGTACTAAGAGCAATGTTCTGTCTGGAGAATAGTACTTTATCCTGAGAAGGTGTTGCCTCTCAATGTAGTCTGTCAGTACACCATTCTAATCAGTGATTTCAATAGGCTTTGCTACTTCTATGAGGATAAATTGTTGATTACAATGTTGAATGTGATAACATAATGGCTGATACTTGGTAAATCTATGGATTGTGGTATTTATACAAGCCAAGTAGGTAGAACAAATGAAGATAGCAAATCTAAACCCAGAATTAGCTCTCCATCACAGAAGAGCTCAGTGAACTTAACCCGCCATCAAATAGTTGTTGGGTCCTTCTGCTGTGCTTTTGTGTCAGAGGCTCAGAGTTGGTAGCTGGTGCTGACAAACTGGTGTCCTGCAGGGGTGGTAGTCAGGTCATCTTTAGTAAGAGGAAGTTCATACTGTGGAGCTAATTTCCTGCTAACATGTACTTTGTACTTATGCCCATTGAAAAGCACTGTAGTGGCTAGGGAATGAGGTTGGTTGACATTCTTAGAACAGGTTGTTCTGCCTCCACAGTGGAAGTATTTTGCTGAGCATTCTCATGGAATACAAATAGTCATATTCTGGGCTCATTTCAGTAGATCCATTTCATCCACTTGTCTTCACCAGGTGTCCTGGTCACCAGTCCTCCAAACTTGCCTCTTTCAGGTACTTATCCATCAGACCACCTTTCCTCAGCCAGAGTAGACCATGGACATATTGCTTGAAGTTCTGTTGCAGGGAGGAAGTTGCTGCTCTACTGTCTTTTTAGAAACAACCCTTAGAATGGATATAATACTATCATAGTCCACTTATGACTTGTGAGAATGGAAGGTCATTTGGAACCAGCCATCGTCCTATGTAATAGGACGTGTGTGTGTGTATGTGTGTGTGTGTGTAAATCTGGTTCTCTGAATTTCACCTTTCTGATTAGTACCCCCAACTTCTCACATAAAAAAGTTAGTGAGACCATGACTTTTATGATATAACTAGAGGCCCGGTGCACGACATTCGTGCACTGGGGGTGTGGGGGGTCCCTCAGTCCAACCTGCACCCTCTCCAATCTGGGAGCCCTCAGTGGAGCCCTCTCCAATCTGGGAGTTTCTGTCTGTCTTTGCAATCATATGAGCGAGTTGTCTGAGATCCCAACTCAGTTTGGTTTGTTGCTCACAGAATAATAGAGGCTTTTTTGTTCTTTGCTTCATTGGTGGAGATTTCCTGGAAGTTTTAGGATATTGTCCCTTTAATTTTTTCTAGACACTCTGATTTTACTTAGGTCTCTCACCTTTGCTTTCCCTCCATCCCCCACCGCAACAGTAATTTGCTCCAGGCTCACTTTGCTCTAGTGTCTAGGAGATGTGTCTGCCACCAGAATTACGATTCCCAGCATTCCTGGTGCTCCCTGTGCTCTGGGCTTCCGCTTCCTCCTCCCCGCGCTCTGGGCTTCCGCTTCTGGTCCTGGGGCTGCCACCAGAACTACTATTCCCAGAATTCCTGGTGCTCCCGTGCTCTTGGTTTTCCCTTCCTGCTCTGTCTCCATCCCATGGCCTTTCACTCTGCCAAGTCCTCCAAGCCGCCAGCTCTCCCTCTCTGCTCTCCACCCAGCGGCTTGGGGGAATTGGCAGAGTGAAAGGCCATGGGATGGAGACAGAGCAGGAAGGGAAAACTAGAGCACGGGGATCCGGCTCTGCTTCTCCACCTGGCGGCTTGGGGGGAGCGACCAAGGGAGCCACGTCCCCCCAAGCCACCGGCTCTCCCACTCTGCTCTCCGCCCGGTGCCTGTGTATGCAAATTAACCTGCCATCTTTGTTGGGTTAATTTGCATACTCACGCCTGATTGGCTGGTGAGTGTAGCAGAGGGATGGTCAATTTACATGTTTCTCTTTTATTATATAGGATCATTTATTACCCTTTGAATTTCCCCCCCATCTTATCCTGTAAGTGACTCAAAGTATCTTTTTGATATACATAGAAAAACCCTAAGTTTCCCATTAGTCTGGAATCAAGAATTTTGAAGTTGAGCGTGTAATTCTTTGTTTCTATCCCCTTTTCAGGTTCTACAAGTCTCTTACTATTTCTGTGAACTCTTTGATATCTTTCCAATAAATTCCTTTTCTAACCAGAGTTAGTTTCTTGTGCTTGCAACTAAGAACTTAGTCAGTTAAAGACATTAGTATTAAGAGATGGATGTAGAAAACAGAACCACATGAACTTGTGAAAATAATAAATGGTTTTAGGTGAGTTGGAGGTAACTCAGGTTTCATTAATTTTCAAAATACTAATGAATTTTCAAAATGTCCTTCAAACTTTAAAGATAGTGACAATAGATTCTCCACATACTCAGTGAGAACTTTGTTCTAGTGAACATAGGTAATAATGTAGTGATTTTGAAAATGAATTAGCATTTTGAAAATTAATGAGACCTGAGTCTTCAACTGTTTTCATTTTTGGTACAAACAAAAGAAACCAGCTCGCCTGGCCAGCATGGCTCAGTGGTTGAGCGTGGATCTATGAACCAGGAGCTCAAGGTTCAATTCCTGGTCAGGGCACATGCCGGGGTTGCAGGCTCCATCCCCAGTGTGGGGCATGCAGGAGGCAGCTGATCAGTGATTCTCTCTAAACATTGATGTTTCTATCTCTCTCTCCCTCTCCTTTCCTCTCTGAAATCAATTTAAAAAAAGAAAGAAAGAAAGAAAAAGAAACCATCTTGGGTTGGAAAAGGAATTTATTAGAAGGATATTGAAGGACTCACAGAAACAATTAAGAGTCTTGATTGTCCTGAGGAAGTCATGGGTAGGAACCAAGGCAGATCTGGAGAGGCAAGAGCAAGAAGTCCAGCCATCATCTGTTTATCAGGATAAGTTTGGTCATAATGCCAACAATTCTTACTGCTACCTTTCAGGACAGCATTGCCACCAGACACTGATATGTCACTAGAAACCATTCTAGCTGCCATGAATAAATTCTAAGCACTTCTTTGTCTTTGTGTCATTCTCTTCACAATCAGAGTCTTGAGTAGAAGCAGAGTCTAAGTCATACAGTGTGCTGGCTACTGGACTTTCATAGAACGAGAGAGGTCTTCTATAAAGAGAGTCCAGGCATTATGCAGGGGGCTGGCCATTTCTATAATGGGAGTGATAGTCCTTTGAACCATTTACATGCAATGTGGAAGTCATTCTTTCCAATTTGTATGCCTTTTCTTTCTTTTTTCTTGCTTAATGGCATTCACTAGGACCTCCAATACCATGTTTAATAGTGCTGGTGAGAGTGAACACCCTTGTCTTCTTCCTAATCCAGAGGAAAGTTAATTTAGTCTTTCCCCACTGAGTTTGGCATTAGCTGTAATTGAGGATGTTCTTCTTCATTACTCATTTGCTGAGAGTTTTGATCATGGATAGATTTCATCAAATGCTGTTTCTGCATCTTTTGAGAGGATTGTATATGTTTTCCTCATTATTTGCTAATATGACTAATTATGTTGATTGACTTTTAATGTTGGACAAATCTTGAATTATGTGGTCATGATGTATTATGCTTTTTATATATTACTGAATTCTGTTTGCTAATATTTTATCAGAATTTTAAGTCTGTGGGATTTAAAATTTAAAAGCTTGCTCAAAATTTAAAAAGTTATTCATGACGGATATTGATCTAATGTATTCTTTGTCTGATTTTGGCATCGAGGTAATGCTAACTTCATGAAACTAGTTGGAAAGTATTTTGTTTTGTTCTATATTTGAAAGCTTGTGTGGAATTGGTATTAATTTTTTCTTAAATACTTGGTAGCATTCATCAGTAAAGCCATTTGGGCCTGGAGTTTTCTTTGTAAGGTTTTAAATAGGTATAGGAATATTTAGATATGGGTTTCTGCTTGAATAATCTTACAGTTTGTGTCTTTCATGGAGTTGATCCATTTCATCCAAGATGTTGAATTTATTGGGTTAAAATCATAATTTTTTCCTATACTTTTAATGCTTGTAGGATCTGTAATGATGTTCCCTCTCTCATTCCTGATATTGGCAACTTGTGTCTTTCTTTATTTTTCTTGGTCAGCCTCACCAGAAACTTATCTATTTCATTCTCTTTTCAAAGAATCAGATTTTAGTTTATTGTTTTTCTTTCCCAATTTTCTATCCATTGATTCTTCTTTCTTATTTCTTTCTTTCTGCTTACCTGGGATCTAATTTGCTTTTCTTTTTTTCATGTTTTTAAGGTAGAAGCTTAGAAATTGATTTGACACATTTCTTCTTTTTTAAAATGAGCACTTAATGCTGTAAAATTTCCTGAAAGCACTGTTTTAGCTGTTTTTCATAAATATTGATGTTGTGTTCTAGTCAGTTAAAATTCTCCCCCCCCCCTTTAACCCATAGTTTTTAAATTTCCAAATATTTGTGGATCTTCCAGTTAGCTTTCTGTTATTTTTTTACTTTGTATTTTTGCTATCTTTGGCTTTTTGATGTGCTTTCTGGGAGATCACCATCTAGATGTGAGGAAAAGACACTGATCTGAGCCTACATTGTACGTAAGGAATTCACAGGCTACCTGGAGCCTATGCTGGTGGGCAGGTGCATGTGTCCACTGTGGGCTTCTCTCTCTTGGCTGGCGTGTGAGAAATGGGGCCAGCCTTGCTGCCACCACTGCCGTGTTCTAGTAGCAAGGCTGAAAATGGGAATTTGTTGGAAGTCTATATATGAGGCAGTCACATTCTCCACCCCTTCCACCACTGTGCACCTAAGGACTCTGGCGGCCAGGCATCTACCCTTACATTAGAAATGGTATCTTCTTCTAAGAAATTGAATTATCCCAGAAAAGACTCTAATGGCAGATCTAAATTCCTTGCAGGAAGAGCTGAGAGTGGATTCCTAGATCACTCTGGTAGACCTGCAAAACAGAAGTAGCCATCTTTGGTCTCCAGAACCCTTTACAAAGGCAGCTGCTTCATATATTGCATTTCCTGTTGGATATCTGTATTTAACATGTAACTTGTGGTCTATATGTGGTATGCCAATATATATGAGAATGGGAGCTTTCAGTTTTGACATATGTATAGGTGACCCACAGATAAAGAGTGAGATCGGCCCCCTGAAGGTGGAACCCTACTCATAATGTCAGAACTATCCCATTAAATGCAATCTTACTTTTAATAGACCAGTACCCTCAAATGTGAATAGCATTTTGCCTGGTGACTGGATTACAGATAAATTTCATCTCAGTGCATTTCTGTATTTTCCAAATTCTATGAACATATATTACTTTTGTGTTGAGATAAAATACTTTAAAATATTAAGGTAAAATTTGTAGAATTGTGAAATATAAACATTGAATCTAATCTAGTGAGCATGACTTAAGGTATAGGGACTGTGAAACTAATGATTTAACAACAAACTGGGTTGATCAGAATTGTCTCTGAAGGTAAACAAGAGAAAAAATTGACAAAAGCTTTTAACAATATCAGTTTGACTTCTCCATTAAAAACAATTGCTGGAGTCCAAAGGAAAGCTGTCTGGCTCTACTCCCTAGGACAGAATTCCTGAAGAAAGTTAACATTACATAGTAGTCATGGCTTTAACAGGCCACGTATATCATTGTCTCTTCTGCTTGGCCCCTCATTCACTGGTGAGGGTGTTCCTACTAGGGGAAGGGCAAGGGATTTTGAAGACTTTCCTACTCGGGTCAGTTTTAGAGAGGAAATGGGTACCTGTCTTCCCTTTACTGACTAACACACTTGTTTCTCTCTGTCTTGTCCACAGGCAGCTGGCTAAGAGTCTTGGGCAGGCTGGTGAAATTGAGCCTGAAACAGAAGGAATACTAACAGAGTATGGTGTGGATTTCTCTGATTTCTCTTCAGAAGTTTTAGAATGTCTTCCTCAAGACCTGCCCTGGACAATACCACCAGAGGAATTCAGCAAGAGAAGAGATTTAAGGTAAATACATGAAGCTCTTTAAGAAAAACATGTTTCTACCTTTTTGCTTTCTAACTTAACTTTCCTAGGAGCTGGGCTCAGATGTTTCCATCTTCCATCCGCATTCAAGTTCAGTTCAGTTGACAATTAAATGCTCTGTACCAGAGGTTGTCAGATTGTGGTCCACCAGCAAAATCTAGCCCACTGCCTGTTTATGTACAGCCGATGAGCTAAGAATGATTTTATATTTTTAAATCATTAGGAAAATCAAAACAAGAATAATCTTTTATGATTATTATGTGAAATTCAAATTTCAGCATCCATAAAGTTGCATTGGAACACAACCATGCTTGTTCAGTTATGCATTGTCTCTGGGTGTATTTTTACACTACAATAGCAGAGTTGAATAACTATAACAGAGACCTATGGCCTGCAAAGCCTAATAGATTTGTTCTCTGGCCCTTTATAGAAAAAGCGTGCTGTCCCCTGCTCTAGATCATCCAGATTTCAAAGGGTCCAGTTGCCACCTTGCTTTCTCATTGCTCTGCCCCATAAGTCTGGTCGAATAAAGACAGTGTTATCTGGTTAGAAGTGCCTTCCTTTAAATGGGCCTCTTCAGGCACAGAGCAAAGGATTCAAGACTCTGCTTGGAGCTTCATTTTAAAGCTTTACTTTTAGGTCTGGAATTTGTTGGAAAGTACTTTTGTGGTATTTTTATAACAACATCTTCTTTGAAGATGTTTCTTCATTGTGGGATGTTAGTTCTTTTCTGATATTTCTCTTTAGAATTTGGTTTCAGTACTGGCATTCATTTTGGATGCCACATGGAGATAGTTAGAACCAAGAAACTTTTCATACAACCCACTGAGGCTGTGGAAGGTTTTTTGCTAAGGTCATCCCATGTCAGAGTCTTTTCCACCACACTTGCTCACTTCATGCAGCTGAACTTATGATACCTTTAGCTCTTGGTGCCCATTCTTCCACCTACTTTGAGAATCCTTCTTCTGTGCCCCCTTTTGCTATTGTATCTTTTAGGAATTTACTACCTTTTTTCCTTTTCTTGCTGAAATTAGGCAAGGAAAAGATGACAGTATGTCCCTTTTCCTACTTGTTAGTAGCTCTGGTGGAACACATTATTTTTGAAGTCCGTTAACTGAAGTTGCTGTCCTGTCTTTCAGCAGTAACCGCTATTCGTGGAACTCCTGCTGTCCTATTATCTCATCTCAGAAGCTTTGAGATCTTGGGCCCATAGCCTTGCTCTCTCTGAACCTTTGTTTACTCAGCTACAAATTGTGGGGATTATTTTCTGAGATTTTTTTTAAATCTAGGAATCTATAAAAAATTTTAATAGATAGGTCAGAATGAATGGCTGAACTTTATTGTTTGAAATATAAATTACTATAGCCATTCTGTAGCCATTTAAAACATCAACGTTTTAAAAGTACTCCACTTCTAGGAATCCTACTCAGGAAGTATAGAAGTATACATGTTCATTATTGTAAAGGTAATGCCGCCAATGACTATCAATGAAGGATGGTTAAATAACCTATGTCATGTCAGTAAGATAGCATTCCCTACAGCTGTAAAAAAGGCGCTAAATCCATATGCACTGTCCTAAAACAATGGCTGTTACAGATTGTGAAGGAAAAGAAGCAATTCAGACCAATATGAATGAGTCTATTTTTTATATAGTTAAATAATACAAAAACTCTATAAATGTATATGCCTCCATATATATATACACATAAAAGTATATATACAGTAAAAATTCCTGGAAGAAATCCAGACTTTTTTCTATGGTTATTGACAGTGATTGGCATGTGCAAACTCAGTAGAGTAGTAGGAGGTAGAAAGGCAATATTTTACTTTTCATTTTATAAATTTTTCTATTATTTAAATTATTTTAAAATAACTTTTATAACTATTAAAAATTATAAATTAGACTATCAGAAAAGAGAAGTGCTCTATCATTTCTAGTCTTACTCCTAGCCTATCCTATATAATAAAAGGCTAATATGCAAATTGTCCCCTCGGGAGTTTGACCGGGAGATGGGGAGTTCCATCGCTCGCTATGACATGCGCTGACCACCAGTGGGTGGCACGGAACATGGCGGGTGACCAGCAGCGTTGGTGGTGGGGCGCTGAGGGAGCAAGGGAAGGAGGAGGTGGGGAGGCGGGGAGACGGTAAACCTGATTGGCTCTGATTGCCCAGCCAGACCTAGGGACCCTACCTGTGCATGAATTTCATGCACTGGGCCTCTAGTAGATAAGTAATAAGGCACTTCAATAGTCATAGAGCCCAGTGTTGCTCTCAGTTCCCTCTCATGTCTCCAACTCGCCTTTTTCTTCGGTCCCCATTGCCTCTGGTTGACCACAGAATAGGAGGCCTTGCTCTGCCTAAAGCCTCTGTTAAAATATACCAATGTGTCCTGCAAAGGGCTTTAAAGATACAAGGGGCTTATAGAATGTTGTCTGCTGTTAGCATAGTAACAGGGATTATTTTATTTTATTTTTTAAATCACTTTAACCTCCTGTAACCCAGGTATGTGCCCTTGACTGGGAATTGAACCTGCAACACTTGGGTGGGTGGGCAATGCTCTAACTACTGAGCAATGCCAGCTAGGGCTAGATACGAGTAGGTTTATAGTTTATACACTTAGATCATTTAAGGCTCCCAAACTGTATAACAATAGAAACATTTAAAGATATCCATTTAAAAAATTTTATCTTTAACACTTGAGTTTTTTGTTTTATTTTGTTTAAAAAGAAATAACTTTTTTTACTCATTGTTAAAATGTCAACTTTACCTTGAAGGGACAGATTAAGTGTGTTTAATTTTGTCTAAGTATCCAAACACTTTCTCTCTGCCTATTATCTCTAGGATTATGTTTCTAAAATTCAAATCTGATCTTTTTTCTTTTTTTACTCCTTTGACCTAAAATCTTTCAACTGCTTTTTGATGTTATAAAGTAGTAATCTCTAAACTTTGTTGAACATACATTCCAATAATGTATGTCTCTTTATTGTAAAATTACAAATGTACTTACTACTTTACTAATTTATTATGTGCATTGTAAATTTACATAAAAGTAGAAAAATGAGAATGAAATAAATTTTAAAATATTTTCATTGTAAAGGTATAAAAAACTTCATATTAATAATTTTTCTTTTGATGAAAGTAATGTGATTAAATATTCTTTTTTAAAAATTTTGCTTTAACAACTTATGATATGGGTATGCAAAGGTCTAATTACAGGTTCTGTAAATTTTGGTACTTAGTTTTGCTTTTAATGGTTATCATAACTGAAAAAGATACCCGAATTTACTAAATTATAGTATTCATTTTTCATCCTATTCACTGATTATATTCAGATTCATTTTGTAATCCAGCTAATAAATTTCCATCTTTCATTGTCAGTTCTTGTGGACTAATTGAAAGGTGCTACATTTTTTGATTAAAAAAAATGTGTTCTTAATCCTGGATTATTCTTTAGTTGGCATCTTTAAAAACTAGTTAGAAAATTCTGCTAGGATATTTAAGTGTATAGGTATAAGTAATTGTTTTTTTTTTCTTTCTGTTTTTGTTAATTCTCACCCAAGGATATTTTTTTCATTTATTTTCGGAGAGAATGGGAGGGCAGAGAGAGAGACAGCAATGTGAGAGAGACACATCGATTGGTTGCTTCCCACATGCACCTCAGCCAGGGCTGGGGATCAAACCTGTAACCCAGGTACGTGCCCTTGACTGGGAATCGAACCTGCAATACTTGGGTGGGTGGGCAATGCTCTAACCACTGAGCAATGCCAGCTAGGGCTAGATACGAGTAGTTTTATAGTTTATACACTTAGATCATTTAAGGCTCCCAAACTGTATAACAATAGAAACATTTAATGATATCCATTTTTAAAATTTTATCTTTAACACTTGAGTTTTTGTTTTATTTTGTTTAAAAAGAAATAACTTTTTTCCTCATTGTTAAAATGTCAACTTTACCTTGAAGGGACAGATTAAGTGTGCTTAATTTTGTCTAAGTATCTGCTTGGTAGCATGTGATTGACTAGTCATTGTTTTGAAATCATAATGTGACTGATTATGAATTCCTATTAGGAGAAGATATGTCAACTCTGCTATTTTCCTGGTGTTGGTAGTATTAGTGTTATTATTAGTTTAGTGTTATCTTTAATCTGTGGATCTTTGCAATAATCATTTTTAGCCACTTTTCTATTTTGTGAAGATTAGTTTAGCTAAAATTAGATAATTTCTGTAAATACCCACTCATGGCTGAAAGCATAGAATCTAATGGGATTGCCAATGTCATCGCCTTGGTGTTCTGGAGTGCTGACTTTCATCTGTACACCTCATCACCTCACCCACACACCTTGTGAGGACACCAGGTGGTTATGTTGTCATGGTTAAGTTTTTATTTTTTTACAATAAAAAACAAAGAGAGAGAAAAAAACAAAGAGAAGTCCATAGTATGCTGAAGTATTTGGATCTGATTACCTTTCCCTTTTCTTTGACTGGTTTTGTAATAGAGTTATTCAGTTTTTAAACTAACAAATATTTACAGTAGAGCGGGGAATCAACAGTGAACAAATACAGGTCTGGTCTCTGTTCTCATGGAACCTCAGTCATAGCAGAAGAGCATGAGTCAAATGTGTTAAACAGGCCCTAGCCAGTTTGGCTCAGTGGCAGAGGTCCTCAAACTTTTTAAACAGGGGGCCAGTTCACTGTCCCTCAGACATTCCACACATGCGCACTGTAGGCCCGGGATGAGTCGGCTGCTAAGCAGGACAGGCAGCGGCGGCAAAAACACCTGGCGGGCCAGATAAATGTTTTCGGCGGGCCGCATGTGGCCCACGGGCCATAGTTTGAGGACCCCTGGTTAGAGTGTTGGCCCGCAGACTGTTGCAGGCTCAATCTGTGCCCACAGGAGGCAACCAATCGATGTGTATCTCTCCATTGATGTTTCTCTCTCTGTATCTCTCCCTCCCTTCTACTCTCTCTAAAAATCAATGGAAAAATTATACTCAGGTGAGGATTAACCAAAAAAAAAAGTAAATAAGTGTCTTAAATAGTAGTCAAATATAGATTTGTAATGGAGGAGAGAGGTACTTGATACAGGGATTTATAGTACTATGATTTCTTTTGCTCAGAGGTTCAGAACCTTCACAAAGTTTTTATGAATATTAATTTCCCCAGGAATGTCAAGAGAACTAGGAATGAGTTCCAGTGCATGCTAAAAAACATGTGCTATGAATAAATTAATACATAGTCCATAAATTCCTAAATAAAACCTTCCGTGTCTTCCCTTTTCTTCTTTCTTCTCTCCTGTATACATTTATTTACATATATTATTATATATGTGTATATATCATATATGCCAAGTAGTAAATTAGTCACTGGAAGTACATAGACAGGTAAGGCCCAGCCTTTATTCTTCAAGACTGTACTGTTTCTTAGGGATACAGATTTATACTCAGATAAATTACAGCAGAGTATGTCAAGTGCTATAATGTCTGTGTGAGCAAGCTGCTAAGGTCACTCATTGGTGCTTGAGCTGAGATCTGAGAAATGAGCAGGCACAGAGAGAACTAGAGGGACTAAAGTAGCCTTCATTTTCTTGATAAGCTATGGCTGCAGAAAAGGTGACATGTTCCCCAAGATTCCCAGGTCCTTCTGTAACAGGGTTCACAACTCCTATGGTTTTGATAGCTTCTTGACCCCCTCTGCTGGGCCACCCTGCCATGGAGCCGGCAGTGTTACTCTGGCTCTAACTATGTAAGGACTTCAACATACCCGTTTAGGTTTGGTATTTGAACAATTATATTTGGAACAGAAAAGTTCCATCAATCTTTAAACCTCATAATCCAATTATGTCAGTAAAATTCCAGTTTTTTAGTCCAATGGAATTGGGGTAATATTTTGCAAACTGAAGTTGAGAGAAATAGTGTTTATTTTGAAAAGAAAAATGGTTGGTTAGCAATTTTCAAGAAGTAAGGCTGGTGTGAACTGCTAGGGGCGATCTGGCCCTTCTGATTGGGAGCACCGTTTTTTTCAGACCTGCAGAATCCCTGTTTACCTGGCCTAGACCTGCAACTCTCTTTAGCAGGGCATCTGAGGTTAAAAAAAAAAAAAAAAAGCAACACCAAGACTGCAAGCCTTTGGAGATCTGGAGGAGAATCTATCCAAGGAAACTGCTTAAAGGGGGTTGCACCAGAAGCCCAAGAAACCCCAAGGTTATTTCTGAGACTGGCTCCAGTTATTTCCAATTTCATTGATATTGTTTTGTTTCCTTTGTTGCTAAACGAATAGGAAACCAAAGCTTAAAAGCTCAATTGAAGTGGAAAATGAAAACCTAAATATTGGAGGGGAAAATACCACGCTAAACTGATTTTTATGTTTTTCCTATAGTTAGTAATATTGCAGAAGCTTGGGTCACATCACTTTTTAGTAAAACTATGAGTTTCATTGAAGTGGAGGTGGTTTCTATAGTATTTCACAGGAGAACTTGTGGATATCTATTTCTTTACTATTTCCTCAATAAAAAGGAAGCCCAGTGACCTCCACCGGACCATTACAAATGTGAAACTTGGCACTTAAAATTGCTTGCTCTAAATTTTCCAATTGCTTTCTTTTTTTTCCATTTAATGTCGTTCTGCCAACTAGTGATTTTATTATTATAAACAGGACATTGTATTCACTTTTAAGAAGAAATATGAAGCTGGAGGTAAAATTACAAACTGTAGCTTCTCAGCTGCCAAAATAGAAAACAATGAGCTAAAAATACTGAGCACAGAAAGGGTGTTGTGGTAAGAAATATTGAAATATCTTCAAGATGGAACTGTTTCCAATAGACAGAAATTTCCTCTCACTCCAGGTAAAACCAACCTTGAAATAGCAACTTGAAAGCAACCCTTTCAGGTCAACCCTTTTTGTGGGAAAACTTTCAAACACAACTAACATTAAGTGACTAATAATTTTGCTGTTTATCAGGAAGTCCAATGTGATTAAATTGCCATTAGAAAAGGTTCTCCTGGTAAGGGAGTGTGGCAGCATAGAAGGGGCACTAGAAGTTAGTCCTCCCTCTCCCAGGGACTACTTGAGTAACTCTGGGCAAATCAGTTAAACTGGGAAAGACAGAGAGAACAATTTCATCTTTTGTAAAATGGATTAGTTGACCAGGTAAGGATTCCCAAAAAGTGTTGATAGACCACAGGTTCTTTTGGTATTAAGGTAATAGGTATTAAGGAGAAAAGGGGGTCTATAGCCAAGTATTTTTAGAAATCAGTGGGTTAGTAGATTTCTTAGAACTTTTTCTCATAGATAATCTCATGGAAGTGTAGTGTTCCTTAGAATACACATTGAAATTGCTAAACTAAATATTTCAAAATGTACTAGTTCTAATAGTTTTTTGTGGATGCCTTAGGATTTTTTATATTTAGATTATCATCTGCAAATAGAGACAGTGTTATTCCTTCTTTTCAATCTGAATGCCTATTTATTTCCTTTTCTTATCCAATTGCTCTGGCCAGAACCTCTAGTACAGTGTCGAATAGGAGTAGCAGCGGTGGACCTCCTTGTGTTGTTCTTGATATTAGGGGGGAAACTATTCAGTCTTACAACATTAATTATAATGTGAGCTGTGGGGATTTTTGAGAATGCTTTCTATCAAGTGAAGGCAATTCCTTATATTTCTAGCTTTTTGAGTGTTTTTCTCATGAATATTACTAGATTTTGTGAAGTGGTTTATCTATGTGATTTTTGTTCTCGATTAATATAATATATTTCATTGATTGGCTTTTATATGTTGAACCAACCTTGCATTCCTGTGTTAAATCTTACTTGATCATGATGTGTAATCCTTTTTATGTCACTAGATTTGGCTTGCTAGTGTTCTGTTGGGGATTTTTGCATCTGTATTTCTAAGGGATCATGTCTGTAATTTTCGTTTGATAGCTTTGTTTGGTTTTTATTTGAGGATTATGCTGGACCCATAGAATGAGTTTTAGAAGAGTTTGTGAAGAATTGGTGTTAATTCTTCTTTAAATGTTGGGTAGAATTTACCAGTGTAGTCATCTGGCCCTGTGCTTTTCTTTATGGAAAAATTTTTAATTATTAACTTAATTTTTTTACATGTTATAGGTCTATTGAAATTTTCTGTTTCTTCTTAAATCAGTTTCAGAAGTTTGTAATCTTTCTATAAATTTGTTCTTTTTATTGGTTAACTAATTCATGGTTTTTCTTTCTGTGGTTTCAGTTACCCATCGTCAACTGTGGCCTGAAAATATTAAATGGATAATTCCAGAAATAAATAATTAAAAAGTTTTAAATTGCACACCATTCTGAGTAGTGTGATGAAATCTCAGGCCATCCAACCAGAGATGTGAATCATCCCTTTGTCCAGCATGCCCATGCTGTATATGCTACCTGCCTGTTAGTCTCTTAGTAGCCATCTCAGTTATCAGATCAAATGCTGTGGTATCACAGTGCTTGTGTTCAAGTAACCCTTATTTTACTTAATGGCCCTGATCATAGGAGTAGTGAGTTAGATGTGCAAAATACACCATTTGGATGTGCCAAATACACAATACGGATATGCCAAAGAGAAGACATAAAGTGCTTCCTTTAAATGAAAATGAAAGTTCTCAACTTAATAAGGGAAGAAAATAAATGTTTGCTGAGGTTGCTAAGATCCACAGTAAGAACGATTCTTCTATTTGAGAAATTGTAAAGAAGGAAAAAATTTGTGCTATTTTGCAAAGAAAGAGATATCCATATTCACAAAGCTTTTATTATAGTACTAGAGGCCCGGCACACGAAATTCATGCACAGATACAGTCCCTAGGCCTGGCCTGCAATCAGGGCCATCTTCCCCAGCTGCCCGCAGCGGCCCTGCACCCCGCCGCAATCCACCCCCAGTTCCCCATTTGCCATCGGGTGATTGGTGCCTGACGGCTGGGGGAAGGGACCAAGAGGTGGTCAGTGCACCTCATAGTGACTGGTCCAGTGGTAGTTCTGGTCGTTCTGCCATTAGGGTCAATTTGCATATTACCCTTTTATTATTATAGTATGTTGTACTTGTTCTATTTTATTATTATTGTCATTAACCTCATATGATGCCCAATTTATATATTAAACTTTATCATAAGTATGTATGTATAGAAAAAGGTATATATTTAGGGTTCAGTAATATTCACACTTTCAGGCATCCACTGTGGGTCTTAGAATGTATCCTCTGTGGATAAAGGGCTATGGCTGTAATTTGAGTCTTCTCTCTTTTCTCTTGGTCAGTCTAACTAAAGGTTTGTCAATGTTGTTGATCTTTTCACATAGCCAAATTTTGGATTTATTTTATCTCCTGTTTTTCTATTATCTCTTTCATTTATTTTTGTTTCAAACTTTTTTATTTCCTTTTTCTGCTTGCTTGAGTTTAGTTTTGCTCTTCTTTTGCTAGTTTCTTAATTTGGAAGGTTATGTTATTGAGTTCAGATCTTTCTACTTTTTTGTATAGGTATTTACAACTATAAATTTACCTCCAAGCACTGCTTTGGTTGCATCCCAAATGTTTTGGTAGGTTGTGTTTTTGTTTTCATTCATTTAAAATATTTTATAATTTCCCTGTGATTTCTTCTTTGACTCATTGATTATTTAGAAATGTCTTAATTTCCATATATTTATGAATTTCCCAAGTTCCCTTTTGTTATTATTTTCTATTTTAATTCCATTTGGAGAGCATACTTTGTATGATTTCAGTCTTTTGAGATTTATTGAAACTTGTTTTATGGCCTAGAGAATGTACCATGTGCACTTGAAAAAATATGTGTTCTACTGTCGTTAGATGGGATGTTCTGTAGATATCTGTTAGAATGACTTGGTTGATATATTTTTCAAGTCTTTAGTTTCCTTGTTGATCTTCTAGTTGTTTTTTTCTGTGTTGAAAGTTGGGTATTGAAGTCTTCAACTATTATGTTTTCATTGTCTGTTTCTCCTTTTAAATCAACAAGCTTTTGCTTCATTTGGTGGCTCTGTTTTTAGGTGTAAATATGTTTATAATGTCTTCTAGGTGGATTGATCCTATTATCATTATAAATTATCCTTCTTTGTCTTTATAACACTTTTAATCTTGAAATCTATTTTTCTATTTAGCGTCTATAGCTTTTTTTATTACTGTTTGCATGATATATCAATATTATAAAGATATATCTATTCATTGTAAATAATATAACATGGAAACTCTGAAAAATCTCACTTTCTCAAAGTTTGTTGTTGTCACAGTTTGTTTTTGCTGCTGTTTGGGACTTTCATGAATGAATTCTGTAGTCTGTATTCTTCGTTGTGTGAAGTTTCTGCTTGACCAGCTTTGTGATCACCTAATGAATGGACAGAGATTTTCTTAAATGCTTAGGATCAATAGTCTCTCAGCCTTTGCTGAAGGCCTGTGTGCATGTGTTGGGGTATACCTTCAATGCTCAGACATGCACTTTCTAACTCTGCCTTATTCTTTGCTTCATGCCTGGTCAGAGTTTCAATGTCAGCCAGTGGTGAACACTTCACTCTTACCTGATTTTTAGGGGGAGGGGAGGATGGGGGACGAGGGGCATGTGCACAGCCCTGTGGATGTGTGTGGCTGTCTCCATCCCCAGGAATATATCAGGCCTTTTCAAAGCTCTCTATGACATCTTAATCTCCAACTTTAACTTTTAACTGTTTTGGTTAGCTTTTTGTTTGCCCAACTGTATCACCACCTCAAAAATCTGTGATGTTAAATAATTACTGGTTGTTTTTTTTTGTTGTTGTTTTTTTTACAAACACCCCTAGGTCTATAAGGTTGTTTGCACTGAGCAAGGTGTGAGTCATGTCAAATTAATGTGAATGGGGGTTTTCAGGGAAGTGCCAAGCAGGTCAAATAATGTCAATTCCTCTGGATTGCTGTTTTTGGTGAGTTTCTAAATCTGTTCTGCCCCATCCAGTGGCTGCTAAGCTGCTGTTTTTCACCAATATTAGAAGGCTGTTTGTTTTCAAGGCTATTACAGAGCTTGGGAGAGAGACATAAAGCAATAAAAACCTTACAAAGCTCTCTGTTCTTATTGAGATTAAGCCATTTCTCTTGAATAAATGTACATCAGATTGTTACAAGCCTTTAGTTAATGTCCAGAGTTATGAAAAGGTTGATTTTGACAATTCTATGTGTTATCAATGCTTATGTGGAGTAGTGGCTTTTCAGAGATCCATACTCTCTCTCTGCCAGTCCCACTGATGTAACTCTCAAGTCTCTTCACCTTTTAATAATTATGTTGGAGATAAAATAAGACAACTTGCAGCAGAAAGTTTTGAGAAAGAAATAAGCCTCTCGTTGAAGATAATAGAGAGAGGGAAAGGAAGATATAATTTAAAAATAAAAGCCAGGAAAAGTAAATAATTGTACAGGCAAATTTTTCTTAAGATAAGAAATGTTGGATACCTTGGCTCTCATCCTATATAATCCTATATAATAAAAGCCTAATACGCTAAGTGTCTGGTCGTCCGGTCATCTGTTGAACCAATCAAAGCATAATATGCTAATGATATGCTAAGGCCACTCAACTGCTTGCTATGACATGCACTGACCACCAGGGGGCAGACAGTTGACCGGTCAACCAATTGCTATGATGTGCACTGACCACCAGGGGGCAGACACTTCGATCCGTAGGTTAGCTTGCTGGGGTCTGGCCAATTGGGACTGAGTGAGAGGGGTTGGGCATGACCTGGAACCCTCCTGCGGTCCCTCCCTGGCTGGCCAACCTCCCGCGTTCTCGATCGTGCACCAGTGGGGTCCCTCGGCCTGGCCTGTGCCCTCTCGCAATCCGGGACCCCTTGGGGAAAGTCGGAGAGCCGGTTTCGGCCCAGTCCCGCTAAGTGCAGGAGCTGCCCCCTGGTGGTCAGTGTACTCCCACAGGGGAAGTGCTGCTCAGCCAGAAGCTGGGCTCACGGCTAGCCTAAGCCGGCAGTCAGACATTCCCTGAGGGCTCCCGGTCTGCGAGAGGGCACAGGCCGGGCTGAGGGATCCTCTCCCCCCCGCCCCCCCCTCACCTCACCCCTCGATGAGTGTAGGAATTTTGTGCACCGGGCCTCTAGTATATAAATAAAAGTGAAAAAATGAAATTATAAAATTTATTGGTAATAGGAAAAGATGGAAATAAATTTCTTGCTCCCATGCAATATCTTGTTCTGCATTCAACCCTTCATCTTTCCCCAAGCCATTTTACTCCATCAGAGTTCTGCCTCTTGCCCATGCCTTGCTCTGCACTTCATTCATTTTCCAGGGCCCATCTTAACTTAAGATGTCTTCACTATCTGGCTCTGGAAGAATTAGTCATGCCCCACTCTCTTGTCCCTTGATGTTTGTTCATACCTATATTACAGTACTTGCCATACTGTCCTCTACCTGAATGCAATTCTGTTTTCCTGATGGATAGCAAAATTCTTAAGAACAAGGGCTAGGTCTTACTTATCTTTCCATTTCTAGAAGCTAACTCAATACTTGGTGTATAATAAATTTTATACAGTAGTTCCTCCTCACCTGTGGGAGATACGCTCCAAGACCCCCAGTGGATGCCTGAAACTATGGATAGTACCAAATCCTATATATACTGTGTTTTTTCTATTCAGACCTATATACATATCTATGATGGGCTTTAATTTATAAATTAGGAACAGTAAAAGATTAACAATAATAACTAATAATAGAACTATTATAGCAATATATTATCCTATATAATAAGAGCCTAATATGCAAATCAACCGAATGGTGGAACGACCAGTTGCTATGATGCGCACTGACCATCAGGGGGCAGACACTCAACACAGGAGCTGCCCCCAGCCTGTAGGCCCCATACTGGCCAAGGCAGGTGCCAGTGGGGGCCCCCCTGATTGCCCTGAGGGTCGCCCCACAGATTGGCCCTGATCACCAGCCAGGCCTAGGCACCCCACCTGTGCACAAATTTCGTGCACTGGGCCTCTAGTAATAATATAAGTTATATGGATGTGGTTTTTCTCTGATAACCAATCTGATAATCTAGATGGCTACTAAGTGACTAATGGGTAGCGTATACAGTGTGTTTGTATTGGATTGGACAAATGAATGTTTCTTGTCCAGATGGGACAGAGCAGGATAGCAAGAAGCTACTGCTACTCAGAACAGTAGGCAATTTAAAACGTATGAATTGTTTGTTTCTGGAAAATTTCATTTAATATTTTTGGGCTTCAGGTGACTGGACCATGGGTGACTGGAACCATGGAAAATGAAACTGTGGATAAGAAAGGACTATATGCAAATAAATGTGTATAGGATAAAAGAAGGGAGAAAAAGGAAAAAGACAAAGAAGGTTATGTTTAGAAATTTGCAAGATATGTATTAATTTATTCAATATAAAGTATTTTTAAGCAAGTGCTGGGATTAATTTTTATTTCTTTGTGATATTCCCAGGAAAATGAATATTGATAAGATGCAGTCCAGTGCCTTTAAAGTGGTTGCTGTGTAATATAAAAATTAGGTAGGAAAACATCTTAAAGAAAAAAATATTAAAATTAATAATAAAATGAGGTACTACTTCTTCTGACAAAGCTAGAGGATACCCATTCCTCCTGGACCTTCCAGCTGAAAATATGGAGATAACACAATAAACAAGCATGGTAAGATTCTCTCAAAAAAGAAGACAGGACTGCTTAGGGGTCTCAGGACTTGAGAAACAACATGCCAGTGGTTCCCCTGAATTTCCTTATTGCCTCCCATATAGCTTAGACAGGGTGCTTTAGAAGTTGCCAACCTGGAATGGCCAGAAGACACAGGAAAAATAATCTCCAAACGAAACCTTTCTCATCTATCCAAAAGACTAGGCGAAGGGTGGTCTAACAACAGGAAACCCTTCTGGCAATATCTGCCATACTCCAACCAAATTGTAATAGAAAAGACACAAATAGTAATAGAAAAGGCACACACACACACACACTCCCTATAGTTCAGTGGGGCTGAACAAGATGTCATTATTCCACACACCCCCATCCTATCCCATGAAATCAAGCAGCAATGCTCTAATTCCCCCTACCTGGTGATGTCTGTGGAGCCATGCAGTGACTTAATCTTCCATCCTGTCTGCCACACTCCAATTCCCCCTTTGGGAGGTGTCAGCAGGTCTGAGTAGGGAGCTAATATTTCAATCCCTGCACAGCAGAAGCAAATTAAGTTTGCAATGAAATATCAGTACACACCTATCAGAATGGCCAAAAACTAAAAGAAAAAGGCTAAGTTGGTGAGAAGTTTCCAAGCAACACAAAATGCTGGTGAGAATGCAAGGAAAGTGGGTCATTCACACACTGCTGGTGGAAATGTAAAATGGCTCAGCCACTTTGGAAACCCTTTGGCAGTTTCCCAAAAAACTAAACATAACCATTATACAGCCTGGTAATTGCATTCCTGGGCATTTATCCCAGAGAAATGAACACTTATAGTTCACATAAAAACTACACAAATTTTCATAGCAGGTTTATTCATAACAGCCCCAACTGGAAACAACCCAAATGTCCTTCCACGGGTGAATGGTTAAACAAACTGTGGTACATCCATATCATGACTGATACTCAACAGTAAAAAGGGCCCTACCCGGTTTGGCTCAATGGATGGAGTGTCAGCCTGCGGACTGAAGAGTCCCGGGTTCGATTCCGGTCAAGGGTACATGCCTGGGTTGTGGGCTTGTTCCCCAGTAGGGGGTGTGCAGGAGGCAGCCAATCAGTGACTCTCTCTCATCATTGATGTTTCAATCTCTCTCTCTCTCTCCCTTCCTCTCTCTGAAATCAATAAAAATATATTTTTAAAAAAGCACAGTAAAAGGGAATGAACTATTGATACACGTAGCAACTTGCATGAATCTTCAGGATATTATGCTGAATGATAAAAGGCCAATCAGAAAGGTTACATCGGTATGATTCTACTTATATAATATTTTAAAAAGACACATTTTAGAAATGGAGAATAGATCTGTAGTTGCCAGGGATTGAGGGAGGCAAGGCACAAAGAGTTGGATATGATTATTATTAAAAGACAACTAGAGGATCCTTGAGATGATGGCTGTTTTCAGTGTCCTGATTGAGTTAGTGCTTACTGAACCTACACATGACATTGCATAGAACTTAATGAGTACAAGTAAGAATGGGAAATTAAGATCATGCATTGTATCAATGGCAATATCCTGGTTTTGATGCTGTACTATATTATATCATTTTGTTAGATTTTACCATTGAAAATTGGGTAAAAGGTAGATAGCATCTATTATTTTTTACCACTACATGTTAATTGACAATTATCTCAAAATTAAAAGGTTCAAAACTTTTTTAAAAGGAACCAGGTGAACATAGATGAAAAAGTAGCAATTAATTTTGCATGAAGAAGCTTTAAAGCCAGGCAATCTTTGAACTTGGCCTTGAAGGATGAATAGGATTTCCATAGGCTTTTACCTTATTATTATTATTAAAAAAGAAGAAAAAGCAACTAACACTATTACTGATATCCTCTGAAAAGACCTCTCAGTAGGGGGATATGCCTGTACAGCCCTTGAACTATGTCAGTAACCTTAGGTCAAGGTGAAATTCAGGAGAATCTGAGACTGCAAGTTGGACGGGGAAATGTGAGTAAAACCTGGGTATTTAGTGCCTAGAATACCAAAAGGAGATGTCCAAGTGGCAGTAAGAAAAATAGACCTGCACTCAGGAAAGAAGTCTGGGCTGCAGATAGCTATTTAGGTGCATACAAGTAGGAGTCAGAGCCACCAAAGTGAATGAATATACCTAATGAGCATGTGGTGTGAGAACCATGGTGGACTCTGAAGAGCTCCAACATTTAAAGGGTGGAAGCTTCTTAGGAAAAGTGGAGTGGGGCGCAGAAAGGAGGATATTAGAAGAGTGAAAGGATAGGAACAGGAAAAGCTGGTGCCAAGTTCCAAGCAAGGGTGAGCTTTCCTGTGCTCTGCTGTATCGAGGTCAGTGAGGACAGAAGCCACTGCATTTAGCCATCAAGTCCTTTTCTTTGTCTTTTGAATTCTGATCAGTTGTTTCAGTCAAATGATGGGAGCCAAAGCAGATTGGAGTCAGTTGAGGAGTAGAAGGGAGGTGGGAAAGTGGAGACACTAAGTATCAACTTCTCTTTTAAGGAGCTTTTCAATGCAGAGGAGGTGAGAGGGGACTTGACAGAAGCAAGGTCCTGAGGATGTTTTTGAGAATGAAGAGGCTTTGAGCTTGCTGGCAGGCAGTGGGGAAGGAGCCAGGGGAGGACATACACATTTTTGGACTCCTTTTCGGAAATTGCCTTCAGAGCCTAAGGCACATTTTCAACAATGGCAAATCTTCATCTTTTAAGAGTGGCTTTGATTTTTGGAAACAGCCAAGTCAGTTTAGAGCCAAGAGTGGTAAATCAGGTGGTGATCAAGCTGGATAATACAAGTTCAAAAAAAAGTATAATTATAAAGTAGTAAAACTGATTTTCTTGTGGAGCTCATGAATTGGCTTAGAAAGTAGTTCTTAGAGAACTCCAAAAACCTTTTGAGCAGTTGTGGCATTGTGTGAATAAGTGTCCAGAGTTTGTTTATAACTCAGGAAGACACTGAAGTGCATAGAAGTTCTCTTATATTTGTGCAGAAATTGGCCTTGTTATTCCATATTTACTCTAAATGTGCAAATGTAAAGTTGCCCTATAATCTTTTTGCCTGAGAGGTGACTTAGTGGAATTCCACCAAAGTTTGTATATGGGAGAATCAGGAGTTTCAAATTGTGATTGTTTAAACAGTTCTCCTGTGGTCTTACAGATGTAATTAGAATTCCTAGGATAGGAGTGTTCCCACAAGCATAATAATACTTTAAATGTGTGTTCAATTATCCTTTTCTATAGTCATATTTAATCGTTTCTTTTTGAAATAGAGTTACTTTAAAAACATTAAATCACTAGCATAATCTTGACTATCTGTGAGACCTGTGCCGATGCTGGGCACGTAGTAGGTACTCACTGAATGTCCCTCTCCTGTCTTCTCTGCTTTGGGGCTTGACATATACCAGAGGACATACCAAGAGAAAGTAGTTCGCTAGTAGCAGATCATCTCCATTAATGCTCAGCCCAAAATATCCAAGATAAAGAAATTTAGCTTTGCTATTAATGGGACAAATACACACTTATCAAAATGGGTCATTTACCTAATGCTTCTTTTATATCTTTTTATATAGATTATCTCATTTAATTATTTTATATTTATGTAATACTTTATTTAATCATTGAAACAACTCTGTGCAATAACTCTTTATTTTACAGATGAAACTGTGGCTCAGGCTATGTAGTCACTTGCCCCACATCTCATGTTGAGAGGGGCACAGCTGGGTCTTGAATTCAGGTCTGCAGTCAGGAAGCTCTTAACTACCATCCTCCTTGTCTTCACACTCTTAAACCCACACCCTTAATAAACATTTTAAGATAATCAATCCAAAACACCAAGTCAATAAAAAACACTATACACTGCCCTCTCGATATTAAGGAAAGAGAAGTTAGAGTCTTCTTCAAATCACTACTGGCCAAAAAAATGGTGTATAGCACTGTACTTTGTGTAATTTGAATGATTAAAGCAATCTTTTTTAAGTTGATTTGTTTTTTGAATAGAAACTTAATATTGCTATTCTGCCATGCCTTCCCTCTACCTCCCCACACCTTAGACCAGCGGTTCTCAACCTGTTGGTCGAGACCCCTTTGGTGGTCGAACGACCCTTTCACAGGGGTTGCTTAAGACCATCCTGCATATCAGATATTTACATTACGATTCATAACAGTAGCAACATTACAGTTATGAAGTAGCAACGAAAATAATTTTATGGTTGGGTCACAACATGAGGAACTGTATTTAAAGTGCCGGAAGGTTGAGAACCACTGCCTTAGACACTCACCGTGCCGCCAGGAGTGGGCTGTGTGGAAGCATCGATCTAACCTCCTGTTGTGGCTTGTTAATGAGAAAGCATCGAGAGCACAAGTTAGCTATTCTAGGAAACTTTCACAGCTGTTGTATTAATTAAGACTTTTTTGGTCCCAAATAACAGAAACCACTTGATTTCACCAAAGCAGAAAGGATCCTGGGGTGACTGCCAGAACCCAAGGGCAGGGAACCAAGGACCGAAGTAAGGCAGGAAACCCTGAAGGGCTTCTGTCTTCATCTCCACCTCTTCTGCTCTCCACATCTGATCCCTTCTTCCCTTCGCTCAGACTAGCCTCTTTTCCTTCCTACTCCTCATTGGGATGGCTGCTACCTAACAGCTACCACAGCCCCTCAGAGGGAGCCTGATTTCTCTTTCCCTCTTGTCTCCTCACATGCCTTCCTCCTTATTTCCCTCTCCCATTCTCAGTCCCAATTCAAAATTCTGGGCCCATGGTCTGTTTGTCCTGGTTTGGGTTCCATGCTGGTTTGGGAGAGGGATTGTCAAGACAGGTAACAGTCTACAACAGCTGTGTTCACTGGTTCTTTTTCTATTCCAGGAGTTTGAAAATTTTAAATTACCCTGATATCACAGGGCTGAAATATAAGAAGTAGGTTTTAGAGACAAATTTGGTTTGAATCCCCACTCCCTCTGCCACTCACTAGGTATACATTCTTAGGCGAGTTACTTAACTCCTCTGAGCCTTATTTTGTCCTTCAAAGAAAATAAAGTCTAGAAGAGATGATGAGTCTACATGAATCACTAAATCAGGACATTTAGCAGAACTGATTTGTTAAGGGCCCATGTTAATGAAGGTATCATCTTAAGAAGGGAGGAATAGTCAGAGCATGGAGGATTCTGAATGCCAAGCTGATGACTGTTGTGTCAAGATACCTGAAAACTAGTGAAGGTTTTAGAGAAAGAAGCATAATTAATGCTATGTTTTAGGAATTTCATCCTGGTAGCCAAATGCTGATGAATCTGAAAGGCAGGCAAGAAGGAGAGAAGACGGGAGTTCAGTTGGCAAGAGCTTCTGTAGGAAAAGAGGGTGGGGTTATGAGTTCAGGACCAGTCCAAGGCTTGGTAAGGACTGGGTGATGTTGATTGGACTGAGATAGAGGGAGTATGTTGGGAGACTTGACCCCGGAAATACAGGAAGAGGTGCAAACTGTACATGGGGCCATCCGGGTCACTCCTGAAGATGGGGTGGGAGTGGAGAAGTAGTTTTCTGTGTTTCACTCAATGCATTCTGCAGCCAAGGGAGTGCTTATGGTAACCAGGGTGCTGCTATTAGAGCTTGACTTGCCCTGCCCGCCTCAAAGGGAGACTCTGTGGGGGGTTTTTGTTGTTTGTGTTTTTGAGAAAGGAAACCTAGATGAATTTCAGTGCCTTATTTGGAGCAGTAATTATGAACACATTTTCATCTCAAAATCTAAGTATTTAATATTAAAATCAGTTAGGAAGTCACTACTGGCCTGGTTGGATTTTTGTTGTTGTTGTTTTTTTTAAAACTATACAATCAACTCTGTGAATAGTGAAAACAGAATTTTGGCTCCAAAGTGAATATTTAAAAGACATACAAGACTAGACGTGGCTTTCCCCATTAATGAGAAGAAAGAATTCACTTTTTTTTCTATTAAGAGCTACAGAGTTCTCATGTTAGCCAAAGTAATAATAATGAGTCCCTGGCCATTCTGAAATACAGCTTACATTTATTTAGGGATTTATTGTTTGATATAGTCAAGTTGTTATTTTCAGCAGTAATTTTAATTAAAACGCTAAAATGCTTGTATGTATCTCTTAAATAAGTCTCTCACCTCACTAAACTGAGACTCTAGTAAATGTTCTCAGTATTTTACAGAACTGTGCAATGTCTATTAAGGCCCATTCATGGTGCTTTAATCATCCTTTTAATAAGAAACAATCATTTGGGAATACATTTTCCAGACAGTTCCTCTACCTCCCAGAGGGAATATTTTGAGGCCTCCCAGTGACCACAGGATTAAAAGCCTTGACAAGGAAGCCCTAGAATTCTTGAAGAGTTAGGCTTTTGAAAGATTCATTGTTGTGGAATCTCCCTTTGAAAGAGACCACTTTATCTTGCTCCTAAACATCTATAGGACAAACATAGCACTTTCTGAAAAGCAATTCTGGGTAATGTAGAAGAACAAATGTATGTAGGTAATCCTGTATGGGAAGTGTGTAATTTGAAGAATGATAGTTCCATTTTTATGGTTGCCATAACAATCATACAGTTGTGCAAAATACGTGTATAGCTTTTATAGAAGGGAGCTGGCACCATTGTAATGATTCTTCTCATATCAGAACAACTGTTTTCAGATCTGAAAAATAGGGGTGGCTTAACCCTTCCCCAGTTAGCTCAGCATGTTCCTGGAAGGCTCTTTGGAGCTCCAGGGCTGTTGAAATGTATTCATCTCTTACATTTGCATTTTAGCCTGATAAATGGATTGAGAATTAAGGATGATGATCCTTTCAACAGCAGGTTCTGAATTCCTAGTTTGGGAATTCAAAGGATGAGAAAAAAAATACTGTTCCTCAAATAGAAATCTAGGAGCCATGTCTAGACATAGTTAATTCCTTGACTTTGTGACTGTTCTTAATTCTGCCTACTAGAATTTAAATCTGTTACATACTGGCCTTTACCCCATTGTGTTTAAGTCTTTGGTAAAGTCCTTAAACTTTGGTTACAATTTCTGTCTTATTTTTACATATTAACTATGTCGCTTCTGGAAATTGCATAGCAAATTTAAAAGTGTAGTATATCTAAGTGAAAATATTTCTATGCATATTCTTTTTTTAAGCTACTTTTTCCTATTTTTGTATATTCATTCCAAAAGAAAGTACTTGGGACTTAACTTTTTCTGACAAACTAAGGAATATCCACTTTGAATAAATTTTATATCAGAACTCTGTATGTGGATTTTCATGTTGAAGGTAAAAGGTTGTCAAATTTGGGTTTGGTACCTTAAAATTAAGTCATTGCCAACTTAACCATAGAGAAACTTGTCCTGAAAGAAATTTTTGGCAATTATTATTATTTTTTTGCCAAAATGTTTCTGGGATGTTTAAATCTTAATATAACGTTTGGAACTACAGGTAATTAGAAAAGTTGTCAACTTCCATTGAAATAAAACTTCTTGGTCTAATCCACTTCTTTTAACACCTACTCTTTTGAATTCCTGTCCCATTAAATCAGAGCTCTACAGTTCTGTGATCTTAGGCCTGTTACTTAATCTCCCTGAGCCTCAGTTTCCCCATCCACAAAATGAGAGTAAAAAATAATACCCACCACTATTATAATTTTATTTTCTCAAGAAGTGATTTGTAGGAGGTATAAAAAAAAAGTATTTTAAAGTTTTCCCGTATATTGAAGACCTCTAATGTGTTTATTCTCTGTGAAGATTTTGTACATTGTATAGAACTTTTCATGCTTAAACTCTTAACACTATATAGATATTTAGGGGCTTAGAAATTTGATCCCTCTATGGGAGTATTTTCTGGAAGTTTACTGCTACCTCATTTTGTCCAATTTTAAAATTTAATTTATATTAATTAGTATTCTCATAGCCTGTTTTAAAGTAACCCCAATCTGATATTTTAAATCTGGGTTATAGGAAAACCCTACTACCAGAGGTTAAAAGAAAGAGAGATGTTCAGTGAGAGCTGAGAAAAGATAGAAAGACTTTGTGGATGCATTGGGACTCAGCTGCTCTTGCTCTCTTGGGCAAGCCTAGGTTAAAACAGGAAGTAAAAGCGTGCAGAGGCCAAGCCATCTCTGCTCCACATACAAACACTCTTGGTTCAGCTGTGCCCAGTATAGTTCAGTGCCTTCAGGGAAACTAACTTAATGGGTTCTGGACCTTTGCACCAGCTCTTCTTCTTCTTCTTTTTTTTCATTTTTCAAAAATATGTTTTTATTGATTTCAGAGAGGAAGGGAGAGGGAGAGAGAGAGAGAAACATCAATGATGAGAGAGAATCACTGATCGGCTGCCTCCTGCACGCCTGCCCCCTACTGGGGATTGAGCCCGCAATCCGGGGATGTGCCCTTGACCAGAATCGAACTTGGGAGCCTTCAGTCTGCAGGCTGACGCTCTATCCACTGAGCCAAATCAGCCAGGCCAACTCTTCTTTTTGCCCAAGTCTTTCTTCCCCCATATAGCCATGGATCACTTCCTCAAATCCTTCAGGTCATCTTCAGATGTCATTGGCCTGCCCTTACTGTCCTATTTGTGATTGTAATCAGTACTTCGAACCCTTCTTGCTCTGTTGTAATGTTTCTTTCTTTTCCTCCACAGCACTCAGTGTTTATTTTCTATCTCCTCTCCCACTAGAATGTAAGTGGATAATAATCATCAAATGTGTCCCTAGAGCAAGCAGTAGATGCTCAGTAAATACTTAATGAAGGAATTCTAGCCTTCTTCCTCTTGACCTCTGATACCTTCTTCATACTGATGCTTCACTGGTCCCTACAACTTCGATTTGATCTGGATACAAAATAAGTAAAAATGTATGAAAAGAGTGACAATTATTACACACAGGTATAAACAATTTAAAACAAGGAAGGGGGAAAGTCATGTTTGAAGGACTGCATGGTGAAAGAGGGAGCCAACTAATTCTTTGTGGCTACAAAGGGCTGAATTATGAAGTTTCTCAGAATCGGATTTCAATTCAGAGTGTGAAGGTACTTTCTAATAGTTAGAGTTCTCTAAAATTAAATGGCCAGCCTAATGTGGCAATGAATTCTACCACCCCTGTCCCAGGTATTCAAGAGATGAGCTGACCTGCCTGATGGACTTTGGTTTGTAGGCATTTTGGGCATAAGATTCGAATGAGGGTGGCCTCTAAGGAACTTTCAGCTCTGATGATTCTATGATTCTGTTCCCTGAACTGATAGAGTAATTCCCAGGATTTATTGTTAAGAAAATAACAATAAAGCAAGTTGCAAAAGAGAATTTATAGTATTCAACTGTTTGTGTGGGACAGAAGAGAAAATAAGAAATAGTGCATATAAAAAAAGAAAAGATAAACCAGAAAATGATAAAAATAGTTATTTATAGGGGATGGGTAGGATCAAAGTAAAAGAACAGAGACAAGAATAAAACTCATTTTAACTTTGAACAATTTAAATGTTTTAAATATTAAATAATAAAATTAAATCTAAAAGGAGGTAAAAACATAATCTTTAAAATTGACATCAAACAAAAACAAATGGTTCTAATGTTTAGCAAGTATGTAGCATCACCACATTCCGAAATAATAATTAAATCAAGTAACTTTGGGGTACTGTATATTTGACCACTTTGACTGTATACCCTTAGGGACTGTTTTCTAAGGATAAAACTCCAAAGACATCTTATATTTAATAAGTTCTTTGATGCTAGTGGTATTGAAATTCTGAAACTACTTTGAATATGGTTATTGGTAGCTGAGGTTCTTACTGGGAGACTGAAGATATAAATATAGAATTGGAGAAGATGAAGAAGAACTCTGTAGTTTTGTTATATTTCAGTTGGAGATGTCAGTATGAACTCATGATTTTTTAGCAGTATGTTAAGTTGAACTACATGAAATTGCCAATTTTTAAGCCACAAGTAGTCAACTATTAGCAATTTCATATGATTTAACCTAGTATTTTCTAATTCTACTCACTAAACAGTATCATGGTTCTGTAGAAGAATGCTCTTATTCTTAGAAAACGCATGATAAAGTATGGAGGAGTAAAGTATCATGATCTCTGCAGTGTAATTTTAAATACTCAAGATGTTTTTTAAAAGCTTGCTAAATGAAGGGAGGGACCCAGAGAGGAGAAGAAGATAAAGCAAATATGGCAAAGTATTGACATTTGATGAATCTTGATGAGAAGTATATGGATGTTCATTTTGTTATTCTTTCAACTTTCCTGAAAGTTTGACATTTTTCAAAATGAAAATTGAGAGGAAGAAAGTAGCATAGTCTCTGAATTTAAACCATGGCTTTCCTGGACTGGGCCATAGTCTTGGGCTCCCACAGTACCAGACCACCCTTGTCCTGTGGCCTCTGCTCTAGAGTGTCTTTTTTTTTTTTTAAAGTATAAAAGAGGTTCAGTGGAGATGAGTAAATGAATGTAACAGGGGAGGTCAGTTCTGATTCAGTCTTATCACTGTCATTTCGAAAGTAACGATTTGGTCTAGAATTTTGCTAATGCTTGAGATAGTCCTTCTGTGGACCCTAGATGAAAACCCCTGCTCAGATGAAAAGAGCCTGCCCAGAGCATTGCATCATTTCTCTCTGCTCACTCCATGGCCTCATATGTGTCCGGCTATCACTTTGGGGAAAGAGAGGACAGATAAACCAAGGTTTGTTTCTGCTTTACATAGACTAAGTCTTTTACTATTCTGAAAATTCTGTGATTTGTGTCAGACTTGTTAACATCTGTTGTGGCAATAGAACTAAGTGAAAGAGTGTTACCATATCCACAGCTGCCATCAGAAAAAATAAACGGTCCAGCCCCACCACACCAAGGGGGCAGACTGAGATTTGAATGATGATCCCAACTCCCTCTGCCTGTAAGAGGAGAGGCCAACCCAGTCCTGAGGAAAGTCAAAGTGAAATGGAAGTGCAGGTGAATTCAACATCTGACTTGACTGTGCTCTCCTCTTGGCAGAAGTCGGTATTTTGTGGAAGAGCCACACTCAAGGGGCCAAAGAGCCGCATGTGGCTCGAGAGCCACAGTTTGCCGACCACTGCTCTAGCTCATTAGCTATTTTTTTCTGCTGCAGTTTACATAAAAATTTCTGGTTTCTTTATAAACTCCAATACTATCTAATCTAAGAAAGTGTTTGAAAAAAAGAAAAGAAAGTGTTCGAGTAAAAAATTATTCTTTATTTTCTTAAGGTTCTTTCTTAAAATTTTCCATTCCTTTTCACCCATTCACCACCACTGACCCAAATCCTCTCAGAGTTGCTTGCTAGCAAGGAGACAAACCCAGAGTCACGGACGTAGGAGGGCCTCTATAAATTTTGTTAGTCTACAAATGGTTCCTGAACCACAGTGTATAAAACCCTGTTTTATGAGAAAAGAATATGGGATAAATACAGAAAAGGACACCCTTGGAAACAATAACACTGTGGTGTGACCACAGGTTTGGATGCCAAGAGGTCATGAGTTCTAATCCTAAATGTATTTCCCAAGACATAGTGGCAAAATTGAATGGAAAAATGCTAAAGAGAGCCCTTTCGTCATTTTTTCATTCACTTATCCATCAACTATTCATTACATGTGTGTCTTCAGTATGCTGCAAGAGGTACAGAGACCGGCCAATATCACAGCAGACCTTGGAAGATTTTCTAGCCTTGTCACTGCAATAAGACATATCCATAAGTAACCACCAGCATGCTGGGACCGTGACCAGTGTTATTGGAGAGAGACAGGTCACAGGTTTGGGCAGGGCAGGCAGGAAGAGGCAGCTTACACTCTGGAGCCACAAAGGTTCCCTAGAAAAAAACATGGCATTGCAGCCAGGCCTTTAAAAGCCTTGTAGTTCTTAGACATTGGAGATGGGTGAGGAAATGTCCCAGTGTTAGGGACAGAACGAACAATGTCTCAGAGACCAGAGGGCATAGAGAAAAGTTTGGCACAAAATACACATGTTGGGAGTGTGCAGTCTAACTGGAAAAATATAGTTGGGGCCCTATCTGAAAGGCTTCGAAGTCTAAGCCAAATTTCTATTTTACTCAGTAACGAGTTGCTGAAGGTTTTTTACCAGATGCATGCTTTAAAATGATGAATCTGGCCCTAGCTGTTTGCTCAGTGGTTAGAGCAGGGGGGTTGGGGAACCTTTTTTCTGCCAAGGGCCATTTGGATATTTATAACATCATTCTCGGGCCATACAAAATTACCAACTTAAAATTAACCTGCTGTATTTGGTCAAAATTTAATTAACTCAGTGTTAATGCTTTGGCAGAACCAGACCAAATGATTTTTTGGGCCTTATAAGGCCCGCGGGCTGTACGTTCCCCACTCCTGGGTTAGAGTGTTGGCCTGCGGATTGAAGGGTCAGAGGTTCAATTCCAATCAAGGGCACATACTTTGGTTTCAGGCTAGATACTCAGTCCCAGGTGGGGCGTGTACAGGAGGCAACCAATCAATGTGTCTCACATTGATGTTTCTCTCTGTCTCTCCCCTTCCCTTCCACTCTCTCTAAAAATCAATGGGAAAAAATTTCCTTGGGGGAGGATTAACAACAACAACAAAAAGATGATGAATCTGGCAGCACTGTTGCCTTGAGGAGAACAATTTATGTGCTGTGATACAGGCCATGGCCAAAATACAATGAGGTCAATAGCGACAAAGTAAGTGGTAAGTAAAAGTTGCTGTGATGACTAGACAGCTGTTCCAGCTGCAAGGAGGTGGATGGAGATGTTGGCACCTTGAGGAGGAAGAGGACGCAAGGTCAGAGGAAGAGTGTGTGAGTGACAGAGGAACAGAAGTTCTTTCTATGCTTTTGTGATATCCTGGGATTCTTGGCCAGGTCTTAAGGGCTTATAGAAGGCTTTTATTTATTCTTCATGTGTTCTTTTCCCGGGTCAATGGCTTTGTATAAAATAATATTAGAAGTTTTCTGTCACTTTAAAAAGTTATACTGAGCCCTTCAGTCATGTGCCTTCAGAAGTTTGGTTACATAACATTGCTCTGAATTGGAATTCTGCAGCCTCATGAACTGGATTCTCATTCTTTCCCTCCCCCACCTGGCACTTTATTTTCTGTGGGTCAGAGTTAGCTTCTTTCTAACCATTGTTGCGGAACTCCTTAAATATTTGGTCTCGCAGGTTCTAGAAGCTGGCAGGCCAGGCCGCTCCCTGCAGGTTGTGAGACCAAAGCCTTCCAGAAAAGGAGCCAGTAAAATCCGAAGCATGTTAACAGAGTGTAGCAGCTGCACAGTACAATGCCCCATGGTGCTGGGCTCCCAAATGCTGAGGCCAGCAGCTCCCAGCTACTGTGGCCCACAACCAGAAGGAGCCCTCATGCACCACATCATGGCTAATTCGTAATTGTGGCGATGACAACAGATTAAATGACTGGCTCTCAGCACTGAGGCCTGGGGTTTGTCAGGGTCACTCACTGTTCCCTTGCTTCTCTCAATTTTCCATAGTGAGAGAACAAATTGGAGTCCACTGATACAGCACAAATACTTGTCGGGAGCTCTGTGAGCTTTGTCTAGAAGTTGGTTTTCTTTAAAAAAAATATTTTTATTGATTTCAGAGAGGAAGGGAGAGGGAGAGAGAGAAACATCAAGGATGAGAATCACTGATTGGCTGCCTCCTGCACGCCCCCTACTGGGGATTGAGCCTGCAACCCGGGCAGGTGCCCTTGACCAGAATCGAACCCGGGACCCTGCATTCTACAGGCTGATGCTCTATCCACTGAGCCAAACCAGCCAGGGCTAGAAGTTGGTTTTCTTAATAGCCCATACTGAATGTCTCTTTTTCTTCTCGCATCCTTTCAGTATGTATGTATGTATGTATGTATGTATTTATTTATTTATACCCTGTGGTTTTAAAAAATGATTTAAGGCAGCTTGCCGATATACATATAGTGCAGTGGATTTTTAAAAATTAAGACATGGAGCAAAAGGAATATATGCATAGAAAAATTAGGCACAGCTAGGATAAAGATTAGTTCACAAAGTTTAAACTACAAACAAGATCCTCTAGAGCAGTGGTTCTCAACCTTGGCTGCACATTAGAATCACCTGGAAATCTTTTTAAAATCCTGATTTCTGGGCTTCATCCTCCGGAAATTCTGTTTCTTTGTTATGGGGTGGGGCCACAACATTAGTAACAAAGAAACAGAATTTCCGGAGGATGAGGCCCAGAAATCAGGATTTTAAGAAGATTCCCAGGTGATTTTAATGTGCAGCCAAGGTTGAGAACCACTGCTCTAGAGGCAAGTCACAAATGTTTTTCTGAGCTTCCTGACAGCCAAAGCAGAGAGGGAAATCTAAAAGGATGAAACTCACATGTCTGTAAGGTACAAACCAACCATCAACTCAGGAGAAGAGTGAGTCCTTGCACTGTATGGACTTCCCTCATAAAAGAGACACGGAGTGATGAAAAGGACAGGGCTCTCATCAGCTTCCCCGCAGTGAATAGTATAGCCATTTGGTTGTCTTCTTGCAGTGTCTCTTAGGGTAGGCTTGTGGGACAAGGCCTCCACTGGAGGCCTGTGCAGTCCATCATTGCTCAAAGAGTGCTGTCCTGAGGACCTTGCCTCTGGGTGATGCTCTGCCATAAAAAGTGCCACGATCAAAAGAGTTAGGCAAGAACTGTACAATCCCAGCATATTGAAGGCTCTGCGAAGTCCTACAAAATGGTGATGGAAGGATACTTGACTTGGGTTGGTGAACACACTATACAATATACAAATGATGTATTGTAGAATTGTACCCCTGAAACCTGTGTAATTTTATTAACCAATCTCACCCCAATAAATTCAATAAAAAAGTCCTAAAATTAAGAAACTGGCCCAGCATTTACCAAACATTTAATCACAGGACCTTTTTTAAAAATTAGAAAACTTACTTGACACATTGGGAAACATTGATCTAAAATGAGCCAGCAGCCCTGGCCAGTTTGGCTCAGTGGATGGAGCGTCGGCCTTCGGACTGGGGGGTCCCGGGTTCTATTCCGGCCAAGGGCACATGCGCGGGTTGCAGGCTCGATCCCCAGTCAGGGGCGTGCAGGAGGCAGCCAATCAATGATTCTCTCTCATCATTGATGTTTCTATCTCTCTCTCCCTCTTCCTTTCTCTCTGAAATCAATAAAGAAATATATTTTAAAAAAATGGGCCAGCAAACACAGGATATCTACCTCATCTTGCCGCTGCCCAAGATGCTTCTCATCTTAAGTTCCCTTAATAAACTTTTGACACACACACACACACACACACACACACACACACACACACAAGGGGCAGCAAACTTTCTGCTGAGAGCCAGATAGATATAGTTTAAGCATATAGTCCTGTCATAACTACTCAACTCTGCCATTGTACTGAAAAACGGTGGCTCTGTTTCAATAGAGCTTCATTTATGAATACGGAAATTTGAATTTCATGTAATTTTCACATGTCATGCGATAATATTCTTCTATTTGATTTTTTCAACTACTTAAAAATGCAGAAACCATTCTTAGCTATCAGGCCATTCAAAACAGGTGAGGCCCCATTTGGCCTGTGAACTGTAGTTTGCCGACCCTTGATCAAGAACTGGATGGTATGCTTTTCCAGCAAACTTTCCTGAGGACACTATTCCTCAGAGTTGTCTTAATTTAGACTTTTATGTTTCTGGTTTAAGAGCAGATTTTTTTTTAAAGTAGAAAAGAATTGGTTTGAGAGCTTGCAGGTTAGTCTAAGATTTTTCTCAGAAACAATTTGTGGGTCCTCTCAAAGAAGACATTGACAGACTAAAAATTGAAGACTTATAGTTTTGCTCTGTTACATATGGCTGGGTCACTTTGAGGCTGGAAATGTTTTAGTGGGAATTATCATTCATTCATAGAAATAAAAGTCTCAAATCACCCAGAGACATTTAATTTTAAGAAAACATAGCTTCCTAGTCAACGCTCCAAGTAAACCAATGAACTGTGTCCCCTACCAAGCTAAGAGTATTCTTTTTTATTTTGACTAGAGGGATGTTCTTCCAGCTTCTTATAATGAAAGGACTAAAATATTCTCACCACCAAGTCTGACATTTCAATTTTAGTTCAACAACTATTTATTGATACTCAGTACATATAAAGCATATTGCTTATTTTTATGGGGCATACAAAAAGAACCAAGAAGCAGACATTTCCTCCTTTGCCTTGTGAATCAAGTTCAAGATTCTAACCAATTTAGAGCTCATTACTGTTGTGTCAGGATTAATTTCACCTTCCTGTCAGCATTCATTCATTCATTCATTCAACATACACTTATGAGTTGCAGCCTATGTTCATAGTACTGAAACACAGCCTTTAGTGACCTGCTAAACACCCAATCTCCAGCCCAGTGCCTGGGGAGGATAGGGCAGAAGTTATGGAAAATTGAGGCCAGACTCTGCCTAGATCTTTAGCCGTTTGGTAGGAATGGCTGGGTTGGGTGAGGCATGTTATTTGAGAAACTCTAAAGCAAAAAGAGAGTGGCTGCGGGCTTCACAGAGTAAGAGTGGAATTGCATAGGGATAGTTTGTGAAGATAAATGGACAGAGGGTATACTTGATGATACGAGCTTGGGTGAGGTATACAATTGTTCATGGAAACAAACTGTGATTAGGGACATTTTCAAGTAGAATTGTATTACAGCTAACTGTATGGCCTAAAGTTTTTTTTACAAAACTTATTCTTGGGTCCCCTGCCCCATATCATAACAAGTTAGGTGACTTATTTTTTAACACACCCCCTTTTTTGGAAGATACAAGCACTAAATTTTCCTCACATAGATCCTAGAAGGATAGGTTCCCATGAACCACTGAGGAAGAGGGAAGCAAAAGTAAGAACTGATGATTGGAGAGTTGTTTACCAGAGACTTGTCCCTGTTGTCAGACAGCTCTTCTTGGGCAGTCTCATTCATGGATGCTGCCTCACTTCCACCTTCTCACACCTATTCCTGTTTAGGGTCAAGAAGAAGTAGGTGCCAGTTCATAGAGAGGAAGAAAAAGACACAGAGACCATATGGAGCCTTGCTGTCTCCCCCCATTGTCTCTCCCCAGTCTCACATTTTACTGAAGACTCCTCCTCAAAGAGACATTATAGGAGTTACTCTTCACTGTGCCTACCATTTGTACATTTTCAAAATAACTGTTCTTTAAAGCTATACTACAGTGGGGTAAAGTTTCTGTTATTTGCGACATCACTAATTATATCTTCAATCTTTCCTAGAAAAGACTGTATCTTCACCATTGACCCATCAACTGCCCGAGACCTTGATGATGCCCTCTCCTGCAAGCTACTTGCTGACGGTAGGATAGAAATGTCTCTACCATTCTGGGTAGCAGACAGGGTGCATACCTTTGTGGTCAGCCTGGCTGCTGTGTATTCACCAGGCAGTGCAATGTTCAGGCTGAGGTTTGTCTTGTTCCTGAACTTGCCATAGGCTTCTGAGGCTACACAAATATGTGACCTAAGGATTGTGTTCCTGTGGTGACTTTGGTGAGGGTGAGAATAAGAAATGTCCTCTCTACGGGATCCTTCTTGGGCCTCAGAAGAGGCAGTAGAGAGGGCAGAATAGCTAATTCCAGGCCTTGGCCTTCAGGAAGTTCCAGTTTGGGTGGGATGTGTTAAAAAAAGAAATCCCTGAAGGCTCTGCTTGGGAGAAGCATAGGCCTCTTTACTTGAATTGAACAACAGATGGGGTGAGTCAAGGGGTGCTCTCCAAAGGCATGCTCAGCAATGGTTGTTAGGAACACCTGCCCTGAGGAATGTCCCTCAAGTAAACTGGAGGAGCCTGCACTGTTCCCAGTAGGTCTTCATCTGTTCAGCAAATTGCAAAAGGCAGCTGCTAGGGACTCTTTCAACAATCTTTTGGGATGGAGCTAAGCAGGAAAAGGTGGGATTTGAGGCAGCAGCCTTTGAAAACTACAACAGGGGGAAAGGGAAAGTGGGGGTGGTGGTGAGAAGAGCAAACTCTACCAATCTCCATTTTAATGTCTCCCCAGGATGTACTGCTTAAGTCTTAGCTACTTCTTGCCCCTCTCTAGGATAGTGTCTGGGTGACTGCTTTGACTTCAGTCGTTCTTGGATATGGTATTGGTAGTAACATGGCCTGGGGCGGCTTGCATATGATGGATGTCCACCCTGGGTTTCAATCTGCAGAAAATTGTTGATGGCCCAGTGGCTTAGTCCTATAAAACATTGCAAAGGTATTCACATATTCCACTGGGGCAAAACTGCATAGGTTCAACATCTAATCTCTACTATACTAGGCAGTGAAGCATAGTAGAGAGAACCCAGAGAGACAGAAAGCATCATTGCCTAAAAGTGCTTTTACCTTCTTTTAATGGGCGTCCTCCTTGAAACTGTGGGCAAAATAGCTCAGTATTTTCAACTAGAGAAATTTGAAAGGAAGATAAAGCATAAAGAGAGGGAAGTCCCCATGGAAATTTTTGAGGAATTATGTATTTTTAAAATCCAAAATTTGAACAGCCTACTTAAAAAAGCAAATACTGGGTTGGTTTCTTATATCCTGAGCCATCTGTGCATATAAAGGCTTGGGCATAGATCGCCCTCAGCATGAGCTCTACTCCCCTGAACCCCAGTGTGAAAAGTGCCCCTGGGCAGAAAGCCAGGTGACAGTGGACCACACTTCCTGTATTGCCCTTCTCCCCAGGTTCACAGCCCTGCTCTGTTTGTAATCAAATGCTTGAAAACAGCTGCTTCATTTATTTTGTCCACTTTTATAGTGTTAATGGCAGGAGGATAGGTCTGATATCTGTTACTCCATCTCGGCTGGCCCCAATGAATTTGCCTTGCAGGGACAGACACCAGGGAGCTAGCACGTGTCCTGCCCCACTCACTCCACCCTAGTTTTGTGTGTACAGGGTCACTGCAGAGGTTTCACGTAGGGTGATGGTAACAGATAGGCAAGGAAGGTAGATTGGGGACAGATTGTACATTTTTTAAAATTTTCAACTAGAGAATATGCTTTGTCAGACAGTCAAAAAAATTGTTTTCAATCTGTGGGTCAGGGAGAGCAGTGAAAGTGAGGGAAACAATTTAGCAGCACAAGATAAAGGATAGGAGAGGAAGTAGAGGCAGAGAAATGAGTCAGAAAAACATTGTAATTTAGGAATATAAGTAGGTAATAAGGAACTGGACTAGAGATGGTGACAATATTTATGGGGGTGGGGAGGACAGATGTGAGAAAGGGGTAACAGCAGAAGAATCAATGGAAATGGATGTTAGAATTCAGGGAGAGTAGTTCCAGAGGGGGCAAAAGTTTCAACATGGATGATGAGGGGATGAAATCCATAAGTTAGAAACTGGGAAGACAGGAGGTCAGGCTGGTTTTGGAGAGAGTATGTCCACATGGAGTTGTCTGTCTGATGATATGCATTTATATAAGCTGCTGCAAATCCTTTTCAGAGGAGGTGGGGTGCAAATAAGCTACATACATGTGGTCCATTAACTACATCCGGAGAGCCCTGAAGAAAAGTAGACAGTGCACCAAATGCAAACAGTGATTTTATTGGGATGATGGGATCATAAGTGATTTTTCTCTTTTCTCTAGTTTCCAAATTTTTATAATGTGGTAATAATAGTTTTATAATGAAAAAAATTTTGTAATAAAAAAATATTATGAGGTGCCAGAAATCACAGGGCTGCCGAGTAGCGCACTGCACCAGGTGACTAGATACCTTCCATCTGCTTAGTTATTCTTGCATTCCAGAGGGGTAATTAACATCTGGTCATTTGGCAGAGCAGCAGAAAAAGGACATGGAAAAGGAGTCAGGGAAGAATCTGAAAAGGCCTCAGTTGGTCAGTCAAGTGTTTTTATGGTGGCACTTCTACAGTTGGCCTTTGTGACAGCAGTTTCTGCCAAAGCCATTTATCCAGGGAACTGAAAAGTAAAAGTCAGTTCCAGTTTGGATGGGGGTGAGTTTGGCTAGGTCCAGGTTCCGTTAGTTAACAATTCAGTCAATTCTTGCTTAGAGGAAAAAATGTTTAATGTTTCAAAGAGCAAATAATGTTTTCTGGCCATATTTACATCATCTATAACCATTTTATTTATTTTTTATTGAATTTATTGGGGTGACATTGGTTAATAAAAATATATAGGTTTCATATATATCGGGATATAATTCTATATATAACCATTTTTATTTAAAGAAAATAGAAAGGTCAAACTTTTCTTTGTTCCCATTGAAATCATCTGAATGACTGTTCTGTGAAAATAAAACATGCAGACAGATGTAGCTTATTTAGTTCTCACTCTCCCTTTCTACAGAGTTCAGATATAACCCCAGGACTTGTTACCAATATCTCCTATAGGTAGGAGACTGAGACTGAACAGTCTGAAGATAAATTCTGCAGAAACACAGTGACACCTGTTCTCTAGTAGGTCCTGATTAGGTTGGAAGGCTGAGGGAGGTGCCCCTACCCTTGAATCTCAGCTTTGGAAGGGATCCTACATCTAGCTGGTAATGTTCTACCTCGTGTAGCCTATAAGCACATGAGTGGAACATTCCCATGACAGTACCCAGGTTGCTACCTTGAACACAGAGTCTTTCACTTTTGCTCAAGAAAATACTTAATAATGCAAGTGAATAAGAGTGGTGTTATATTGAGAACCCCGAATCTAAAGACAGTAAATCACACACTTCAGTTTTATTGCTGTAACAGATCACTTGCAACACACCTCACAGTTGACCTCACCAGTTGTCACACCATCTTCTGGTTTTCAGACCTCTACAGCATCACTTACTGAATTACAGATTGCATTTAACACTCTACCTTATAGGCAGCCCCTTGGCCTGAAGATTACATGACTATTAGGAACTCCTTCCCCATAATGACCTGAAATAATGCTATCTCCCTGTAACTTTCCACCCACTAGTCCCATATACGCCCCTTGCAGCCTACACAAGTTTTGTCTGTCATGTGACAACCCTTCAGATACTAGATAACCTACATATTCTTCCATGTCCTGTAGCTTTTGCAGTTTGAGCCCATTTCCTGTGTCATAGTTTCTTCTGCCTGTATGGGACCTGAGGTACATAGCTGTCTATATTCAGACTTCTCCTCCCTGGTGGCCAGGGCATGGTGACTCTCTTGTTACTGGATGAGATCTGAGTCTGGTGTAATAGCCACCCATTCTGTTCAATTAAATAAGCATTATTGCTGTGTTCTAATCTCTGAGCGAGGAAGTTGTTAGCCAGACGGGCAAGGACCTTTATTCAGCTTTTAGCTGTTCAGGCTTCCAATAGACCCCACAAAAAATTGACGTTCACCATTTCTCTATCATCTTGTTTCTCTAATGCTTTCTTCTCTAATGCTCTGCCACTAAGCATGTCAGGATTATCCTAGCCAGGCCTTCGATACGAAGGATTGGAGCTAAGGAGAGGGGGAAATGAGGAATGACTGCTAATGGGTTTAGGGTTTCTTTTGGAGGTGATGAAATGTTCTGGAAGTAGGGTGTTGGTGGTTGCACAACTTTGTGAATATACTGAAAACCATTGGAGAGGGGGAGAAAGGAATGTATGGATGAATGAATAAGAATAAACAAACAAATCCACTCATCCTTGAGGCTTTCTGGAAATTGGAATTTACACCTTAGCCACAGTTTAGCAGAAGTCTTGATGTAATGCCTGGGCTAGATACCCGTAGTCACATCCCTCTTCTCTGTCTCTCCTCCTTGCTGCTTTAATCTCTGAATCAATGAGCACACCCCTCTGTTCAGCCACCTGCTCATATTTCGCTTACCTTCAGAGTGCAGCCATCCTACTCAGAAGAAAGAAGGATATGTCTTACTGTCCAGGTAAAAGGACATCATCTAGCCCAAGGGACCTCAGAAATGCAACATACCTACTGTTCTCTTGGGGCGTCAGTCTGTTTTTTTTGTTTGTTTTTTGTTTTTGTTTTTTTCTGTTGCCTCTCTAGCTTTCCCTTCCCTGAGGAGCATGGACTAGGGAACTCTGTCTCAGGGAGCCCTTTGGTAAGGGAACATGAATGAGAGATTAGAAGCAAAGCCTGTAAGAATTCCTAAACTCTGTGACTTCCCCACATGTTTATATTTGTCACCTGATGAGAGTTTCTTGTATGACTGATCCCCTTTGGAGGCAGAGGGGAAGTTGGAGCTGGAGAGGCTTTTCCTTTGTTTTTAAGATGGAAGTGATTTTGACCTGTTTCTATATTAAGAGATTGGAGACATTGGAGAAGGAGACATTGAAATAATAGGAATGAAAGGAGTTGATTATTTTTGTAAGGTCTTGAAGAAGAAGCTGGGAGTGAATTCAGAGTGTAAATGGAAAATGAGCCCAAGACTTGGAGGATGAATACCTCTTCCTTTGAGATGAGAGGTCTTAGGGAATGGCTGCTGCTGCTGCTGAGTCTTCACACCTGCTGAGGGCAGAAGTGGAGGGGGAGGGGCACTATTGAAAGGGGCAGGGAAAGAAGCTGACCAGAAACCCACCAAACACACATTAGTAGCTACACTGTCCAGCTGTGCTGAGGTGGAATTACTAGCAAGTTTGGGGGATTTTCTTCAAAACCCCTCAGCCTCCTGAGTTTGGAAGCAGAAGTTGCAATGATCCAAATTTGGGTGTTTGCTGGGAGGGAAGGCATGGCCAGCACTAAGACAAGGGTGCTGGGACCTTGCTTCCCCTCTGTTTCTTCTCCATTCCCTACTTTTATAACGGCGTCACCTGCCACCTAATCAGCCAAAGGTTTTTTTAGAAAAGGAATCCTGGAATCACATTTGATTCCTCTTCCTAAGCACTGTGACAGCCATTTCAGTAGTTTCCCTCATTCTTCCTGTCTACCCTCCACCTTGCTACCCAGTTGTCTCTTCCATTATATATGCACAAGAACCAGATCATGTTGCTTTTCTGCTTGAAAATCTGTTGTACCTGAGTGTAGTCCACATTTTTTAGCAGAGCTTCATTATAAAAGCCCTTTAAGATTAGCCTTCTCTCCCACCTCCCCACCTCCCAGTGCCACTTCCCCCAACGCACACCCACACACACCCCTAATGATGTCTGGCCACTCCGGGCTCTGCATTTTCCACTGTACGCTATCCTGCCTCTGGGCCTCTGCTTGCCCTTTGCCCTCTGCTTAGAATGCCTCGCCTCCCTACTTCTGTGTTGGCTGCATTCCCATTGATAACCAAGATTGTTCCTATCAGCACACTTTCTTCATGTCACTAATGCAGCAGTACTAGTAAACACCATTGCTTCTGGATTTAATTCCCCTTTTTGCTTGTTTCCTATGGGGAGGGAGTGCCTTGGATATCTCTATATCCTGAGTATCAAAACCTGTGTTTAAAAAGCGTTGGTCGCGTTAACTGGTTTGGCTCAGTGGATGGAGAGTCGGCCTGCGGACTCAAGGGTCCCAGGTTCGATTCCGGTCAGGGACACATACCTTGGTTGCGGGCACATCCCCAGTGGGGAGTGTGCGGGAGGTGGCTTATCGGTGTTTCTCTCTCATCGATGTTTCTGACTCTCTATCCCTCTCCCTTCCTCTCTGTAAAAAAATCAATAAAATCTACACTAATAAAAGAGAAACATGCAAATTGGTGTCACTCCGCTATCCTTCCCATTGGCTAATCAGCATATCCTTATGCAAATTAACTGTCAGCCAAGATGGCGGCCGGCAGCCATGCACTGAAGCGAACAGGGAGGCTTGCTTGCTCCAGTGATGGCAGACTCCAACGTTCCCCGCCTGACTTGCCGGCCTCTCAGCTGCAACTCTAAGCAACTATGTTGCAAATATAGAAGCTAAACAAAACCCCAGAAACCGGCTTTCAGTCAGCTGGGCTTCAGCCAGCCGGACCGCAACATTGTATCAAATACAGAAGGTAAAGGCCAGAAACCTGCTTTCAGCAGCGAGGCCTCAGAGCTAAAGCTGGCCCAGAATAGAAAAAAAAAAAGAAAAAAAGGAGCAGTTGGGAGCTTCAGTCACCCGCCAGCCTGAAAACGGCCCTCAGCCTACTCCACAGACTGGCCAGGCACCCCAGTGGGGACCCCCACCCTGATCCAGGACACCCTTCAGGGCAAACCAGCTGGCTCCCACCCGTGCACCAGGCCTCTATCCTATATAGTAAAGGGGCAATATGCCTCCCAGCACCGGGATCAGCGGAGCAGCGAGGCTCCCGGCACCGGGATCAGCATGACAGGGGGCAGTGCCCAAACCCCCTGATCGCCCTGCGGCTCTGTGTGTGACAGGGGGCGGGGCCACTACCTCCCTATCTGCCCTGCTCTGTTCGTGACAGGGGAAGACGCCCCAACCCCCTGATCAGCCCTGCTCTGTGCCTGATAGGGGGGAGCTCCCCAACCCCCTGATGGCCCTGCTCTGTGAGTGACAGGGGGCAGC
>NW_005871051.1:27542702-27633565 GCF_000147115.1 Myotis lucifugus
CCGCAACCTCCCCCATCGATCCTGCCTTGAGTGTGACAGGGGGTGGTGCCCCAACCCCCAATCGGCCCTACCCTGAGCGTGACTGAGGGTGGCATCGCAACCTCCCGATCCGCCCTGCTCTGTGCATGACAGGGGGCGGCGCCCCAACTCCCCAATCGGCCCTGCTCTGAGCCTGACCAGGGGCTGCACCTAGGGATTGGGTGTGCCCTCTGCCACCCGGGAGCAGGCCTAAGCCAGCAGGTCGTTATCTCCCGAGGGGTCCCAGACTGCGAGAGGGCACAGGCCGGGCTGGGGGACCCCCCTCCCCCGCGAGTGCACAAATTTTTGTGCACCGGGCCTCTAGTATATATATATATATAAAAGCGTTGGTCTAGTCAATCTAACCAAGCAAACTGGTGTATACCTTCAGAGTTCAAGCCTTTTTGTTTCTTACCTTGCCCTTTTTATTTCGACCCTTAAATCTGTAAGTGTGAATGGGCTTATATGCTGATATATAAGCCTACTCCACATGCTCTCCTAAAAAAGTCTGCTTTTTTGGAATTTGGTGTACCTTTCTGTCATCACAATCAAATTTTTTAGTCCATTTCATCATGCCTCTGCAATACTATGAGATCACTGAGTTATAACTTATGTTCCTGACATCTGTTCCTCCAGCTCTGTGATTGGCATATTTGAGCCTAACTCTTCCCCCTTTATCTATTATAACTGAACCAAGAGAAGCTCCCTCTACTTCCCCCAAAATACATAAGACAAATAACCAAACTCTATTGTACTTTTCATGCATGTCATAGGAAAAAACAATTTATTTACTCGAATGACAAAAATTCTGTTTGCACTTTGGCCCTGCCAAAAGGGAAATCTTAAAAAGTAGACACAATATGTCAAACATAGCTATTAGGTCTCATTTTTGTTTTTCTAGTATTAGAGTGCTATTTAATTGTCAAGCTAAGGGTATTTTGCCAAAAACCATTAATGTTTAAAAAAAAATTGGCATGTTAAGATTTAATTTTGGAACAGAATTTGAAACATGTGAACATGTACATATGCTTTTTTAATATTCAGTTTCTGCATTATTTTTAGATTTTATATTATACATATATATGTATAGTGTTCATGTTCCATGAACATTTCAAATGTCTTTTGAATAATAATAGAAATACAGTAAATAACTTCCAAACTTGGAAAGAGAGGCAAAAGGAATGCGGAAAACACATAAAAACACCTCAGTGTAAAAGAAAGAGTAACAGGAGGAAAAAAATGTATAGAAAGAAGCAGGACAAATAAAAAGCACATATTAAGGTGCCAAAAAATATAAGCACATTAAATTTAACTCTGCAGTAAAAAAACCAAAGACTGTTAAACCAGATAAATCTAGCTATATGCTTTTTTTTTTTTAATCAGACACACTTAAAACATGAAGACATGAAGGGCATCCCTTGGAACATGGCATTAAGATTAAATATAAAAATGTGAAGACACAAAGATTAAATGTAAACCAGGCCCACCTAGGTTTAGACCTGTCCCCACGCTGCCAAGGCATCACCCAGGTACCACACCTCAACACCTGCCCTAAGAGGTGCTAGAAAGAGGCCTTGGGCCTACTTCCTGCATTTCCCATCTGAGGACTTGCCCCTTCCAGGAGGTTGGGGAGGTTCATTCCCTCTAGGGAAGGATGTGCCCATGCCTTGTTTCTGCTGTCAGTGTACTGCAGTGGCAGTGGGATTGCTGCACATTAACAGAAGCTGAAGGTCATTGGTTCTACATCTAATGGGAGACATGGTCTGCTACTTCTGTTGCATCTGCACTGAGATGACTTAAAGACAGCATTGCATTACATTGTACTCTGCACCACTCCTAACCTTGCACAGTGTATTTTGCCACGTCCTGAGCTCTAGCTGAACCCTGCCTTACACCCCAGGACCTCACATAACCCTGTTGACAAGGAATAGAAAGACAGAATCATAATCCTATGCTCTTGTCAATTAGGTCATTGGGTAGGAAATAGGCTCCACAATCAGAGCCTTCAGGCACTGGGGAGTGACTTCTCCTTGGTTCATCCACTTCAGCAAGCTGGACCCTGATATGCCATGTTCCAAGGAATGCCCTTCCTGATTATTGACACTGTACTGCAACAGGCAACTTAAACTTCATTTGGAAAGTTTAATCTATTAGATGTTGGAAACATGCAATATGTAGCTTAAAAATAAGGTCTACGTGCAGCATTTAATTTAACTAAAAGAAACTATGTTTAAAATCTGTTCCTTGTGTTCTAGAAGAGAATCCTTGATAAATCTTCCATAGATTTTTGGAAAAGAAAACTTCCATGTCAGGTCAATTTTATACCTGGATCCATTTCTGGGTTTTGTCTCTGACACCTTCATGATGCCCAGTGCTTCAAATGCTAGTCCTCCTACTCTCCTCTACTTTGTGAAGTCATTTCTAATCCAGGTTTTGAAGCGCTGATTTTTTCTCTTGCAGTCTCTATGTCAGAGGGCATTCTGACCTCAGGCAAATGCAAGGCAACCCAAGTACTTCATCTGAGACAAACCTTATTTTTGTAGTATGGCCCTTGATAATGAACCTGGGAAGAGAAATGGAAAATTCTGTAGAGCCGTCAGCTCATAAGGAAGTGCATGTCTTCTTCATTCATCTGGGGCATTGGTAAGGGAACAATTTTAACTGTCCTAGTAGTATGATAATTTTTTACTGAATCGTACCTTGACTCGAAAAATCCAAGTAACTGAATAGTCATGCGAGTCCTTTGGCATGGAAGTGGGCTTCTGGGATGCTTGCCAATGAGTTCCTGTTTTGAGGACACAGAATCTAAGTGGAAAGATTAAGTGGAGAGACAGCTCCACCCCTCTAAGTCTTATTCCTATGTTCCATTTGAATCTTCTAGCCTAATTTCTGTGGGGTCTGGACTTCGGAAATTCTCTTTTTTCATGGATGTCTCAGTGCACCTTGTTAAACCAAATTTGGACTATGGCCTGTTCATCTCCTTCCAGCTCTGCTGATTGGTTCCAGTTTCCTTCCTCATTATAGCCAAGATAATCTGGCACCCACCAGTCAGGCATCCTCATGTATCTGGCACCAAGGTAAACTTGGAAGCCAGTTAAGAAGTCTCAGTGATCCAACATGCTCATTGCATGAGGAGAGGCAGTTGTGGTATACCAGAAAGAGCACTGGGGTAGGAGCAGGAGAGCTGGGTTCTTGTCTCATCTTTGCCTCTACTGCATCATGTAAGTTTGGACATGTCTGTGGTTTCTCTGAAATTGTCTTTCCTCGGCTATATGGGTGTTTGGACTAGACAGTTTCTCAAATGTCTTCCAGTTCCAAAATACTGAGTATATGAAAAGCTAAAGGAACAAAGCTCCATTTATGCCTGTTTTTGCAAAAACACAATCTAGCTTTAAAGATATTAGCAGTGACTGCCAAAAGTTGCATATGCTACTGATGCTTTTCCATAAAAGTAGATAGGATGACAACAAAATAAGAAGAGGCACAGTCTATATTTCAGAAGAAAAAATTAACCTCTCCATACCTCACATTTTCTGGTCTATAAAATGGAGATAATAACACCTAATTTAAAATTGTGGAGAAGACTAAGTGAGATAACCCTTGGCATTTAGAACTGTGCCAGACAAAAAGTAAGTGCTCAGTGAAAATTATTATTAATATAAATGTGAAAGATTAAACTGACATGGAATTTTAGTAAGGTTATGCTGAAAGGTTACTAATGGTAGGTACAGAATAGAGAATCCAGAAACAGACCTGCACATGTATGATCACCTGGTTTTCAGTAGAGATGTCACTGTAGTGTAGTGAGGGAAAGATGTTTTTATCAGTAAATGGTACTGGCTATCCATGTGGAAAGAAATGAACTTTGACTCCATTTCACACTATACATAAAAATCAGTTTCATGTGGCTCACAGATCTAAATGTGAAAAAGTAAAATAGTAACACTTCTTAAAGTGTTAACACTTCCAGAAGATAACATAGAAGAGTTAACCTCATGACCTTGGGATAGACAAAGATTTCTTAAGCTGGAGAAGAATGATAACTTAGAATTAAAAGGCAAGTCACAGATAGGAGAATATATTTGTCAACTATATCCATTAAAGGATTCCTATCGAGAATATGTAAAGAGTTGGACAGGCACTTCATAAAAGAAGATAGCCAGTGGTCAAAATTATATGAAAAGTGCTTAATATTATTAGTCCATGGCAAAATGGAAATTAAAACCACAATGAGATACTACTATGTAGTATCCTTGGCATTTAGAATCTACCAAAATAGCTATTTTTTTTGAAAGCTGACAATACCAAATATTAGTGGAGATATGGAGCAATTAGAACTCTCATACTCTAAGTAGGAGTATAAGTTGGTACAATCATTTTGGAAAATTGTTGTATGATACATAATGGAGCTGAAAAGGTTTCTATTCCATAACCCAGTGTTTGTATTTTTAGATAAAAACCCAAAAGAAACGAGTACATATGTACAAGAATGCTCATAGCAACATTATTCACAATAGCAAAAAACTAAACACAAACCAAGTATCATCAATAAAATGTTACATTGTCAGATAGTTTTACAATGGAGTACTATATAGTAATGTACAGAACAAATTCAAAACACAACATGGATGAGTAGCAAAAATATCTTGAATAAAAGAAGCCAGACACACACACACACACACACACACACACACACACACACACACACACATACAGTGTGTGAATCCATTTATGTACAGTGCAAAGATAGGTAACACTGATCTATGATTATAGGTGGCAGAGGTTAGAAAAGTGGTTATCTTTGGTAGGTATAACGACTTAAAGGAAGACAAGAGAAACTTCTGGAATTCTGGTTATGGTCTGTTTCTTGATCTGGGGTGTGTTTACTTAAGTGTATTCATGTTGTAAAAATTCACTGAGCTGTATGCTTAAGGTTTGTATACTTTTTAAATTTTGTGTCTCAATAAAAAGTTTATTCTAGAAAGTGAAGGAGCATAGAAAAAGTGGAATCAACCCAAATGTCTATCAGCTGATGAATAATAGTTAAATGTGGTATAGCTTCACGGTAGAATAGTATTCAACCATTAAAGAAGTGAAGTACTGATACATGCTACAACATGGATGGCCCTGGAAAATGTACAAGAATGAGAGAAGAGTGAGAGAAGGCACATAGTGAATGATTCAGTTTCTATGAGATGTCCAGAATAGGCACATCTATAGAGACAGACGGTAGATTAATGGTTGCCTAGGTCTGGGAAGGTTGGGAGAAATAGGAAATAGTGCCTGAAAACAGATATGGGTTTCTTTTAGGGATGTTGAAATGTTCTAAAATTGATTGTGGTGATGGTTACACAACTCTATGTATACTAAAAACCATTGAATTGTACACTTTAAATGAGTGAATGAAATCTCAATAAAGTTGCTAACTGTGGAATAATTAAAGCCCCTTAGGAAAAGGCTGCCCCATGTAGCCCTGTGGCATGATACTTAAGAATGCTGATACTGCCCTAACCGGTTTGGCTCAGTGGATAGAGCATCGGCCTGCAGACTGAAAGGTCCCAGGTTCGATTCCGGTCGAGGGCATGTACCTTGGTTGCAGGCACATCCCCAGTAGGAGGTGTGCAGGAGGCAGCTGATCGATGTTTCTCTCTCATCAGTGTTTCTAACTCTCTATCCCTCTCCCTTCCTCTCTGTAAAAAATCAATAAAATATATTACAAAAAAAAAAGAATGCTGATACTGGAGTCCAACAGTATTCTAATCCTGGCTCTACTGTTTACTACGTGTGACATCGGGTAAAACATCTATGCTCTCTGAGCCAAATGTCTTCGTCTGTAAAGTATTAATATTATTAGTATCTACCCTGCCCAGCCAGCATGGCTCAGTGGTTGAGCATCGACCTATGAACTAGGGCAGCGGTTGCCAACCTTTCGGACCTCACAGACCACTGGTTGGCAACTGCTGAACTAGGGGGTCAAGGTTTGATTCCTGGTCAGGGCACATGCCCAGGTTGCAGACTCGATCCCCAGTAGGGGGCATGTAGGAGGCAACCAATCAATGATTCTCTCTCATCACTGATGTTTCTATCTCTCTCTCCCTCTCCCTGCCTCTCTGAAATGTAAAAAAAAAAAGTACCTATCCCATAGAACTTTTGTGAAGAGGATTCATTTAATTAAGAAATATTTGGGTATCTTTTATGTGCCAGGTTGAGTCAGTGATAGCTGTTGTTATATATAGCCAGGGGGTTTTGCATCTGAAGTCTTTACTCCACTTTAGTGACAGCGATAAGTAAATTTGAGAGTATGTCCTGAAGATAAGATAACCCTGCCCTGCTATACCACATCAACATCTATTGCAAAATACAAAAGAAATGTTTATATTAGTGACTCTGAGTTATTAATATTGAATTATATTCTGCTATTAAGAAAAGGAAGTACATAATCTATAATAATAAATTATAATAAATAAATAAATATGCTAATTAGACTAGATGTCCTTCTGGGCATCCTTCCGGGACGAAGGGATTCAGGCAGCCGCCCGTGGCTGCGAGGGAGGGATCCAGGCAGCTGTGACTGCGAAGACCTACTCTTGCACAAATTTTGTGCATCAGGCCTCTAGTACATTTATGAAGGATTTTCATCTGGAAGCATTAAAACCATAAATGTTGATGATTAAGGTATTGGCATTCAGTTACCTAGAAAATTTGGCAATTCATTATACGTTATATGAAAACTGGGTTTATGAAAAAAACTGGAAAACTGAGTTATAACTGTAATTGATATATGGATAGTTCAAAAATAGAAAGTAACTTTTGATTATAGGCTTTTATTTCGGTCAATATATATTGTCCTCATAATGGAGTTCCTTCTGGTTATGTTCAAAATCATACTGCGGTCTACTTAGTTATCTTAAAATGGATATTCTGCAATGTAAATGTATAACCCTTTTAAATGTTACATTGACAGTGCTTGTAGCCTACAGGAGTTGAGAAAAAAGCAATTATAAGTTAGTCAAGTTCCTGAAACTAAGGGGCAAATCCCATAAAGTAATAGTTAAGAGATTAGTCTCAGGAGCCAGACTTTGAGGCAAGGTATCTGATCTCCCTGGGCTTCCGATTCTCATCTGTGGAAAGAGATCTCATAGCATTGGAAGGATTAAATGAATTAATACAAAATGCTCTAAAAATCAAACAGCCAATATGCTATTGTTATGGGATAGCCAATATAGTGGATTCATATTGCAAGCATACATAAATTATGGATATCATTTTTTTTGTTAACTTTTGGAAAGCCTTGGGGAATCAGAAAAGAGTTTCTTCTTCATACAAGAAGATTAATGAAACTGAGAACCTAGATCTAAAAAGAACTAATTGGGTATGGTGAAAAAGTAACAGGAACCCACAAAGGCTTCCCCAGAATGAGATAAAAGCTACTAAGAGGTTTTATCACCAGGATATAAACTTTTTAAAAGCTTTTGCCTCTCAGAATTCAAGGTGAGTATGAAAGTCGGTTTAATTTCAGCTGAAACGAAGGCTGGGATTGGACTAAGCAGTTGTTGATAATAGTTAACATTTAGTGAATCAGCATCTAAATACACACGTTTATATTTCTGTAAAACTTGTTGAAATTTTTCTCTTTTCAATTTGGCTATTATAGACTTGTAATTATGTTTTGTTAGTAGAAGGGAGCTTTTTAAAAGTAGAAAAACCTACAAGTGAGTGAAATATGCTGAAATTCAGTTTTCAAGCCCAATCTGGGAAACCAGTCTACTGGGATTGTACAAGCATTCCCTGCACCCCACAGACACGAGAAAGAACAGGGTCCTCATGCTAGCCACAAACACTGAACCTATGCAGTGACGACAAAAGACAGGCTGCCACAAACTGGAGTCACATTTCTGGCATGAAAATAGAAGGGGTATGTCCAGTTCCTGCTACTTCACTTACTGAGTTGGCTCTAACAGAACTTGCTCACAAAGGGCTTAGTTGCTGTTATCCACCAGGAAAGTTGTCAATGAGCTGCCACCCTTTCACTGCCTTCTGCCCAGGCTGGCCAGTGGGGCTTTCTCCTATGCAGTGGGGAATCACCAGGAAGCAGGAGTGGGGGAGGGGAGCAAACAGCCTTTTGTTGGTGTGTTTTTATTAAAACAAAAATGTAAAACAAAAAACCTATTTATGATAGAAAATTGAGAATCCTATGTAATAAAAGGCTAATATGCAAATTGTCCCCTCGGGAGTTCGACTGCTCGCTATGACATGCGCTGACCACCAGGGGGTGGCGCGGAATGAAGGAAGGCCCTGGCTGGCAGCTGGCAGCCGGGAGAAGGAAGGCCCCAATGGGCCCTGATTGCCTGCCAGGCCTAGGGACCCTACCTGTGCACGAATTTCATGCACCAGGCCTCTAGTTTACATATAAGCAGGAAAAAAATTTCATAATACTAGCACTCATACATTTTCAAGCCAGGTTTGCATTTTTTATTTTATACTTTTTATCATTATTGCTTTTCCAGTCTTTGAAAGCTGGCAACGTTACAAATGTATATAATGCAGAAAGAAATGGTCCCCATAACCTCAACTTCCAGAGATCATCACTGGGGACATTTTAATTCTGCTCTTCTTAAGCAGTAACCCTCCCCTGCCTCTATTGGCTTGTCTTTCTTTTAATACTTGTAACTAGTTTTACTTAACTGGATTTTTCCTTTTTAAACTTTTTTTCCTTTCATTGGCTTCAACCTCTGCAAACATTCTTATTTTCAATTTTTGGATAGAGAATTTTGAACACAAAAGTAGACAGAATGGTATAATGAAACCCCTTGTTCCCATCATCCAGCCCCGGGAACCCTGAAACCATGGCCAATCTACCCCATTCACATCTACCCCCTCTCCCAGCCCTTATTATTTGGATTTGCTAACTTTGTAACTACCTTTAAGGGTCCTTCTTGGCCCCTCTGACTTCACTCTCTTTTAGAAATGAGAAAGGATCAAATGCCCGCCTTCCTCCTCATGAGCCATACTCAGCTCTCTGTTCCAGGCCTGACAGCGTGACCGGGGCTTTCCTTGCTCACTGTGAAATGCCTGGAAACTCCCAGACACAAGGTGTGCCAGCTGCACATGTGCAGCGCCTCGTCCTCTTTCCTGTTAATGAAGGAGGCCATTGCTCAAATCACTTGGAAAGGGAAATGTGGAACTTACTACCTGGGTGTTCCTCTTCATGCTGTTCATATAAATTTAAACTTAGATTCCTGAGAATTAGATTGAACATGACAAAAATTTATGTGTGGATAGTTTGAGTACTTGCAGATTGATAGAGCCCTTTATAATAATGAAGGGAAAAGGTTCTCTAAGCTGTTTAGTTCCAGAAGGTGAGCTCACCAGTTATGGAGTTTGCAACTAAAGGTCCTCATCAATCCTTTGTGGATGGCATAGAAAAATTTTGAAAGGCAATCTGCAGACTCTTCACATCCTGGCTTTCAGAAGAACCTGAGGAGTCATCTTGTATAGCCCCTTTCTCATACATGGATACCTTGCATTGCATTTAGATTTATTTGTCCCAGAAATTTTTCTCTTTTGACTTCTTTTAAGTTTACGAAATATCCTCAAACCATCACCACGTCATGGCTAGGGAGTACTGCCATGGCTTGCTGTATCAGTGGTCAACTTTTGTGTTTGATTGCATAACCAAATACCACACAATTAGAAGACGTCAGAGTTTGAGTTGTCCCTCTTACCCAGCAACTCAATCAGTGTTTTCACCAAAGTCAGGGAATTTGCTTTCCCCAACTAAAAGATGGAGTTTGTTGTGTGGCCACAAGGTGATCTAAGCCAAGTTATTTCTCAGCTATGGAGTCTGTCTCTAAAATTCAGTGGGACCAAACTAAGGCTAGGGCCTGCATCCTGGCTGGCTGTGCTGCCAAAAGTGAGGCCCACCACAGCTGGGGACATCTGGACAGCAGAAAGTCCCATTCTCTCAGGTCTCTACATTGGATTACCCTTTCTGAGCTCCCAGAGTACTGTTTTCTATCTCTCTAAGGCTCATGTTGCTGAGAAGACTGGCCACATGGTCAAGAGGGTGATCCAAGCAAGATCATCATGTTCCCGTCGTGTTGGCTGGATGGAAACCTGTCTACAGGATGGGAAATCCCACTTTCATCGTATCTTTTAGTGTGTCTTTTAGGTTTTGCTTCTTTTCATCATCTACCTTTGTTCACCAAATGTATTAATTTACTGAAGGATCGATTTAATTTTTTTGCCTGTTAGCACCATTCCCAAGAGATTGTGGTCTTCTTCAGGCTCATTGTTTTCAGTTCAGTATGGCCTTAGAACCATGGTGGCAGGGTGACTTTCTTATTACAGGTGGGAAATACATTAGTAGAATCATGGTGTGCAGAGTGAAGGAGGTGACAGCATGAGAAGTGAATATGGCATCTTCAATTAATGTTGCTTTGCTGCTTAAAACTCACCAGTGGTTTCCCATTGCACTTGAAATAAAATCTACATGCTTCTTCCTGCCCCACAGGACATCTCCCATTGTGGCCCCATCTACCTCAGTAGCCTCCTGGCTTCCAATTCTCCCTTATTTCCAGTCTTCTATTTCTTATGTATACCATGCTTGCTCCCATCTTTTACCCTTTGCTCTGGTTATTCTCCTGCCTGCGATGCTCTCCCTCACGCCATTATGTGACGTGGTCCTTTTTAGACATATGTCTCAATTTATTTACTTAAAGAAACCTCCCTAACTAAATCTGAGATGGACCTAGACATTTTTATCACCTCACCCTAATTTTATTTACTTTAAAGTCCTTTTTACTATGTTAAGTAATCTTATCACTTATTTGCTTACTGTCCTCTCTCCCCCACTATAATGTGAGCTCCACAAGGGAAGGGATCTTGTCAATCTTGTTGACTTGTATGTACCCAGAGCCTAGAAAAGTACCTGCCACATAGTAGGAGCTTACTAAGTATTTGTTGTGGCTAATTGAATGAATGAAGATGGTCATTAGAAACACGTTTGAAGTAGATGGTGAGGATTATGAGGTGACTCAGAGCTAGCCATGTGGGTATTTAGCCTGAAGGAGAGAAGATCTAGGGAGCCTTGTGCTACTTAATATTCAAAGCTGGTGCTATCCCAAAAGCAGAGCTCAGCCCTACTGGAAGAGGTCTGCCCTGTCACTGTTTCTCTTAGCCAGGTTGCTGTCCTCTGAGGAGATGGCCTTGTTCTGGGGAGCCCAATGAGGTAGAACTGCACCAATAAGTGGAAATTTAGGGAGATGTATTTTGTCTTCAAAGGGGGGAATTTTTAAAAAATAATTCTTTATTGTTGAAAGTATAATATATGTCCCCTTTTTTCCAAAGGAGGAGCTTTTTTCTTGTTGTTATCTGAGGAAGAAGTAGACTGTGCTGGGAAGTAGTGATTTCTAAGTTGCCTGAGGCATGCAAGAATAGGTTGGACACCCTGTGGGAGGACCAGGTGTGGGGACTGCAGGCTTATACCATAGGTAGTGGAGATTTGTGTTTTGGAAAGAGTACAGTGTGGAGAATGGGTTTGAGAAATGGCAGGAAGATCCACAAGGAGGTTGTTAGATTTTCCTTCAGAGAAACGCTGGTGGCCCTGGCCAAGATGGGGATGGTGGGCAGAGGAGAGGCGGGCAGTCTGGAGAGGCATTGGGAGGTAGATTTCAGAGTACTTGGTGGATGCAGGTGGAGGCAGGCCCAGGTTTCCTCTAGGTTTGGGCAGTGCTGCTTTAGTGGAGGTGATTCCACTTCCTGGGTGGAGAATAGGAAAAGAAAAGGTTGCGCTGGGGGTGTAAGTGTGAGGTACCTGTAAAACAGCTAAGTGGCAGTTCCTAGTAGACCCTTGTACATGTCATTCTGGAACTGGTGGCACAGAATGAGGAGACGGAAGCACAGAGATGATGCTTGAACTCATAGAAGTGGATAAGACAGTCCAGGAAGAGAGAGCAGAATGGGAAAAGAAGGTGGCCCAGGCAGAGCTTAGAGGCATATGTACATGGAAGGGATAGGAGAGGAAGAGGAACCTGAGAAGGAGCAGCCACAGTGTTGGACACCCAGAGTGGGGCCCGTAGCCAACGGAAGTGGGTCTCAGCAAGGGAGAAATCACCACAGCCTCAGATGCCCTAGAAGATCAGGCCAAGTCAGGCCTAAAAAGGTTTGAATTTAGTGACACAAAGGCCATTAGTGACCTGGAAAATTGCAATTATTTTTGCTAGTGAAATACACTTAATAGCATTGTTCCCCTACACTCTGGATTAAAAGGAGTGTCCTACTGGGTCAAGAAGAGCCTCTGTCACCACAGTCCAATCTTAGCAGTGGGTAAAGGTGAGATCAAGTGACCCAGGTCTGAAAGGCCCTGGTCTCACCCTTGGCAAGGCAGGGGAAGCATGATATTCCCACCTGTAATAAGACAGTCACCCTGCCACCAGCTAAAGATGACTGTAAGCTAGAAGTTTAGAAAGGGATTGTTGGATCTCAAGGGCTTTAGTTAAGTAGAACTAGAGTTGACAGCTTAGTAGTTACTCTAGAATCAGGCCCTGCTATAAGTGGCCAAGGAGATTGGCAGTGGGAACCAAAAAAGCATCTGCAGGGTCAGAGATGTGACTGTGTACAAGGCTGAGAAAATTCCTGACAGAACTTATTAATCCATAGCAAGAATGTGGCTTCTATGGAATCAGAAGACGTAGAGAGGCATTTCTAGCTGTGGTCCACTGAGACGAAAAATTGGGTTGTATCATGTCCTAAAGTTATGGTGACATTAGCGGGGGTGAGGGGTGGTAATAAAAGGAGGAAAGGCTCTAAATTTGAATCCAGCTTTATTACTTACCAGCCAGGTAAACCTGGACAAGTGACTTGGAACCTCTCTGAGCCTCAGATGATCCATCTGTGAAATATGGTGTACATGGCTATTGCCAAAGCTACATTAATGTGTGTGGAGACCCTGGCACAAAGGAGACATTAAACAAATGGCCACTGCCGCTGTCCTTGTTATCATTTTTGTGATCATCAATGTCAACATTGCATTTATGTTGTTATAAATTATAAAACACTAGACATGTTCTCATTGAAGTAAAAACAGATTTCAGCTCAACTTGCTCCCATGCAGTAAGGTTTTGTAACTGTCCTCTTTCATAGCATTAGTAACATTATATTGTCACCACATTGGTATATCTGCCAACCACCTTAGGCTGTGAGCTCCTCTAATGGAGGGCTTACCTCTTACAGAGGTCCAGTGCTGAAATAAACTAGGGCTCTATTTCTGAGTGTCATGCATCTGTGTAAGGAAGTGGTTTCTCATGACCAAAGCTCTTCAGAAAGGGAGCAGTGGCTTCAAAATGTGAGCTCCACCCGCTTGAGACTGTGTCAGGGGCCACCTGGCAGGCACACGGGGGGAACAGCTGAATGGCTGAAAGACTGGTGTAGAAGATGGTTCTTAAGCCCCTGCTTTAGGTTTTGTTAGTGTTTTAATTAGATGAAGCAGTTATGATATCTTCTCAGGTTCATTCAGAGGAGCATTTGTATTCACTTAAGTCTATGGGCCCTGTGCAGAGTTTGCCAGGCATGGCTGGCCTGGGGACTCTTCCTCCCTCTCCTTCCACAGCTCTTCAGAATTCACAGTACTCACCTTAGCCCCAGGAGATGAAAATGTTTTAATGTAAAGAAAAAAATTTAAAGAATACTTTTATATGGAAGACGGTATTTTTTAAAACATCAAATTTGGCCTAAATGTTTTGGCAGCATATATTATATAATCTTTTGGATTTATATTTTCTCTTTCATAGAATAAAAACTACAGTACAACTACCTCAAGAGTTCTGCAAGTTCACATTATGTAAATATATGTAATAAAATATTTACTTATGGTTTCCATTAAAAATGTCCAAAGGAGAGAATACAAGAGCTTCTCTTTACTGGTTTTAGAGGCTCTCCTGGGAATTCTGAGTGAAATTTAAGCCTCTCAAATATGTTTTGATTGGCCTCCTTCATATTTTATCTCCTGTAATGAACTCTTTGTCAGTTTGTCAATTTTGACTAAGGACAGAAAGTTCATGTGTAGTAACAACACACAGACTGAATTTAAGATTATGGTTTATATCATGATGTAATAATCCTCTCTCTTTTCCTTTAGTCAATATTTACCTGTTAGGCCAATATATTATAATTCTCACTTCAAAAGAAGACACTTTGTTTTACCTTCTTCAAGTGTTGGTTTTAGATACTTGTAATATCAAAATTGGAAGTTGAGCCGTCTGAGACTCTTGGCCACATTCTCTTGGGGTTGAGTTTCTCGATCATCGCGGGGCAGGTTTCACTGTTCCCCATGACCCAGCAACACAGCTGCATGGCTCTCAGAATGAGGCAGCTGAACTTTGAGCCACACTGGTTTCTCTCAGCTTTCCAGACAGTCCTTTCTCCTCTGTGGGAAATTGGTCTGTTATCCCATAGCAGCCAGGATCTCTTAGGTGGACTTAGGTTTTTTCTAATGTGTTAATGTTAAAGGACTGGGCAGGAAAACCCAGTGAATGTCCAGTAGGAGGGTGGTCTCTGAGTGAAGAATGCTTTTCCTCCCCTGAACCCCTTAACTACCACATGTTTAAATGTTTTTCCATTTTAAAAACTGAGGGAAGAATCATCCCCCAGTGAAGAAGGAATAGGAGGACAATAAATAGCTATAAGATTTTCAGATAAATGTGTGAGACCTTATCCAGGTAACAGAGAAGCAAGTTTGTGATATGTTAGCAAACTCTTCTAAGTCAACTTGGGTATCAATCAGGATTCTTTCTTTTTGGGGGGCTTATAAACAACAAACATTTATTTCTTACAGTTCTGGAGGCTGGGAAGTCCAAGATCCAAGTGCCAACACATTTAGTGTCTATGAGAGTCTGCTTCCTAGTTCATAGATAGTGGTCTTCTCACTGTGACCTCACACGGTGGAGGACTCAAGGCAGGATTATGTCAGTGAGGTCACCATGACCGAATTATTCATGAATTGCCAAGTCCACAGGTAGTCTAGTTGCTAGTTCAACTGGATCCTGGAGTTCAAATGAGGTCATCATGATTTCTCCCTTTACTTCTTAGACCTCTTATTTACTATATTGGCATGATTATGTGACAAAGAAATTTCCTTGGCAACTCTGGATTTAACAATGGACCTTACTGTCTCTGGATTCTGAGAGAGACACTTTTTCCTGAAGTCCAAATTCAGTCCCTGAAAACAGACTCAGAATAGATCTACTTGAGTCATATACCTATGCCTAAACCAGTAACTGTGAACAGGGATGAGGTATAATAGAATTACATCAAGTATATATTTAAATTTAAACATTCACTTTTGTGCTCATATCACTTCTGTCTGCACACTTCTACACATTTATTTTACATGTGTGCTCTTTTTCATATTCTGTTCATTTTGTGCATTTTCATATATATATATGGAAATGTGTTTGTATGTGTAATTACATATACTACATTTGATAGATGATTTATAGGATTTTCAAGAGTAAATCTTAAATGCATAACCTCACTGGTCCCCAGCCCAGCTTTAGATGAAATTCCATTCGCCTGAATCATCTGACCATCTCTGGTGGAACTGATAGGGAAGGCAGTGCCTGTTGAAAAACAGCTCCACCAGTAAGGGAAAGGGCAGTTCTAAAAGGAAAACAAGTAGGGTCTTTTGCCAAAAGGGAAAAAGCAACTGGCAAACCAATTATTGATTTATTCACTCAACAGGTATTGCTGAGTGCCTACTGTGTGTCAGGCATTCTTCTAGGCACTGAGCCTACAAAAGTGAACTTTACACCAAATGCCCTTCCTTTCCGGAGCTTACACTGTAGGGAGAGCGACAGACATTGGAGTAACCCAGTGCAGATATGCTGTGATATCTGGTAGAGATGAGACCTCTGAAGAACGGTCATGGCAAGCATCTTCAGTTATGGGTTGGGTGTTTTAACAGTGCAGCTGGAGGAAACAGGGCAGAGAATCTCTTCTTGTTCTGGGATACTCTTCAGTTAGCCCTTATAAGGTAAGAAGGATCTTGATAGGCAAGTCCTGTTGAGTTATCTCAAGTGTAAAAAAAGCACAAGCCAGGCCAGCATCTGAGTGGGATGGAGTAAGACACGTTCTGGGAATGGGAAGAAATTTGCCATGACAGCTGCGTATAGAGCGTGTGGAGGTTAAGGTCATAAGGCTGGTGTGGTAGATTGGGTGAGACCATGCAAGAACAAGAGTAGCAGGCTAGGGAGTGGCATCACCAGATCCATGGTTATGAAGATGACTAGAAACAGTATGGAAGGTTGGGTAAGAGGCTGCCTGCATCAAGGGAGGAAGGCCACCTGTGGGACTGAAAGCAGGCTCTTGTCAGATGGACAGGACGGCAGAGCTTTCAGAGATAGAGTCTGCAGGATTTGGGGACCAACTTGCTTCTACTGACCTAAAGGACTTGTTCATCATCTAAAATGAGTCTTCCTTTGCCATTCTACTGATGTTTTGTCAAAGACAAGAAGCCTTTAGAAATGGGAAACACACCCAGCTGTCATGGCTCAGTGGTTGAGTATTTAACTATGAACCAGTAGGTCACAGTTCAGTTCCTGGTCAGAGCATATGCCTGGGTTGCGGACTTGATTCCCAATGTGGGACATGCAGGAGGCAGCTGATCAATGATTCTCTCTCATCATTGATGTTTCCATCTCTCTCTCCATCTCCTTTCCTCTCTGAAATCAGTAAAAATATTTTTTTTAAAAGAGAGAAGTGGGAAACATATTGTGAAAATGGTTAATGTTTGTTCAGGATAAAAATCTCATCGAGTAACAACAGTGAAGTTATGGGAGTAGGTGGAGTGCCCATTGACACTGGAAAGGGCCCCCAGTGGCCTCTGAGAGTGACATGCGTTCTTGGGAAGAGTTTCCGGGAGGGATTGCTGTTGCCTTCCAGACCAGGCTGATGGACCTTCTTGTGCCTTTACAGGCAACACCTATGAAGTGGGAGTTCACATCGCCGACGTCAGTTACTTTGTCCCTGAGGGCTCCGAATTGGATCAAGTGGCTGCTCAGAGAGCTACGAGTGTCTACTTGGTTCAGAAGGTAAAAATCAGTCTCTAGTTTCTTGGATTGAAAAATGTGCTTCTTCCCTTCTTTTAATTTTTTTTTTTATTTCTCTTTAAACAAAAAATTCCTGAGGAACAGCAACCTTGTCTGAACATCTTTTCTCACATCTAATAAGGTTTTTTTTTTAAAAAAAAGTTTTCCCTGGAAAAATACTTGTCCTCTATTATTGCATGTTTTCCTGTTAGGCCCTTATATATTCAAGAGGAACGAAATTAAAGAGATAGGAAGGCAAAACACAGATATTCATCCAGCCTTCATACAGGCCCTGCCACGTAAGTAATGCAGATAAGTAGTCAGCTTCAGCAAGAAATGAGGAAAAATAACTGCTTGCAAACTATCATTCCAAACAAAGCAGGGCTCAGCAAACTCAGCCACAGCAGCCACCATTTTTATAAACTTTTATTGTAACACAGTCACACCCATTCACTTATGTAATATCTATTAAATGGTCATACTATAGAAGAATGGAATGAAAGTTTACTACTAGTCTTTTAAGAAAAAGTTTTTTGTATTTTTTAAATAGATTTTAAAATTGATTTTTAGAGAGAGAGGAAGGCACCCTACTGGGATTGAGCCTGCAACCTGGGCATGTGCCTTGACTGGGATTTAAACTGGCAACCTTTTGTTGCACTGGACTCAACCAACTGAGCCACACCTCCCAGGGTGTTTTGACTCCTGTTCTAAAGGGTGGAGCTCATCTGCTCCTGCCCTGCCCTTTACAAGATACCCTGGATTCTCAGAGATGGAAAAGCAAAGGGAGCCAAGGATATACCATCTGCCTAGTCTTGATTCTGCCATTCCTGATGAGGCACTGAGTCTATAGGCCTCCTTTAACAAGTATTCAAATGGGCACCAGTGTCTTCCCGGCACTGCTCTTGGCCCTGGGGGCGGTGATGAATAAAAGACCATATGTGAGTTATTTCTACCCCCTTACTGAAGCTCATGAATTCTTCCAGGTTCTTTTCTCCTCCATTCATCTGCTTATTTGGTTATATCACGACTTTCACTTCCTTAGCTTCCTTAAATCCTATGGTCCAGTTTTAGATTGGTACCTATACTAGCTTGAACTTTCCCTCCTCCCATGCCCTCAGGACATGACTTCTGGTGTTTTCTCTTTGAATACACTAAGGTGAGAGGTATATTCCCACCATCCACCCACTCACATGAATATGGGAGTTGGGAACCTTTTACCTAGGGAGAGGATACAACAGCCCAGTCTCCCTCCACTGCCTAATCTGATTTTCAGCTCCCATTGCCAGCACACCTGTGTGCCTACACAGCTGGCAAAAGGAAAAGCCAGGCTATAAGCACTGCCCTCAAAAGCAGCATGTCTTGATAGGCCACTGTGGTTCTGGCTACCACCCCTCTAACTTCTGGGGAAATTCACTGTGCTGCCTACCCCAGATAGAAGCATTTAGATGGATAACTATAGGTTTGAGAAAACCACCTACATAGGGGTTCTGAAGAGGCCCTTGAAAGCCCTGATCTTTATGAACATCTTGGCACAAGCATTAAGACATGTCTGTAGGACAGCATTTCCCTTCTCTTAGTTATTGCTGACCTCTCTCTTTATTATCACCCCTTTAAAACTAGGGCTTGAAAAATGTGTATTCCTGGCCACCTGAGCCTCCATTTCCTGCTGTTCCCCAAAATGGGTTGGCCCTTTTATGGACATGCTGTCTAGACCCAGGCAGAGCAGGCCACCAGAGATCCATGTGCTGCTAATCCTAGAGATGTCACACCCCTAGGGTCCTAGGAATCAGACCACCTGCTCTTGTTATGCCTGGTCCCTGGCCATAGGGAAGGATGAGTATCATCCTGACAATGCTAACTGTGGTAGTGCATCTTTTTAGAAGCCAGTGTTCTCCTGGGTTCTGAAAATTGTCCCTGACTACTTCATGTCCATGCTCATAGATGGCCCCATCACACTATTGCCAAGGATATACCATCTGTGCCCATATCACAAATGTATAATTACCCTGGAACCCAAGGCTTGTAAGACTACCCAGCTATTATAGTATATAGTCAGCCCTCTGTATCCACTGATTTTGTATCCCTGGATCCAACCAACTACATATTTAAAACATTCGGGGGGAAAAACAGTTATGTTATTGCTGACATGTACTGTGTAGTTAGCCCTGTGATGGTTACGTCTGTACTAAACATGTACAGACTTTTTTTCTTGTTATTCCCCAAACAATACAGTATAACAACTATTTACATAGCATTTACATTGTATTAGGGATTATAAGTAATCTAGAGATGAGTTAAAGGTTGTGCATGGGTTCTATGCAAATGCTACATACAACATTTTATATAAGAGACTTGAGCATTTTTGGATTTTGGTATCTGTGGGAATTGTCCTGAAACCCGTCCCCCATGGATTCTGAGGGATGACTGCACTTCCTTTCAAGTCTGAAACCAAGGCTTCCTACAAATAGAGACGTCAACTGTGTCAAGGGTTTCTCAGCCTCTCTGTCTTTGCTGTGGAGCCCACTTCTGCCAGGACTTCTGTTGCTTCAATACAGCCATCATGGAAAGTTCCCATGATTCCCACAGACCCAAGACTTAATGTAGCTCTGCTCTGGTGTACAGAATTGGGTCATCCCCACCTCAGCCTTAGTGGGCATCATCTGTGACATGTGGAAGATGGACTTTCAAACATACCTCTGCCACGTCCAATAAACCTAATGTCATTTGACCTTTGAGTGCCCCAGCCGCATGCTAGCAATGCATGGACTACATTTACTATAGCCTCAGGTTGGAGATGTCTCATCCACATCCCCTGTCCGAAAATGCAGGACCTCTTAGGGAAGGGAGATGAGACTTCAAAATCACTTTTATCTACAAAACTATAATGTTATGATGGAAAGATAAATAAAAGTAGCAATCTCTGTACAGACCACATGAAAGTGCATAAAAGAAATGTTCTCCCCACATAGAAAAGCTTAACTGTGATCTTCAAATTCAAATATTTAGGAATTTTTGTCACAATGTGAGGTTCTTCTAAGCAGGTGTCTTTCTCTTATCTAACTGCTGCATTCTCTTTTTGTAACCAGGAATTTTGTTTCAAAATTAGAAAATGATGAAACAAAATTGGGTTAAATAACTAAGCATGTTTTCTGTTCTCTTTGATTTCCTGATTGTCACAGTTCTAGAATTTATTGTTGGGACTCTGCTCCTAAGCTCTGAAAGCAGGAGCTGGGTGGAGGAAGGGCCATCGTGCCTCTGAATGGCTGCGGGCTCCTGCCGCCTGCCGGCACTGCCCCAGCTTGGCAGGAGCGAGTGGCGCCGGCCTACAACCTTGGACAGCAGCAGCTGTGCCTCCGGATTCCTTGGAACCACAACTCTGACCTTTCTTCCTACTCGTTTTTGTTTCTTAAAGGACTGTGTCCAGGAACTCTTCTGCTGTTTTCACTTTACTTTGCCTATAAAGGTCTTCTTAAAAGCTGGATGAGCTGTGTTCCTCCTCCTCAGATCCTCTGCTCTCTCACTTGGCAGAATCATTGTCCCAACTCCATCAGATGGGGGAGGGAATATGTGTGGTGGGGGCAGGGGTGCCGGTTATTTTCCCACCTGGAAGGAACGTGGCACTAATTGTGTTCATTCAGTGCTACTGACCTGTGAGTGACTGATGTCAGATTGCAATCTAAGCTTGATGGGGCATGCAGGGCAGCAGATCTGGGTCCAAATACTGTCCTACTGCCTTCTAAATGAAATTCTTTTTGTTGGGACGTTATTCACAGAAATAAGTATTTGGTTATTCTTGTTAACACTAGGGTTTACTCAGGAGGAAAGATAAATTTAAATATCGTCCATTTAAATCCCTTGAAAAAAACACTTTTTTTTCTTTTTTAACAAAAGATATAACACCTTTTTTTAAAAAAAAAACAAAAGATATCTGTTAGGCTAGGGACTATTTGCCCTAACTTGGGCCTGTCCTTCTCAGAAGGACATGCCATCTACCCAGTTAATGTTTCCCACTGTCTTCTCTGAGAGAGAAATATAATGTAATTGTAAAACTTAAGGTAATTCTTTTAAATAAGTGAATTGAGTTTTAAAAGTAAAAGAAACCTAAACAGTTGAAACCTAAACCAAAAATTTCTGCCTATTGGCCCAAGCACTTGTGTTATTTTAGGTGTGAAACAGCTCAAATGAAAGTTCGCCCATAAATCTCTACGATATTTTATTGGTACTGCTTTATAATAGAGATCAAAGATTGGGATTGGAAGCCTGTCTTAATGTGGAGTCCAAAGAGTTTTAAGATGTTCCTTTCTGACCCCAGCAGGTTGTCAGAATGTTGATGTTTTGTTAATGTCAAACTGTGCAACACAGAGTTGATCAAATTCGAAATTCAAGGAAGTGTTGATGTGAAAAAGAAAATTCTTTAAACAGAGATGTTGGTTGGCAAGTGAATTATCTCTGTCTTTTAAGTTGCTTATGTGTGCGAGTTGGGAGCTAGCTGAGTGCACCTCATTGTTAAAACCTCGAAGTCCTCAGGAGAAAATTCACCACGTTCTCAGGCTCAGACAGCCAGTGGGCACTGAAGGTGTGAGGGAAGTTTGGGAGCCAGCAGTGGCCTGAGCTGAGGGGGACAGAAGAGCCCTCTACAGCCCCTCCCAGTTCTGGGCAACCCAGTTGTTGACAGCTGGCTTCCTTCAGCTATTGTAGCCCCTTGTCACTGCTTGTCACCTCCTGTTCCTCTTTGCCTAGCTGATTGATTCTTCTCCTCTGTGGCCCTTTCTGTTGGTCACAGGGCTGTCCTGGCTAACCCGTTGCTGAACTTGGCCAGCCTACCGCTGTGGCTTTCGCAGATGTTTCTGCTCTCTGAGGCTAATATAAGATTTTATAGTCTTGTTGGTACCCCCACCCAGCTGCCTTGGGCAGTGGTGTATTTACCTAAATGATCAATTTCTCTCAGCTCTCTTAAGCTCTAGTCCAGAATGCTTAGAAAGTCGGTATCCTATCTTCACTGTCCCTTTTTATCCATGACCAGCTTTTAAGCTCTGCCCTGACCCAACTTTGATCCTGACTTTGAAACATGCTTAAGAAGATTTAGCACCCTTTAATCCCCTTTCCTTTCCTGCTGCCTGAGGTGCTACTAGTCTTCATCCAGTTAGCATTTATCAAGTTCCAGTGTGTGCCAGGTGCCAGGCTTATGAAAATGGCAGAGATGCTTATCTTACCCTGGGAAGTCCTAGGAGGGAAGCATGTAACAAACAGTTACAATGCACTGGGCTACCTGTACTCCCAAGGTGAGGAAGTACTATAGAGAAGAGAGGTTTTATTTGCCCTGGTTGGTGGTAAGAGAGGAGCTTCCATAACAGCCAAGAAGGTATTATAAAGCTATTGATTTTTTGAGCAGTGCTTCAAATTATGAGGAGAAAATTTCTAGGTAGACAAAAGTGTATGGAGAGGGCATTCTAGGCCGAGGCTAGGAAAAGCATGGAACTTTTCAGGGAACAGTATGTAGTTTAGAATTGCTGGGGTGTATGTTGCAGGGGGTGCCAAGAGATGAAGCTACAGAGAGGCCTGGAATGGTGGGCTAAAGAGCTTGGGCTTCATTTTGAGGGCAAGCAGGGAAGTGACATGATCTTTTTTTATTAAGATAGGCAATCCCCTTAGCAACCGTGTGGTTGAAGAACAGTGAGGCTACAGTTATCAGTACCAGATCCCTTTCCCTCAGTTGTAACCCCTGGAGGCTTTGAGTGACCCTCCACAGAATCATAGAGTCTACTGATGTGCTGGCATCCAGCTGGAGCCCAGGAAAAGTAGAGCAATAGATGTCTGCAGCCTGTGGCTAAAATGGACATCCTGAGCACGGAGTGTTTCACATTTGCCTCCAAATTGCCTCCCCTCCAAATCTAGCAGTCCATCTCACACAACTAAGAGTGGGGTGAGGCAGATGGGAAAGCTCAGCTTCCACTGTGACTTTGCTGTCTCCTTAGAGGAGGGATCCCGGTGTTGTACCCATTGCTCCTGGAGAGCCCTGGGCCACACGTGACCTGGGCCATGACCAGGCTTGATCGCAGACTTCTCAGAGCCCTCCTTTATTAACAGGATGAATAAAAAAATCAAATTACTGAATTTAGCTCATCAACTGTCGGGGAAGGTAAAAGCAATGTACCCTAATAGAAGTGGGATTGCAGATTATCATTGGGTGGAGTTTATTAAGAAGATGTAGAAATCTGGAGACTAATAAAGAAATCTCATCTAGAAAAATTTCCACTCCAGAACTCTGCTGCTCGGTTAGGAGACTATTGGAAAATATCCCAAGAGAGACAAAGGTGTCAACACTTTACCAGTGGAGATGGAGAGGGAAAGACTCATTTGAGAGAGATTTAGAAGGCAAGACCTACCAGACCTGAATACTGGTGGGATGTAGCGGGAAGAGGAGAGTGGAGGAATCACGAGGTAATACCTAGTTGTGGGGTGTGTGTGTGTGTGTTTTGTTTGCTTGCTTATTTAACTGGGATAAGGTGCTGCTCTAAACTGAGAAAGAAAATATAAACACAGGAACAGGTGAAGGGATGAAAATGCTGACCTTTGTCTTCTACATGTAAAGTTGAAGTGGGCATGGAATGTCCAAATCAGGGTGTGCAAAGGGCAGTGTAATAGAGGGGTCTGGAGCTACCAGGAGAAGAAAGGCAGGGCTAGAGATGGGGATATAGGTGGGACTCATGTATCAGTGGTCATGCACACCCAGGGGTAAAGGGTCTCCTTGGGGAGAATGTGCAGAGAGAGGATGGAAAGCAAAGCCCAGAGAGAGAGAGAGGAGCACCAGGGTTGAGGGAGCCTGGGAAGGAGAAGAGACCCATAAAGACCAATACAGAGGAGCGTCTGAGTGTCCACTAGTTCTGTGTTTCAAAATATACATAGACCTATAATATGTAATATTTTACCTGACATATAGTTGTTTATGTGTGCACTGAAAAAAGACAAAAGTTCTGTACCAACGTGTTACCATTGTTTATTCTCTAAAGCATGGGGCCTCAGAATTTTTGTGTTCTCATGTTTTGGTTTGTTGTCACCTAAAATTTCTACAGTGAACATATAATTTTTGCAATTTTAAAATGTCATATTGCCTTGAGATGTGAAAGGAAGCTGGAAATGAAAACAGGAAGCGAAACTGTTTTGAGAAGTGAAGGGAGGGCTCAGGGAGGAGGAGAGCTAGACTGAGGAGGTCAGTGTTATCTATTGTTGCTAAAATTGGCCTTGTATATGGTCTATAGGAAAGATATGACACCGGCAGAACAGGTAGCTGATTGAGAAGAGCGTTGGCGGGAGGGGTGGATCAAACGCCCAGACAGAGGCCAGGCTTTAGACAAGGAAGACGCTTGTGAGGTGTCAGGGAACTGAGGCACTCAGGTGAAATTAGAGGGGGTGGAGTCTGGAGAAACTGGTGAAGGAAAGAGCTGGAAGGATGCTTGGGAACAGGTGAGTCTGACGTGCTCACCTTCTCTGTGAAGAAGAGTTGAGGTTTTCTGCTGAGAATGAGGCAGAAGGCAGTTGGGCAGGAGGTTTGAGGAGCGTAATGAAGTTTTGGGATAGAGCCTGAGGGTCATAGAGGAAGGAACTAAGCAATGTAAGTGAAAGACTGCCAGCCTCCACTGGGTGGGAGCTAAGGCTGGTTCAGTGGTGCACCTGACACAGTCCAGTGATTTCCTCCATCACCACTCAGCTGTGAATGGCAGAAGCAGGAAAGGCAGGTTATAAGCTTAACTGTGGGTCTGTAGACTTGGGACAGTGAAAGTGAGCAAGTTTGAGAACTTTGAAAGAAATAGCCACGTGGTCCATACTGAGTAGTGAAGCTAATGAGGACAGGCAGGACTCAACTGCGGACAATCTCAGGGATGCATAAGCATCTGCACGATGCTAATGACAACTAGCAGTTTCTCAACTCCTGCAGAGACCTTTCTTCTCTTTCTAGTTACACATCGTGTTCTGCGTGTACCACCCCTGCCTCGGAGTCTCTCCAGGTACCAGGGCAGATCTCACGCAGCCGATGAATGTGCATGGGGCACTGTGCTGTTGTCCAGGCAGGTCTTCCCTGAAATAACAGGATTGTATTTAAAGCAGCTTATCAGGAGCAGCTGCCAGTCTCCCTAGCCCCATCTCCCAGGGGGATCCCTGCTGTGCTCTGTTCTTGATACATGTGCCTCATGTCGTAGAGCACATTCCCAGTGACCTCAGCAGAAGTCAGGCCCAATTTATGAAAGGCATGACATGCCAAACCACAGATGTGATTGTGGTTTACTCATTTTCCTTTCAAAGACATAGAAATAACCATTTATTTACAAAACTATGTGGACATAAAGACTGTTTTCTCTGAATTCCATCTGAATTCTGCCCTAAGAAATTTTATTAAAAGGAATACTCTTTAAAATTTAAAGATAATTATACTACATGAAAAGTTTTGATGTTTAGCTTCTTCCTGAGCACTTAGGTTCTTTGGCAGCACATTGCAGTGCGAATATTAAAATGTCATCTTCTGTATAAGATACAGGAGACCAAGCAGTGCTTATCTATAACCAGGGCAGCCCCTGTGTGTGCCCATTGTTTTTAGGGGAGAGTAGCCAAAACAGCTTATCTTATACTTAAACTACTACCTGCCTGTGAAAATCTTTTGTAAAGATGTTTAAGTAGAAGTCTGCCATGTATTTCATAAAATTCTTCTCTGATGCAGTAAACAGTAAACATAGAAAAAAACAGGCCATTCATTTCCTGAGCAAAAGTCATTCATTCATTCAACCAGAAGTGCCTGCTGTGTGCCTGGTGCTGGATAGAGAGACGGGAACAGGAGCTGGAGCTGGTCTTCATTCCTAAAGATTGCATGGTCTAGTAGCGGGGAGAGGCACATAAAGAAGCAATTAGGATGAGTGTGTTAAGGGCTACAGAAGTACTGTGGAAGAGCAGGAAGGATGGAGTAAGTGACAGGCATTCAGGACTGCCTCTAGTCCTTTTTGAAAGAATGGGGGTGGGGTGGGGGAGTACACAGAACATAGTCCACACTCCACCTGGGGGAATCTGTATAATCTTTTTAGAAATGGTGATGAGTTGAATCTTAAAGGATGTGCAAAAGTTGGCCAGATGCCAAATATCCATACAGGTATTCCAGAAAGAGGGAACAAGAGCTAGAGCAGTGAGCAGGCCTGGCAGGTGAAGGGGTGTACAGTGAGCAAGTCAGTGTGGCTCTGATTGGGGTGTGGAGGGGAACACCAGGGCAAAGACTGAGGGAAGGCTGAGCCATGTGCCCAAAGACCCAGTAGACGGTGGGATGGCCAGGGAGCTGACTTTTATTGGGCACCTTCAATATTGTTTTACTAATAAGAAAACTGAGACTCAGAGAACTAGACTAGCTTGCCCAACTTGTACAGGATTAAACCTCAAGTCTATCTTTGCTCTTTTTTCCTGCATTGTGCCGATGATGAACCTGGACATCACGCTATTGGTTAATGATTTTCAGACAATTTGCAAATACAATCTTAACCCCAAACTCTGATATATAGTGTTACCTGAACAGATCTGGTTAATATCTTCACAGTACCATGTACAATTGCTGTAAGTAAAAAGCTGACATCAGAACATTACTATTAATGAAAACACATATTGTATTTGGATTTCACCAGTTTTTGCACTATTGCCTTCTTTCTGTTCCAAGGTCCAGTCCAGGGTACCACATTGCATTTAGTTGCAATAACTTTCTTTTGACAAGCACTAATACAGGAAGTCAGGAGTTGTGCTGCATTCTCAAATACTCAGTTTTGTGATTCACAATCAGATACTGCTTTGTACACTTAGAAGAAATCCTAACTAGCAGGGTGAGCAGCCTGCTACCAAATACAGTTGGTATAATTATCTGATAATGCAGCCCAAAGAAGAATCCAAGAATCCACCCCAACAAACTTGATTTGGCCTGTCTTACTCAGCTTGGGCTGTCATACAAAATATCAAAGAGGGGACTTAAACAACTCACATTTATTTTTTCATAGCTCCAGATGCTAGAATTCCCAGAAGAAGATGTCAGCCAATTTGGTTCCTACTGTGGACTCTTCCTGGCTTATAGTGTTACCTGAACACTATTTTCATAGGCAGCTAGCTAGTACTTTAAGTATAACATAAGCTGAACAGATCTGGTTGTATTTATTAACATAAATTTCTTCCATATTTAAATGTATGGCACTTAGGAAACCTACTAATAAAAACAGTGGCTTTCTTTTTAATAAACTCTTTTATTTTAAAATAATTTTAGATTTACAACGAAGTTGCAATGACATTACAGAGGGGGTCCATGCTCAGTGTCCTTACTTGGCCTTTTGTGTATGTGCAGGGTAGGGGGGAGTTTATCTCTTTCTATAGGATCAGGGACCCACCCTTAAGACCTTATTTAACCTTGATTACCTCCTAAAGACCTCACCTCCAAATACAGTCAAATTGAGGGTTAGGGCTTCAACATGAAATTGGGGATGGGAGACACAATTCAGTCTATAGCATAGTCCAAAGGCTGAAATTATGTAAAATCTTTACAATTCAATCATGGCACAATATAGTACTGAAACTTTCTCCATTTTGTTCGATATTTTTATGCAAGTAAAAATGTATTACTTTGTAAAACACTTGATACATACAAGAAAAAAATTTAGATTACATTTTAATATTCATTAAATACTAGTAAGTTAAAGAAAATATATTGTTATCTGAACAGATGGTATAAAAGAAATGATGAGAAAAAATTTCAAAGTGGTTATCTTATAAAAGCTGTTACCAGACATTTGCAGGTGGTCATTAGATTGTACATAGGTGTTAAGAAGATATGGCATCCTTTAGAATAATTAGTTGTTACTGGTGTGGGCTGTGAGTTCTAGAATGTACTTTTCCATACCAAGGTTATTTACTGTACTGAAATGGTACAAGTACAGACACTTTACACAGAATAAGAAAACACTGGGCTTTGTTTTGCCTTTGCTGACATAGAAACTTAACTAGCTAACTTTACATCAACAGGTGCATAGTTGCCCCTCTTACTGTCACTCCAGTTACTTCACACAGGGTAGCATGTTACCTGTACTTCGCTGCAAATCAAGTAGGTCTGCAGTGTGTTGAACAAATGGCCATTGATGCTCTGTTTTTAGTTTGAGTGGTGGGGTGAATGGTAATGCCATTAATCCAGAAAACTGGGAAAAGGAATAGATTCAATGGAAGGAGGGAGAGAGTTTGAAATATCTCTAGGAAATCGGGTAGAGATATTCAAATCATCTCTGGAATTTTAGAGAAAATAAGTAATATTCTAGAATAGCTGTAAGTCATCATTTGAAAGTAAATTGAAGAGATCTATTTTTTAATTAAAGAGGGTATACCATTGTATTAGTTAAGGGATAGAAAGATCAGTAAAGGGAAGAAATAATTTGGGCTTAAAACTCTGCAAAATGAGTGACTAGTAGACTACAATGTTCATCTAGAGAACCTGTATTTAAGAACCTTTCAGGATAAGCCAGTCAAAGAAAGACAAGTATCACATGATCTCACTTATACATGGAATCCAATGAACAAAATACACTGACGAACAAAACAGAAAAAGAAAAAAAAGAACCTTTCAGGGATATTTCATTGGAATATCTATTAATGTTCCAACATGTGATTTGATCAGTTGTGTTATTTTCAATTCTTAAAGCATTGATTCAGTAATTTTATTTGGATGAAATTCTGTTATATTCAGTCCTTAGATTCTTTTTGTCCCCAGTTTTATTGAAGAATCATTGACAAATGTAATTATATGTATTTAAAGTGTACAGTGTTATGATTTCATATACATATACATTGTGAAATGATTGCCCAAGTCAAGATAATTAAGACATCTATCACCTCATCTAATTAACTCTTTTTTGTGTATATGGTGAGAGGACACTTAAGACCTCTCAAAAAAAAAAAAAAGATCTGCTCTCAGCAAATTTCAGGTATACAGTATCTTATTAGTAACTGTAGTCACCATGCTGTACCTTAGATCCTCAGAATGTATTCATCTTATAACTAAAAGTATGTAACCTTTGACCAGCATCTCTCTATTCCCATCTTACTCACCAACCCCCCACCTCCAGCCCCTGGCAACCACCATTCTACTCTCTGTTTCTGTTTCTATGAAATGGGCTTTTTTTTTTAAGATTTAACATATATATGATACCATACAGTACTTGTATTTCTCTGTCTGACTTATTTCATTTAGCATTATGCCCTCCAAGTTCATCCATGTTATCACAAATGGCAGGATTTCCTTCCAACAGCCAAATAATATTCCTGTGTGTGTGTGTGTGTGTGTGTGTATGTAGTTTACATTTTTTAGCCATTCATTTGAGAGACACACACACACACACACACACACACACACACACGTATATCACATATTTTAATCTATTCATTCATCAGTGGACACTTGGGTTGTTTCCATGTCTTGGCTATTATGAATAATACTGTAATGAACATGTGCCGGGGCTGACCGGCAGACCCTGAGTGACGGGTGAACGGATAGCTCTGACACACTTTTCTGTGAAAGAGAGGGCTAAGGCACTACTTGACTATCACCACCAAATAGCCCTGTTCGCCTGCCTTCTTTGGCTTTTATTGTCATAACAGCTTGAACTAAAATTAATCTCTAGATACAATCAACAAGGTAAGCATCCTTGAGAAAGCACATGCTTCTACAAGGTCGAGTCTAAAAGACTAAACAGATCCCTTAGTAAAACCCCCGGGGGATTTGACTTGTTTGGGGCTGCTGCCTTTGGCAAGGTCCCCCCAGAGGCCCCCGACCTTTCGGAGAATCCTCCTTACAGACATTCCAACCAAGTCCCGTGCTTCTCCACAAACATGGGAATGCAGATATCTCTTAGAAGTATGGGTTCCATTTCCTTCTAATATATACCTAAAAGTGGGATTGCTGGATCATATGGTATTTCTATTTTTAATTTTTTGAGGAAACTTCATACTGTTTTCCATAGCAGCTGTATCAATTTACATTCCCACCAACAATGTACAAGGGATTCCTTTCCTCTACATCTTCACCAACATTTGCTATCTGTTGTCTTTTTTATAATAGCCACCATAACAGATGTGAAGTGATATAGAAATAAAGAAAGCAATCCCACTTACATTAACATCAAAAACAATAAAATACTTAGGAATAAACTTAAGGAGATGAAAGACCTATACACTGAAAACTGTAAGACTAATTTTTGGCAAGGGTGCCAAGAACACACAATGGGGAAAGGATAGTCTCTTTCAATAAAAGTTGGGCAAATTGTATAGCCTCGTGCAAAAGACCCCTGACTTACACTATGCATAAAAACAAACTCAAAATGAATTAAAGACTTAAAGAGTAAGACCTTGGGTTTTTAAGTATATTGTTCAACTGAAATAGTTATATCCTAAAGTACAAATCATTCTTGACTCTAAACTTTAGAGTCTAAAGCTTCAGTTTTAGTATATAGTAAAATGTAGTTGTTTTTCATTGCTCTAATGTATTTTTTCCCTGCTACCAATTCTTACCTTTCATTTCACATTCCTATTTGACTTTAGAAGCTCATGGAAAAGTATCAGATAGTGTGGTCTTTCTGATAGTCTTTGGGGGAAAGAGCTGCCTCCATCTTCAGCTCTTCCTGGAAGCTCAAGCTGTTCATCAAAACTCTGCTGTCTGGGATGTTTCTAAGGCTGTGTAAACTGTGGATTGGAGAAAGGTGCTCACAGGTCTGTTCTCTATTTGCAGGTGATCCCCATGCTTCCCAGGGCATTGTGTGAGGAACTGTGCAGCCTCAATCCCATGACTGACAAACTGACCTTCTCTGTGATCTGGACGCTGACTTCGGAGGGCAAGGTAACAACTTAGACTTGTGTCCATTCCACTCAGTGAGTCCCTGGTAAGTCCCTACTGTATGTCTCGCACTGGGCTGGAGTCCCATGGTGGTAGATGATGATGATATAGGAACAGCCACTATAGAGAAGAACATATAAGAGCTGCTGCCTCTGGAAAGCTCAGTCTGTTTGTTTATTTACTTACTTACTTTCCTTCCTCACCTGCAAATGAACACACAAGAGTAATGGCTGCTTCCCACATAATAGCCAGAATGAGATTTGAAGATGAATCTGAGTTGTGCCTTGTTTAGAATCCTCCTGTGGCTTCCCATTCTTTCCCATTGCAAGGCCTCCAGGGCCTCCCACTCCTGTTGACTCATTTTCATCAGACAGCAGTGGCCACAGCAGACCCACCCAGCAGAGCAAGGAGTCCCCCACCCTCTCTGCAGATTACAAAACAAAACACAACATCCAGTCCAGAGCCCAAGGCCAGAAGCACAGGGAGGTGTGTCCTCAAGCCAAGGCCATTGGAAAGTCAGTGGGACAGGATGTGCAGGGAGCCCTGTCTGCCATCATCTGATCTGATGGAGGCTCTCCCTATCTCTCCAGGTTACTGGAAAACAGGTGGGTGAGACCTTGGCAGTTCTCAGAGGTTTGGGGCTGTTCCTGGGAAATGTTGCCCAATACCTGCCCTGCCACTTCCAGGATTTCTTTATCTACAAGAACTTCTATCCCACTCACTGGGCTTTGTGAGGGGGAAGGGAGCAAAGAGATTGCCCACAGAAGTCGGTTTAAAAATTCTAGTGAAACTCCTTCACCAAAGTCCTATGTGGTTGGAGGTCTCTGATGTATCATTGCCAAATATGTTCTCTCATACAGTGGGCTCCCTTTGCGTTTTGTTGATGGTTTCTTTTGCTTTGCAGAAGAGACGGTCTTGACTCCATTGTATGCTCTTGCCTCCTTTGTCAAATATTAATTGAGCATAATGGCTTGGGTCGATTTCTGGGGTCTCTGTTCTGTTCCATTGGTCTATATGCCCACTCTTGTGCCAGTACCAGGCTGTTTTGATTATGGTGGCTGTGTAGTATAACTTGAAATCTGGTATTGTGATTCCTCCAACTTTGTTTTTCTTTCTCAAGATTGCTGCAGTTATTTGGGGGCTTTTTTATTCCATTTAATTTTTGGAGTATTTGTTCTAGCTCTGTGAAGTATGCTGCTGGTATTTTAATAGAGATTGCATTGAATCTGTAGATTGTCTTAGGTAGTATGGACATTTTAATGATGTTGATGCTACCAATCCATGTATACAGTATATTCTTCCACTTGTTTATATCTTCTTCTTTTTTTCAACATCCTTTTGTTTTCTGAGAACAGGTCTTTTACCTCCTTGGTTAAGTTTATTCCTAAGTATCTTAATTTTTTTGTTGCAGTGGAAAATGGGATTTTTTTTTTTAGTTTCTCTAAGAATTCATTATTGGTGTATAAAAAAGCCATCAATTTTGGGGTGTTGATTTTGTATCCTCCTACATTGCCAAATTCATTTATTAAGTATAGTAGTTTTTTGGTGGATTTTTTAGGGTTTTCTATGTACAATATCATATCATTTGCGAATAATGAGAATTTTACTTCCTCCTTTCCAATTTGGATGTCTTTTATTTCTTCTTCTTGTTTGATCGCCGTGGCTAGGACTTCCAGTACTATGTTGAATAAGCATGGTGAAAGCAGACATCCCTGTCTTATTCCTTTTCTTAGGGGAAATGGTTTTAGTTTTTGCCTGTTGAGTAACACTGTAGGTTTGTCATATATGGCCTTTATCATGTTGAGATAAGCTCCCTCTATTCACACTTTGCTGAGGGTTTTTCCAAAATGGGTGTTGGGCCCTAGCCAGTTTGGCTCAGTGGATAAAGCGTCGGCCTGTGGACTGAAGGGTCCTGGGTTTGATTCTGGTCAAGGGCACATACCCGGGTTTGCGGGCTTGATCCCCAGTAAGGGGTGTACAGGAGGAGCCAATCAATGATTCTCTCTCATCGCCCATAGTTCTTACAGCCCATAGGGACTTCTTTCCCCAGCTCTGGGACCCTGGGTTGGGGGTCTGGTATGGGGCTGGGATCCCTTGCTCCTCCAGGGGGCCTCTGCAGAGGCAGTCTCCCTCCTGATTAAAGAAGCGGCACACCCAGGTGCCGGACCAGCCCATTCCGGGCCTCCGCACCTCCTATCAGTCTCAATGTGCTTTCTTCTTTACCTCTCTAGTTGTAGTACTTCCACTCAGCCAGTTTTCCTGCGGTTCTTGATGATAGTTGTTCTGTATTTTGGTTGTAATTTTGATGTGGTTGTGGAAGGCAGCAAGTATAGGCATTTACCTATGCCGCTATCTTGGTTCGCTAATGGCCTTCATTTTGAAGTCTGTTGGATATGAGTATTGCTACTTCAGCTATTTTTTCTTTGCCATTTGCATGGAAATTTTTTTTCCATTCCTTCACTCTCATCCTGTGTGTGTCTTTTGTTCTGAGGTGGATCTCTTGTAGACAGTATATATATATATATATATATTGCATCATGTTTTTGTATCCATTCACCTACCCTATATCTTTTGATTGGAACATTTAATCCATTTACACTTAAGGTTATTATTGGTAGGTATTTGTTTATTGCCATTTTAATTCTGTATGTCTAGTTTTCTCTCTCTATTTCTTCTTCTCATTACAGCAGTCCCTTTAACATTTCTTGTAATGCTGGCTTAGTGGTGATGAACTCCTTTAGCCTTTTTTTTTTTTTTTTTTGTCCAGGACGCTCTTTATGACCATCTATTTTGAATGATAGCCTTGCTGGATATAATAATCTTGGTTTCAGATCCTTGCTTTCCATTACCTTGAGTAGTTCATGTCATTCCCTTCTGGCCTGTAGAGTTTCTGATGAGAAGTCACGTGTCAGCTTTATGGGAACTCCTTTGTAGGTAACAGTTTTCTTTTTTCTTGCTGCCTTTAAGATCCTCTCTTTGTCTGTAATTTTTGGCATTTTAATTATGATGTGTCTGGGTGTGGGCCTGTTGGGGTTCTTCTTGCTTGGGGTCCTCTGTGCCTCCTGTATTTGTGTGACTTTTTCCTTTACCAGGTTAGGGAAGTTTTCTGCTATTATTTCTTCAAACACATTCTGTATCCCTTTCTCCCTTTCTGCCTCTTCTGGCACACCTGCTATTCTAATATTGTTACATTTCACATTGTACCACAGCTCCCTTAAGCTGTCCTGTTTTTTAATTGTTTATTCTTTTTGGTACTCTGTGATTTTTTCAACCCTGTCTTCTAATTCACTGATTCAGTCCTCAGCTTCCCCTAATCTGCTGTGTATTCCTTCCAATGTGTTCTTTTTTTGTGCTATCTCATTCTTTTTTTCTAACTGATCTTTTTTCATAGTTGCTATATCTTTTCTCATGCTGTTGAGCATCTTTACCATCATTATTCTGAAGTCTGTTTCAGATAAATTTCTTATCTCCATTTCATTTTTATCTCTTCTTCTGGAGAATTCTCTTGTTCTTTCATTTGTGGGTTGTCTCTTTGTTTCCTCATTTTGGTACCTGTTTGGGTTTGTGACTATGTATTAGGTAGATCTGCTACACCTCTCAATCTCTAGTGCAGACGGTGTCGAATATTGTTTCTGACTAATTAGATCAAGCAAAGACTCAAAGTCTCCAGAGACTGCCTCTGGCTGTAGACTGATAGGATTCCTCTTGATGTGCCCTCAGGCAATCATCCACCGGTGTGGCAAGTTTTTTTCAGCAGGATGGGGTAATTGTTTCTGCCTGGAGGCTAATTGTTATTCTCAGTCTTGTAAGAGGCAAGGTTCTTTCCAATAGAGTGGGTCAGCTGTCTTCCTCCCGTGCAATGCTGTATGCGATCACCTGCTTGAGAAAGATTTCCTCTGCTGTGTGAGGGAATGGCTCAGCACAAGAAACTGGGGTGTCTGCCTTCTGATCCAGAGCCTTTGATCCTGGTGTCTGCTCACCCAGCTCCATCCACTCTGCTGTTCCTCTGTTGGAGCACAAGATGGGCGGCTCCACAGGGACTTTTATGCATTGGCCCTTTAAGAGGGTGCCTGAATTTCCAGCCATCTCTCTCTGGCAGACAGCTACCCCAATGTTTTTCACAGACAGATCTTATGTGGATACCCTTCTCAGTTCTGGTGTTCTCTGCCGTGGGGCCCACCTCGGGAATTAGACCCCAGAGTTCTCAGTGGCAACCCCCACAGCTGAGATTTCTCTCCAGAACTTCAGCTGCTGTCTATGGGGGCTTGGTCAGCCCTTTCTGCCCCTCCTACCAGCCTCTATGCCGTCTCCACTTTTCGTTCTCGGTTATCAGGGTTCTCCAACGTGTCTCCATTGATTATTCAGTAAGTTTTTCTGTATTTTAGTTGTAATTCCAGTTTGGATCTATGAGCATGTCTGTGCAGCATCCATTTATTCCACCACCATTTTTAATTTCCTGCCCTTGTGTTTTTGTTATTAGCTTCTGCTGTCCATTTAAAAGGCAAGACAGACCCTAAGCTTTCAGAAACAAGTACTTGTTTCTTATCTATTAGGTGAAGGAAACAATTGTGTAAGCAAAGTCACTTGGGGAAGCTCAGTGCAGTTGATAGGGTGTAAGTGAAGGTGAATGTGGATTGGCAGTGGCAGGAGGAGCAGCAGACCTTATTTGAAGGATGAGATTCAGGGGAAAGGTGGCGACTTTGGAATCAAACTATGGGGAGCCACAAGTGTCAGTCACTAGTGAATTGTAGGTGTAGGGTTCCTCTGAAGTGTCATGAGAAAGGTGACTTTTAGAAAGATTAGTGCTGCATCATTGTGTGGGATGCCTGGCAATTTAAAGATGAATTAGATTTGCACAAGGTAGTTCCATAAGCAAGGCAAAGGTGATGAAACCACAGAATGAGAACAGAGAAGTGAAGAATGTCAGCAAGCATTCCCTAAATAGAGGGAATAAATGAGACGTGACTCTAGGAAAAACTAGTTCCCTCCCCCAAACAGAAACAACTGTAAACTCTCAAAAATGGAGTAATGATTAAGTAAGCCATGGTTCCAACTCAGTGGAATGTTATGCAATTACTAAAGTTGTTACAGAGACCATGTAAGAACATGGGAAATGTGTATGCTGTAAAATTAAATGAAAGAAAAAAAGATATTTAATTATAAAGAGGTTCCAAATAAAGATGGAGGATCAAGTACCCACATTTGCTTTCATTCCCTCCCAAAACCTCACTTAAAACAACAGTGAAGAGATTTTTTTTAAGACATAAACCCACAAGGACAAAGAGAATGGGAGAGGAGACAACGGCAACAAAATTTTGGAAGCTGGGAAGCAGATGGATGAGTGGTAACTGACTTAGCAGTCCTGAGAAAGCTGAATCCTGTGCCAGCAATAGAGAAAGCCAAGAAAACCCAATTTACACAGCAGAACCCTAAAGAAATTCAAAAACTGACAGCACCAGGTAACTCTGTAAAGTGGAAAAGAGGTGTGTGAAGAGAAGACTAGCTCTATTGATTGAAAGTTTATTTAAAAGATTGCCCCTCCCATAATTTCGAAGAAGACCAGAAATTTACTCCCTGGGCAGGATAAAGTAAAGGTTGTTTGAACTAGGGGACACTTGATGGTATGGTCCCTTAGTGGAGATTGAGTGAACTTTGGCACACTGAATGTTAAGAGTCCCAGCTTTCTTTCCCCAGTCATCCCCAGAATTCTGGTAGCTCAGTCTATACCCTGAGTCAGGAGGTGGGAAAAATTTTTCTCTGAGGAATCTGAGTAGTGAAACAGATTTAAAGATAATAACCTCAGGATTGCTGAACCAACAGCTCAGCTGTATCTCTCTGTAGTATTGGTTCTCAACCTTCTGGCCCTTTAAATACAGTTCCTCATGTTGTGACCCAACCATAAAATTATTTTCGTTGCTACTTCATAACTGTAATGTTGCTACTGTTATGAATCGTAATGTAAATATCTGATATGCAGGATGGTCTTAGGCGACCCCCGTGAAAGGGTCGTTCGACCGCCAAAGGGGTCGTGACCCACAGATTGAGAACCACTGCTCTGTAGTAAAGCTTGTAGACAATCAGCTCCACTCACACAAGCAGAACATTTTAGGATTTCACAAAAAATCAGCCTTGTAGTATTTCACTTTCATATATGAAGAGACAACCAAGAGGAAAGCCTCTAACATGATACAGAAAAACCAAAGCAAGCAAACAGAAAAATAGCAACTAGAACAAAACAGATTATGCAGGGAAACAGAACTGTTGTTTATATCCTAAGATAATTGTTTAAAAGAAAACATATCACAAGATCTAAATACTTTTAAAATAAAACATTCGGGGGATGGAGGGAAAGCTCTTAGAAATTAGAAACATATTAGAAGATATAAAGATTCAAACTTCTGGTTAAAAGATAAAATTGAGGAATTGTCCCAGAAAGAGAGAGAAAAGGTAAGAAAATTATAGGACCAGTCCAAGATGTCTAATATCTGTTCAATAAACATTCCAGAAATAGAGAACAAAACAAACAAACAAAAAACAGAAGGGAAAGAAATAATTCAAGGAAGTGCCCCGACTAGAGGGTTGACTGTTTAGACTGAAAGAGCCCACTGTCCAGCACAGTGGTGGAGGCACATCATCACCAAGCCACATTGTCCTATAATCTCAGAACACTGAGAACACAGAAAGGTCCTTTAGGCTTCTAAGAGTTAAAAGAAAAAAAAGTCACACAGAGTATATCAGAACTCAGACTAACTTAAGGCTTTTTTATTATAACCCTAGAAACTAGATGACAGTGAAGCAAAGCTTTCTAATTTCTGAAAGACTATGATTTCTATGCTAAAATTTTGTTACCAGCTAAGCTATCAATAAAATGTGAGAGTAGAAAAGGATATTTTCAGATATGCAAGGTCTCAAAAAAAAGTACCTCTTATACACCCTTTCTCAAGAAGCTACCAGAAGATGTGCTTCACCAAAATTAAGGAGTAAATCAGGAAGGAGGAAGACATGGGATTTAAGAAACAAATAAACCAACACAGGAAAGAAGTGAAAAAATCGCCTAGATCACAAGTCGACAAACTTTTCCCATAGAGGACCAAACAGTAAATATTGTTAGCTTTATAGGCCAGTTGGTGTCTGTCGCAACTACTCAACTTTGCCCTTGTAGCAGTAAAAAACAACAACAAAAACCAATACATAAATGAGTGAGCATGGCTGTGTTCCAGTAAAACTTTACTTAAAAAACAGGTGGCAGGCTGGATTTGGCCCACACGCCATAACTTGCTGACACCTGACCAAGGTGATGGTGAAGAAAGTTACTAAGATATAGCTCTACATGGTGTACAAGGCTCTAGGAGAGATATCTTTGAGAAAATGAAATAGTTAAAATATTTGTGTATCTGAATTTCTTGACAAATGATTTAGTCTGGCAGTTATCAAGCTTCTATCTCAGGCACTTATCTCAGGACCTGTTGCACTAAAAAATGATTGAAGACCTCAAAGATCTTTTATGTAGCTTACCCTATTAGAAATAAAAACTGATTAAATTTTAGACATTCACTTATTTTAACTAAAATAAATTCAATTCATTATATGTTGATATAAATAACATTTTGTGAAAAATAACTATTTTCTAAAACAAAATTAGGAGAAAAGTTTTTTTTTTACATTTTTGGAAATTTCTTTCATGTCTGTCTTAGATGACATTGTACTGGGTTCTCACATGTACTTCTGTATTCAATCTATTGGGATAAGTTCTTTTAGTTGAAGTATGTGAAGAAAATCTGGCTTCAGACAGATACGTAGTTTAAAAAGAAAGGAGTGTCTTAATAGCTTTATTCAAATAATTGTGGATATTTGTTTATACTATACAAGAATTTGACAGTAATCTCTTAAATGTCAAATGCAATCTAGAATCTGAAACCATATCTGCTATAGACTGAATTGTGCCTCACTCCTCCCCAAATTCATACGTTGAAACCCTAACCGTGGATGTGACTGTATTTGGAGGTAGGGCTTTTAAGGAGATAATTAAAGTTAAATTAGGTCATGAGGGTGGAGCCCTGATAAAAATGATAGGATTAGTACCCTTATAAGAAAAAACCAGAGGGCTTACTCTCTCTCCCTGCCATGTGAGGACATAGTGAGAAAATGACCTTCTGAAAGCTAGGAAGAGAGTTCTCACCAAAAGCTGAATCAGCTAGCACCTTATCTTGGACTTCTAGCCTTTAGAAACGAGAGAAATATCTGTGCTTAAGCCACCCAGTCTGTGGTATGTTGTTATGATAGCTCTAGCAGACTAATATAATATCAATTGATTTTTTTTTACTGGGTTATAGTATAATCTATTGGTCTGTCTTACACTCTGAATGGATCTTTTATGCATGATTTTTTTTTATCATGTATTTAGAAATTTAGATCATTTAGAAAATACTGGTTTGTTATACTGATCTTCTAAATGTGGACACATTTCATTATATGATATCAAGAAATCACATTTGTTAATATTACTACTGATCTTAGACAAGTCTTTTAGGAAATGTGTGTATTATGTGTCAGATACAAGGTTTCCAAAATTCTTATTTTTGTAAAAGTTCAAATTTTATCATTGGCAATAAATAATGTCAGTTGTTTTCCTTGAAGTGCCAAATAATCATAGTTTGTGTGTCAGTTGTTCCTTCAAGTAAAAGTGATATTCCATAAAAAAAGCAATCAGTTTAGCTCACAACTTGAAGTTATATAAATGCTTTTCCTCAAGATAATCATCATACTTTGGCATGCAGAATAAGTGATAAAACAAGCACTAAAGGGTTGAGACATAATATAGTTAATAACTTCTACTGCTTAATCAAAAACATTCTTAAGTGAACTAGCTGTTTTTCCCTGAGAGTGTGAAGTGTGATGAGTTTTTTGACCACTGGTACCCTTTGTTGCAATGGCTGGATTCATGCCAAGGCAACAGCAGTTTTCCCTTCCAGTGCTTTTGTACCATCAGTGTAAATGTCAATACACGGAAAAGGGCAAATAATGCCTTAGTACTATTATGAAAATAATTTTGACCTTATGGGTCCCTGAAAGGGTCTCAGAGACCACCAGGAGTCCCCAGACCATGAGAACCACTGTTCTATACAGTTGGTAATTTGGAGTGGATCAATGTACATAGTATACAGAAAAACCAGCAAATTAAAACAAGACAGTTATTAAATTCAGTGAAAATAAAAGTTGTGTAGGGAAAAAAAAGTAACACTTTGTATCTACATAATCATAATAGTTAATGCTGATAGTTTATTATGTAACTTTATTGGGAGGATGAGGGCCTGGAACGATTATGTGGGTTTGATTAGGGGAAGAGTGTATGTGGAAAGAAAAATAAATTCTCTTCTTCTATAGTGAAAAGTTTGTGAATAATGTCTAAAACTGAAAAATCAAGAAGCAGAAATCAAGCAGGCTATACAAAAATAATGAAAGTAATGCCAAAATAATCTGATCTGCTGAACAAGGTGGAAGTGATTACCCTGTGGGCGGGGCAGAAGAGAGAGAGGGACAGAGGGCTACTATCTTCATAACAAGCTTTTAAAACTATTTGACTGTGTGAACTCTGGATACTTCAATCTTCTCATTTTTATTTTGTAAAATTTCAAGCATACAATAACCCCACCATCCCTGCTCCCAGATTCAACTATATCAACATTTTTTTCTTTGCTAAAGTACTTTAAAACAAACATAGGCATCATGTCATTACTCTCATAACATATTTTGATATGTGATTCTAAAAAAATGTGGACACTTTCTTATGTAAGCACAATGCTGTTAGCACACCTAACAATATGCTAGTACCTTGGTGTCATGTCCAGAATCCATTCCATAATTACATTTCCTGGATTGCCTCCAAATGATTTGTCCGGACTGGAATCAAAACAAGCTACACGCATTATATTTGGTTTTACAGCTCCTATATATCTGATAATAGATTCCTTTGTGAGAGTCAAGAAGCAAACCTGATCTGAAATACAAAGAAGGAATTGTGAAGACAGTATGCCAGTAATCATATTTTGGTGGGGGTGGGAACATGCATGGGGAAAAAAATGAATGGAAAAAGACCAGAAGGAAATAAAATAGAATGCCAATAGTGGTTGTATTTGGGTAGTAAGACTATGAGTAATTTTTTCTACTTTTTTTGTGTTTTCTAATGTTTTTTGAAAACACATATTACTTTTATATTTTAATAAGTGCTTGTTTTTGCAAAAATTTAACTAAATAGAAAATAAAAGCCCATAGAAGAAAAGTAACTTGAATCAACAGAAAAGAACGATGAATCTGAATTATGCCTGCCAGGGTCAGACCCAAGGAATAAAAAGCTGCCTGATCTAATGAGCTTCTAAAATATGAGGGTCATAAAAGAAGCACTAGAAAGAGGCACTCTGAAGGCTCAATTGGTCTTTAGGGTTTCTGTTGGAGGTAGTGTCTGGTAACCAAGACTTCTGGCATGAGGGGCCTATAGAGCAGGTGTGAAGTAGGCACAGGGTCCAGGAGGGGATGCTGGGCCTCTGTCAAACAAGCCAAGTAGGAAGTGAAGGGATTTGGACTGGGAATAGTTGTGGAACCACTAACCACACTTATTGTACTGTGGTCATCCAAGCACCCTACCAGACCAAATAGTACATGGGGAGTTAACCTGGTTCGTTAGTCCAGGGGTGTAGTGACCGATGAGTAGCTCTTACAGCAGGGGTGGGGAGCCTTTTTTCTGCCAAGGGCCATTTGGATATTTGTAACATCATTTTCGGGCTATACAAAATTATCAACTTAAAAATTAGCCTGGCCCTAGCCAGTTTGGCTCAGTGGATAGAGCGTCGGCCTGTGGACTAAAGGGTACCGGGTTCGATTCTGGTCAAGGACACATGCCCACATTGCGGGCTCAATCCCCGGTAGGGGACATGCAGGAGGCAGCCAATCAATGATTCTCATCATTAATGTTTGTATCTCTCTCTCCCTCTCCCTTCTCTCTGAAATCAATAAAAATCGTCAAACCTCAGAGGGAAGGTAGGGGAGGATGGGGTAAGGGAGAGAGATCAACCAAAGGACTTGTATGCATGCATATAAGCATAACCCATGGACACAGACACCAGGGGGGTGAGGGCATGAGTGGTGGGGGAGTAAGGACACATATGTAATACCTTAATAAAGAAAATTTAAAAAAGAAAATAATTATTTTTTTAAAAAATTAGCCTGCTAGTCAATCAGTGATTCTCTCTCATCATTGATGTTTCTCTCCCTCTCCCTTCCTCTCTGAAATCAATAAAAAAATATATTTTTAAAAGTTAGCCTGCTATATTTGGTCAAACATTTAGTTAACTCCTAATGTCTTGGCAGGGCCAGACCAAATGATTTCTCGAGCCTTATACAGCCCAAGGGCTGAACATTCCCCACCCGTCTTATAGTCAAGATGCATGAAATGGGGTGAGGGTGAGGGGCAGGTGGGAGGGTCAGGGAGCCAGAGCAGGCCAGTAGGGACCCTGAATGAATGAGGAGGAGGGTGGCCAAAGCCTGATGCTGGGTTTGTGTGTAGTGATGGTTTGTGTGTAGTGATGGCTTCTAAGCCCTGGAACTTAGGAGCCCGAGCAGGGCCAACAGCATCGTACCACTGCTACATGGTGCCAGTCTCACCTGGAGACGAAGTGGAGAATGTTTTGTAGTTTTCCTTAGCCTACGGGAAAGTCTTATTTTCTGGAGTAGGCATGGTCAGCTATAGAAAGGATATTTTTATTTAAATACCCACCAAGTTTTTTTAAACATCCAGCAGAAAATCTTGGTCACACATGCTTTCATTAATCCAGTGCCCAGATTTTTAGATCAGTAAATTCTGAAGGATCTATTTTTGGCATTTTTCTCACATATTGGTGGTGAGGGCATTGTTCTCTGATCTAGATATTTGTGACTATATATTGTCATATGGAAAACAAGCCCAACTGGACCTTGTGCTTTGTAAGATCGAATGTGGGTACCATGAAATCCACTTTGACCATGTTAGTCCAGTGCCCTTGTTATATTCTGAACACCTCTGGCACTCCTGTCTCACTTGGCACTCAGGTCCTACAAAACAGAGACCATACCTAAGTGCCCTACTCATCAGAGGCATCTTAATTTTAAGTAACTTTTGTAAAAACACCTATCTTACATTTTAAAGGAGGTCAGAAGCAATGAATCTGACTTGATAACTAAGTTCTTAGATCTTAAAATCATAATATCTCAAAGTCAGAGTTGGGAATACTGAAGGAAGTGTCCCACAATTATAGTAGCTCTTCACAGCTTGCCTTTCCAGCAATATCCCTGCCATTGCTCCTTCTAAGTTAGAATGTGAGGGTGTACTCCAGAAGTTGCCCATTTCAACCTCAATCAGTAACAACCCCATTTCAGCCGTTAATGTAGCCAAAAATCACGTCATTGTTGACTTTGATCTTTCTCTCACCTCTTACAGTCCACCAGTGAATGTCCTCGGTTTTATCATCTTAACTACCTCTAGAATCTCTTCCCTTCCGTACCACTACCAGCACTGTCACCTGGGTCCAGGCTGCCCTCCCCCACCTGGACTACACTGGCTTCCTAACTGTTCTCCTAGCTTCCACTTCTGCCCCAATCATCTTCTCTCTATTCAGCAGTCAGGATGATCCTTCTAAGTCAGAAATTAGGTATTGTCTCTCTTAAAAAACACACACAAAAAAAACTCTCTAGTCCAGCGGTTCTCAACCTGTGGGTCGCGACCCCTCTGGCGGTCAAACGACCCTTTCACGGGGGTCACCTAAGACCATCCTGCATATCAGATATTTACATTACGATTCATAACAGTAGCAACATTACAGTTATGAAGTAGCAACGAAAATAATTTTATGGTTGGGTCACAACATGAGGAACTGTATTTAAAGGGCCAGAAGGTTGAAAACCACTGCTCTAGTCGCTTATTCAGAAAAAAATCTAAAAAGTCTTCACAATGGGATTTTTTTTTCCTTTTCTTTTCTCCCTGTCTTCGCAACTAGAAATGCATGAACTAGACTCTGCTTGGGGCTAGAGTCTCTTCTCGCTTCCTAGAGCATCTCTGCTTTGGGAACAGCTGGTTTTTATTGCATAACTGAGCTCTCCACTATGTAGCAGCTCCCCACCCCAGCTTCCATGATCTGACTCCACTCAAGGTCGCACTTTCCTAACTGCCACTTTAGAACATCCTTCAAGTCTCTGTTCATTCCTTGATGGTCTAGGAAAACCTTTCCAGTCCCTGCCTAACACCCACCATTTTGAATATTGGACACTGTAGCGGAACTACAATGTCCTTCTTCAGCTGGACCTTCAATGTGCTACTTAAGAATCCTTTTATTGCCAGTGTAGCTGTTTCAAATTTTTATTCTTGACTCCAGCCTTCAACTTTGCCTTTCACTCCTCTTTCCTTCAAGATCCACTGTTCCCCCAGGAGACTTTCCGTTCTTCTTGGAAATCAGGGAAACCAGCCAGCGTGATCTGCTGAAATCCCCACTTCAGTGAGTCAAAATTCCCCTCTGCCTTTCCTCATCCCTTCACCTCTGTTCATTCAGTAAAATATCTCCTGCTGCAGCCTGAGTTCAAGCCCCACCTTCTCTAGATCTGTTAACGGCATCAGCATCTTCCAAACCACTTAGACTCTCAGCCTCTAGCCTGCTTCACGTCTGCCACATCCAAGCAGTTCTAAGTGCTAACAGCTCTACCTTTGCAAAGTATCTCTAGTCACTCCTCTCCTTTCTGTCACCACAGTCGCTCTCCTACTCAAGTCCTTGCCATCCTCCTCTGGGATGGCTGAGAGAAACTGTTCAAGTCCTCTCCCCAGTGGTGTCAAATGACTTTCTAAAGCTGAATCTGGTCTTATTACACTATTGCTCAACATCCTTCTACAGCATGACAGTTTCCAGAGCATGCTATGCAAAGACCTCACCAACTCCTCCACTACTACATGACCATCTGCCACCATTCTCCAGTCCCCCAAGTCCCTACTCTTGTCACCGAAGGGTTTATTTGTCCTCAACACTTCTGAGACTTTGCATATGCTTTTCTCTCTTCTTAGGCTGTTCTTCCCTCATCTCTACCAGTATGAATCCTACTTATTCTTTGAGATCCAGCTAAAATACCACTTCTTCCATGAAACTGTTGTTAGTTCTTCATTCATTCATTTAGTGAATAGTCATTGAATATTTGCTCTATTCATACAAGTACATATGTACTAAAATAGAAACAGGTCATAATTTTCTCCTGATGGTGGATTTATAGAAGATTCTTTTTCTTCTCCTTTTCCCACCTGTATTTAAGTTTTCTGCAATGAATGCATATGACCATTGTAGTAAGAATTGTTTTGAGGTTTTTTTCCTTTTTTTTAAATAAATAGATGAGAGAGATTGGAGTTTGTTTGTAGGCTGTATGGGAAGGCGAACAGAAAAGGAGATATTGAAGACAAGGAAAGAGGAACAGATTTTTAGTGTCAGGTCATGAAGGAAGTGGGAGACTCAAAACCCAAACCCCAGGTGAGGGAGTTACTCCCAATAGGACTATAAGAACCACACCACTAACTCGCAAGCCTCGAGGGAGTGAAGTTTGGGGGCCCCTGCTGTAGTCTAGAGATGGTGCAGGGTAGACAGCCTACAAAGGTGCTCAGATATGAGGGCCCCATTCTGCCTGTCAAAACCCATTTTCCCACCTCTGCATCCCTACAGCACCTGTCATCTGCACTTGGGAGCCATACACAGATCTATTGTCCTTTTAGATTTCAACATCCTTATAAGCAGAGCCCATTGTTAATTAATCTCTTCCCCCTCCACACCACAATGCCATGTAACTCCCTAAAATGCTCAGAAATGATTTCATAAAGTGAATTGCATATCTGTTTTTGCAGTTCTTGGTTGAGTTAGTCTGCTTAGTTAGAACGGCGTTCCCCTTGGTAAGGCATTTTTATCCACAGCAGCTTTCTCAGCCCTCTTGAGCCCTATCCTGGGAGTTGAGGAGGACCTTCCACAGCTCACACCAGGAAGGTACACTACCTGCTTCCCCCTCATGACCCCTCCACAGAGGTTCACCCCACTGCCTCCCATGCTCTCCCTGCCGCTGCCACCCCTGCTGCCACCCATGGAAATCCTATGAAATGTAAAAAATAAAATAAATGTGCTTTCCGGGGCCATCATGGTATCTGCAGCCTGCTCATAGAGCCAAGGTTCATTCGCACCATTGTGTGACGTGGGGCTTCAGTTAGTAGTAAAGAAATACACTGTTTTGCGACATCCTCGGGCACTACAGTGGGAGTCTTGCCCAAGCAGCTCCAGTGAGAGTCAGTTGCTTCTGAGAGTAATAGAAAAGTTACCAGAATGCCCATCTCTAGTCCTTAGCAGAAGCAGGACAGCATTGCTTTATCTCAGGCCTATAAAGACCACCGAGGACCAGAGGAGTCTTTGGAAAACTGCTGTGTTCTTGGTCCCCTATGTCCCAGTTTGCTAATTAAGGCCCCAGGCAATTAGAGGCTTCCCTAAGGTCACTTCAAGGTAACAGAAGGCTAAACCATGGACATTGATTTTGCTGTAAATCCTTGAGATTCAACATAAAATATTTTCAAGGAAAAAAAGACACTTACCATTTATTTATTTATTTATATATATATATATATATATATATATATATATATATATATATAGTGATTTGATTTTTTACAGAGAGGAAGGGAGAGGGATAGAGAGTTAGAAACATCGATGAGAGAGAAACATCGATCAGCTGCCTCCTGCACATCTCCTACTGGGGATGTGCCCGCAACCCAGGTACATGCCCTTGACCGGAATCGAACCTGGGACCTTTCAGTCTGCAGGCCGACGCTCTATCCACTGAGCCAAACCGGTTTTGGCAAGACATTTATCATTTATTTATAAGACTGTCCTGCTAAAAATTATTTTTAATCACCTTTTCTCCTGCATTTTAATAGTTATTAATAGTGAACTTGACTTAAATCTTAAGGACTTGAGCCCTGAAGTTAGTTAACAACATAACAGGTCACTTTGCTGGGTGTCTTTAAGAAAAGCTGGACCTCTGTTCATGAGAGCTGGTTTAGGTTGGTCTTATTGAAAGGCTAGGTCTGCCCTGCCAGTGTCACTCAGTGGTTGAACGTCAGCCTATCAACCAGGAGGTCACTGTTTGATTCCCAGTCAGGGCACATGTCTGGGTTGTGGGCTCCATCTCTGGTGGGGGGTGGGGGGGCATGCAGAGGGCAGTTAATTGATGATTCTCATCATTGATGTTTCTATTTTTCTCTCCCTCTCTGAAATCAATTATATATATATATAATTACACATATACATATAATTTATTTATTTTTAAAAAGAAAGAAAGGCTGGGGCTGAGCTAACCTCACTGGTCCTAAAAATCTGCTTTTGTGTTTCCTGGGTCTGTCTGAAGCCAGTCCTCAGAAGGCTTTCTCTGTGGCTCTCCAACATTTCCCACCCTCTCCCCCACCTTCAACTTCCTTCCCTAGTTCCTCAGGCCTCCCAGCCTTTCTACCAACCTGAGAGTCCCACTGCCCCTCCCTACCCTCATGCAACTGTCATGGTAAAGGGAACACTTTTCAAGGGCTGCTCAGGCTTGGGGCCTCACCCACTTTCATAGAAATGGAATTCTTGTCTCCTAACCACATCCGGGACCTGAGGTTCCTCTCACATTCCTGCCATTTTCTACAGTTGCAAGGCAAACACTTAAGGAAATTCCCTCATTTCCTTCCTCTTAGGCTTGGAAGTTTAGACAGTCGACCTTTAGACAGGTCAAGATGGAAAGGGCCCGATTATTGTCTGGGGGTTGGCAGACTAGGCTGATGGCAGGTGACATGAGACAGAAGAGCTCACGGTTTACTCAGTTAGGCTTTTTTTCTATGCAGACCTTCCAGAAAATTCTAGCACATAAATAAACCGCCTTATAAACTAAAACAGGCTGGCAAATGCATGGCCCAAGCACAGGCCCCTCCTCAGTGCATTCTGGTGGGCCTAGTGTGCCTCAGGGCCTCTCCACACAGTAGGAAAGGACACAGCTGGTTCTAAATACAGTGAGTTGCTGACAGTTCTTCCATCTTGTTATTTACTCTCTAATCTCACCAAAGTCTTCTCTTTTCTTTAAAAAGTGACCTGCACCTTACTTAATCACTGTGGGTCTAGTGTGAGGAGTAGGCCGAGGGGATCCTTGCTTGCTCCTCAGCCAGCCACCACCCCACTGCCTCTCCCTACTGCAGTCCCAAGGTCCCCATCACAGACATGTTGGTCTCTCCTCGCTGCCTTCAAGCCCCTCCTTTTTCTGCCCAGTCCCTTTTCAGGCATGTTCTTCTTGGCCCCTTGGACTTTTCTCACCGCTTAACCACCCCCCCCCCCCAACACACACACACACACACACACACACACACACACACACACACACACACACGACGATTGCCTTGTGTTCCAAGCAGCATAAATTCCCCATCCCCACCCCTGGCCACCTCAAACTGGTTTTATTCCAGTCAGGAAAATGTTTCTTCCTAATACTTTTTTTTTTAATCCTCAACTGAGAATATTTTTCCATTGATTTTTAGAGTAAGTGAAAGAGAGGGGGAAAGGCAGAGAGAATATCGATGTGAGAGAAACACATCGATTGGTTGCCTCCTGCAGGAGTCCCGACCAGGGCCTGGGCTGGGGAGGAGCCTGCAACCAAGGTAGGTGCCCTTGACCAGAATCGAACCTGGGACCCTTTGGTCCACAGGCCGACGCTCTATCCACTGAGCCAAACCAGCTAGGGCTCTTCCTAATACTTTTAAAAAAAATACTTTACATACAGAAAATGAGAACTGCTGTAGAAGTAATTTTGCACCTACTTACTTAAAATTACAAATTTACCCATTAGCGGTTTTTGAACCAGAAATTTCTTAATGAAGCACTGACATTTTTTAGAAGATAGACTTTATAATGTATTTAAATAGAATTTAAGTTTTCCAAGGACATGGTGTCCTCACAACGTGGTATCTGCAATATATGGAAGGCTGGTATATGAGGCATACTTCCTTTCCTTTATCCACCGTCTTTGTCTGTTATGTGACCTTCAGCTAAAATATAACACAAGTAACACTAGATTTTGAGCCTTAAATCTTTAGATATAGATCTGCTTGTGGCTGCCACTTAGAAGCTTTTTCAAATCCCCAGCCTATTTTCTCAACTGTGAAATGGGCTGAATAATGCAGTCCTCCCAAATGTGTTCAAGAAACTGTGAAAGGTTGTTCAGTAGGGGCCAGGGCCAGATACTCCGAAGTGCTGTCCACTGCAGTGTTGTTATTTCCTGTCCTACCTGGGGCCAGAAAGTAGGTCATGAGCTAGAGTGTTTGCTCCATTCTGACCAGGTTTTCCTCCTCACCATATACCTTCAGTAGGTGTTGGCACAGAATTCAGTCTGACATTCTAAACAATGATGTCCTCGAGTGAATGCAGGAAGCTTGTCACCTGCAGACAACCAGTGACCCAAATCCCGCGATTAAGCAAAGGACAGAGGAAGGACAAGATCTCTCTGAAGGGTTTTATTTATGAAGCTCCTTATGGCTTTTTCACTTTTTCCGTGAAAAAATGTCCTTTTGTCTTCTGCCACTGGCCCTGGTCATGGACGGGGTGTTGATGTGAATACAGCTTCCAAATTGGAAATTAATGAGGTGTTCCTTCCAGAAAGGCCTTCCTCCCTTGCTGTTAGGCATGCTGTCCCTGGGAGCCCCCATAGTCCTTCTTTCCCTACTGCCCTCTCTCTGAGGCTGTGGGGGACATCCTTGCTTCTCTGCTGCCTTCCCACAAGGTGGTTTCAGGCTAGTTTTTCTGGCCTCAGAATTTTTTTAGTCCGTTTGTCAGGGTGATTCCAGAATCGCTGGATTGTGTTAAAGCAGGATAGGTTCTGCTGCCTGAGGCCACTGTCACATGGCCAGGTAGTTCTCAATGGCTCTTCAGAACTTTCACTTCAACCCATTGTGGGTTCAAAAAGAAGGGCAGTACAGGTTTTCTGGGATGCAGGCATTATAAGAAAGTTCTCATTAGCCCTATAGTCAAAGATCTGGTGGTGTTCGTGTGTGCTGTTGAGATGGGTGTAGGTGGATAAGGAAACAGATGAAGGAGCCAAGGTGCTCGTTAGGAAGAAGGGGCTCAAACTGAGATAGTGCAGGCAGCGTGCGTTGTTAGGGAGCTCTGATAAGGAGTGTAGACTTCCAATTCTGCCAGGTTACAGATGATAAATTTTAAGAATTGGCATTGATCATAGGGCTCTTCCACTTTCCTCATGCCTTTGAATCCCACTCAGGCCCCCTCATTCTTTGCCTTCTACTTGGCTCCATAGATTGGGAATATCGGATCCGAGTGCTCTTGGCTTGCCTCTTCTTCCCCTCAAGATCACTGCTTGCCTCCCCTATCCTTCTCACCTCCCTTCCAGGTCCCTGCTCCTCTCTCGTGGATGAGTCACCTACTGGAGTCCTTTGGCCCAGGACCCATTCGTTCTCTGGCACCATCGGTCCTCCTTTTGTACTGGCTTTTCCCCTCACCCTACAAACAGCAAAATCCTGTCCTTCCATCCTTGTGGAATCAGCCATCCACACTTTGCCACCACTGCTTGCTAGCTGTCCACCTATCCTTAACCCCAGACTTCCCAAACTTTCCCTCATATGCCTCACATAGAAGATGCTGCTCTTTGAATGGCACACGGGGTGTGAGAGGCCGATGCAAGGCAGAGCTCTGGCTGCCGGATGACAGTGTCTCTGTAATCCGTCCGTAGCACATGCCTGAAATCTACCCAGCCTCTACCATATTCTCCCCTAAAATAGCCTTCATAAAGCTCACTAATAAGCAAATGCTCAATACAAGGTCTTTTCCTTTGTTTTCATCCTCCTCGATGGCCAGGTGACATCTGACATAGCCTAAGGGTTGGAGCTCAGGCTCTGGGGCTGGACTGCCTGGGCTCAGTTCCTGGCTTTGCCATTCATTCCCTAGCAGGTCACTCAATGGGTCTGTGCCTTCCGTTTCCTTGTTTACAGAGTGAGGATAATAGAACACCTGCCTCATACGTTGCTGTGTGAGGAAGTAGTTGTATGGAAAGTATAGAAACAGCATCTGTCTCATCCAGGGGCCATGAAGTGTGTCTGCTGCTGCTTCTGAGCACCGCTTTCTTCTGCCCTGTCTCCTGCTTTTTCTAACAGCAGACACTCTTGAATTTTCTCCTGTCTCTTTGAGTTCTCTTGTTTTTGTTTTTTTTCATCATCCAGCTTTTCTTTTTGTTCCCTAGTATGAAGGAGTTTGTAGAGAATACGGCCTTCTCTTTCTTTCAGATCCAGGAGGCCATCTCCCCACCTCCAGACCAGTCATTGCCCCCGGGCTACACCCTGCTGCCTGCAACATGGCGCCATCCAGGTCTCCTCCCTGCACCTCAGGTTCAGGAGTCCCCGAATAGTTTAAGGTTTATTTTATTTTTGTTTTAAAAGTAATAAATGCTCATTATAGAAAATAGAGACAAACTGAAAGGATAAAATACAGATCAGTGGTAACCCATCCCTCAGCAGTGTGTCTGCTTTGAGCCCAGTGGGTCTCAACCTGCTCCGATAACCCCAGGGAACATTTGGCAACGTCTAGAGGTGGTTTGGTTGTCAACTCAGTGCTGGAGAGAGATGCTAACGGGTAGAGTTGAAGGATGCTGCTAAACATTTCACAGTGTACAGTACAACCCCACAACAAAGAATTAGCCCAATAGTGCTGAGGTTGAGAAATACTGTTCTGGGCCTTTGTCTCTACATCAGTGCCCCAAAGAGAACAAGTTGGAATTGGCTTTTTCTTTCTCCTGCATCTTGCTCTCTGTTTCTATCAGGGGCCCCACCTTTTCCCTCATCCCACATCACATCCATTACCAAACCCACAGAATCCCCATCTGCACATCTTTGGCATCTATCCCTTCTTCTCTTTCCCAGTTTTGACATTGATGACCACCTACCCAAACTAATGAAAAAGCCTCCTACAGGAAAAGCCTCCACCTCAGTCTCCTGCTTGGCCTTGCCTGAGCCCTTGTGCTCGGAGACATCTAGAGACTCCATGCCTGCCCGGTCCAAGCCTGGTAGAGGCTGAGCTCGCTGAGGGCAGCAGCTTCCACATTGGATAAGTCTTTGTACCCAGCCAGAACCTAACACCATTCTGTTCAAAAAGCCAGTGCTCAGGGAATCTCTGGAGAATGCATGTGGGTGAATGGTCACATGTAAGAAAAACCTGAAAACCAATTTCTCACAATCTGTCCTCCTGCAGATCCTTAGTGAGTGGTTTGGCCGGACCATCATCTGCTCCTGCACCAAACTGAGCTATGAGCACGCACAGAGCATGATTGAGAGCCCGACTAAGACAATCCCTGAGCAGGAGCTGCCCCCCATCTCCCCTGAGCACACCAGCGAGGAGGTACACCAGGCTGTCTTGAATCTCCACCGGATTGCGAAGGAGTTACGCAAACAGCGGTTTTTGGACGGTGCACTGCGTTTGGATCAGGTCAGTCACTTCCTTTTTTTAGTGCTACCAACAGATTTGCTTTGTGCCTGAACCCAGCATGTCTGCAACTCAGCATGGCAGTCTTGCACTCTTCCCTCCTTGTTTCCTCAGTCACTGCACTGAAGCAATGTTCCCCAAGGTAGGCAGGAACTAACTCCCACTCTCCCTAGCTCCGCAGGCACCTGAGGCCTAACACTGTGAGCCCAGGAAAAGGGTGGTGTCTGGGTGGCTGTGAGACCAAAGCTCCCAGCTGGCCTAACCTGGGAAGGTATGTCCAGTATTTGGTCCTCACCTCGGTTTCTACTGCTAATCCCTCTTAACTGAGCTGGTAACAGGAAACATGGACATGTAGGAGTTAACCAGTATCTGATTATGGGGCTTAAAGAAATAAGTGTTTCTTCTTATCCCTTGTCTTCCTAAAAGAATTATGTTTACAAATTCCAGATTAATATCTGAGGAAGCACAGAACTGGGGAGACTATAGAATGCTGGCTATTTAAGAAAACAATGACCCAGAATGGTATTGATGGCTCTGGAGTAGCACAGCCATGCCAGTGGTTCACTGGGACTTAGGCAGCTGTCATTCAAACCTGGTTGAGTTGCCATGTCTGGTAACTCAGTTATCTGTATCTCATTGGCCCTCTCATTTTATAAATTAGAAAGCCAAAGCCCCCAAAGGTTAAATAAGTTGCATATATGCAAGAAATCCAGATAGCTAGCACTTTGTTCACCTTTCCTCCTTTTACACCATGCTGACTTAAGAGAAAAATTTTCCTTTCAAGTGAGAAAAACAAGCCCTCAAAAGTCCTACTTAGGTTCCAGTTAATGAAGGTTTGAAAATAAGGGATTTGCATCCTTGGAGTTGATTCCTTGGTTCTCTAGATGAGTGTGTGGACCAGGACTTTAGGAGGAGCACATCAGTCTCCTGTGACAGAGACACCGTGAGATCCTTTATAAATCAGCTCAGTGGCCCATTTGGCAGTCACTGCATTTGTTCTCATGTGCCGACTGCCTGCATTTGCCTTCACTAAAATCCATTTTTCTTCGGACCTTTGGCATAGCCTGCTGTTTGAGCTGCTCTCTGATGCTGTGTTTGCCTCAGTTCACGATGTCCACGTTTTGGGTGGCAGTCCTAAAGTATATATATGCGTTTTTACACTCGCCTCAATTGGAGGTGCTATGAGAGGCCTTTGTAAGAGGGGACACCATCCTTGTCACACAGCATGCCCTTGAATGCAGAATAGATCTGCTAACCCAGAAGTCACCTTTCCGAGAAGTCAGTTTACCGTGATGACTTTCAGAATGGATGAGGTGGAAGACACTAGCATGGTACCTGTTTGTCAGGTAAGGACTCAATGGTTTGGAGGTCATAATAACTTCAGAAGTATAGCGCAACTTTACCACTGGTGATTGCAGTCCACACCTTAGACCAGAGCTGCCACACTTACGTCTGAAATGGTGCACCCTCAGCCCTCAGGACTACCTGGGCTGGCCTCAGTCCCTGGGGACCACCTGCTAGCAATCCTGTCTGCTTATCCTAGCGTGCTGTCAGGTACTAGCAAGTTCTGTATGTACTGTGATGTGAAACAGATGGGAAGCACTGCCTTTGAGGTCGGATTACCTGCTCCAAATGTCTCTTTTACCTGGAGCTTAAACCGAGTTCTAAAGAGATTCTAGCTCAGTGAAATGATGCTCCTTTATGCCATTGCCCAAAAGCAAGTGTAGGTGCTGAGTGCATTCTTTGTGCTTGTGGTTGAATGAGTTGAGTAACATACCTTCCAGGTGGTTTCTTCCCACCTTCATGTTTTCTGCTGCCATGTTAATTCTAGAGTTTAACACATGCTTGTTTTATTTTCTTTATTATACATATGTCCCTCTGTTTCTTAAAAAGACTCTCATTAAAGGGACTTTTATGTGTTTGTAGTCAAAGTAATCATAATGGATTATAATCATATGCAGATCTGAGCTTTGTGGGGTCGGGGGCTATGGGAAGCCCTTACGCCCTGTTCAGGTTCTTCCTGGATGACTCAGGCCTGCCCTACGGGCCTTGGAAGTGCACAGAGCTCCCTGACCCCCATCCTCCCAGGAGCCTCCCTTCCAGGAAGGAAGATGCCATTAGTTGACTCTGATGTGTTGTTCTGTGTCTTAGCCATTGCCTTCAGAAAGGATAACAAGGGAGGGTAGCAGGGTGCTAAAAAGAACCCCCCAACAAAAATCAGGAAGCTACACCTACAGCTTTCCGGGGCTTTCTTTCCAGGCTGACACCCTCAGTGAGGTGATAGCACTCAGAGGGAGGCCCTCCGTGGGAGGCTTCTGAAGAAAGGAGCCCCACTGCCTGAAGGAAACTGGGCCACTTCAGGATCCTCAGCATGTGAGAGGGTGGATATGACTGGCTCCTGATGAGCCTTTGACTTTCTGAATTAGAGAAAGTTGTAGTGAAGAAAATTTATTTTCATCTTCTTAGTCAATTTCTCTAAACTAAAGGGGCCTTTATTAAATTCTCAGCTATCTTACATGAATCCTGCCTGGCACAATTTTGAAGCTCAAACTAGTGGCCATTTCTGTGAGCAAGATAAACTCATTAATGGAAATAATTTTTAAGTACCTTGGGATCCAGGCTGCTGTGGAATGCTATTATGGATGGCCTTGCCTAGCCAGCTTTTAAGTCAGGGGTCTGCAGGCTTCCTCTAAAGGGCAGATCGTAAATATTTTAGGCTTTGTGGGCCATAAGGTCTGTCTCCAGTACTCAGCTCTGCTGTCGTAATGTGAAAGCAGCCAGAGATAGACAAACAAGTGAGTGGGGCTGTTCCAATAAAATTTAAGGACACTGAAATTCAGAGTTCATATAATTTTCATATCACAAAATAGTATTCTTCCTTTAATTATCTTTCATTTATTAAAAAATGTAAAAAACATTCTTAGCTCAAGGGCCATACAGAAGCAGGTGGAAGGCTGGAGTTGGCCTGTGGTCCATGGTTTGCAGACCCAGTCAGCTCTTAGCAGCTCATCATTGCTGCACTGAGAATTGGACTGGGTAATGGGAACAGTTGTGCTAAGTTAGCTCTCAGGATGGTTTCATGCAATTAAGTAAAGTATTCATTTGATTACTACCATGCTTAGCAGGTCCAGTTGGTGGCCGGAAGTAGAGGAATAAATCAGTTTAGCACCAGTTCCCTTACCCTATTTACAGTCAAGTAGCTTTAATTAGCCTGAAGCAAAAAGAGCAGTGGTTTTAATTTCCCAACTCTGCAAGCTCTGCAGCCTCTTCACAGTCAGTCTCCTCCCACCAGCCCATGTCCCTGGGCCCACTTGCAGAGATGCTGGCTCTGCCATCTTGTTGGGTACACTGAGGGCAGGGATTGCTCATGGCAAAACATGGCTCTGATGCCATGGTATGGCATTCTCCCCCCACCCCTGTTGCTATATGTAGCAGTAAGTTTTGTTGAGTCATGCATTTACAAATTATAGTTAATATTTCTATTCCTTCTCTCCAATACAGTTATTTTCAAGAAATGAGCATTTTAGCTCTCTGGTATTTAATTTTATACAGTATGGTATTTGGTACAAGATAGAAGGATGGGCCTAGTCATTCTATTTGGCTCTCCTTTGGTCTTATTATTTATGTCATCATTTTTGCACAAGAGTAAGCTGGTAATCAGGTGCTTGGATATGTTTGTAGAATCAATCTCTGTTCTCTTAGTCACAGAGTCCTTCATGCAAAATGTCTTCAGAAGGCATTCTTTGGGTGCTGGAAATGAAGGATGGAGGAATAAGATTTGGTATAGCGGAGGAGCCAGCAGACCACCCAGAAAATGAAAAGTGCTGCAACAGAGTTCTCACAGAGTGCAGTGAGATGGTACCAGAGTGGACCGGCCTGGTTTCAGACATCAGAAGGTTTCCCAGCAGGGCAGTGTGCCCATGAGGGCTTTAGAAAGACTTGAGAGACTCACCAGGCTCTGAAGGCACTGGGGGGCTGGGGAGTGCATTTGAATAAACTACTGGTACAGGCATGGGAGGAGCAGCAGGTGGCACATTTGGGCAATGGCCAATTGCTCCAGATCATGAGGTATATAGCGAAGAGAGGGAACAGCTAGGGAAGAAGGCAGAGGCTGGGCCTTGAAATCTGAGGGAACCATCTAGGGGAGCCATGGAATTATTTTAAATATGGAGGTGACGTGATCAGAATTGTGTTTTAGAAAGTTCACTGGCTATAGTAAGAAGAGTAGACTGAAGAAGAACAGAATAAAGGATTCTTATATTTCAAGAGAGAAACAACGAGGGCCTGACATAGAGACTGTAGGGGAGAGAAATTTACAGATCTAAGGGAGGAAGGAAAATCGGTGAGCCTTGACCAACTAGACTTATGAAACTTTACCCTAATCTCTGGTTATGTCCTTTGGACATTCCTGGAACAGTGATGATAGGGTCAGAGATACAGACATATTTAAAAATCTTGAAATATTGTCACATACCCTTCTAGAAATGTCATACCAGTGTATGCCCCTTTCAGTAACCTGTGAATAAGGGCAGGAGGGGAGAAATGCTGGCAAGCATTCTTTGCCTACATGGGAGTGTTTGTGTCTGTTCATTCCTCTCCCCTCTCCCCTCTCCCCTCTCCCCTCTCCCCTCTCCCCTCTCTCCTCTCCCCTCTCCCCTCTCTCCTTTCCCCTCTCTCCTCTCTCCACATGTCTAGGTCTGAAGTGTCCCAGTGACTGCGGTCTTACATTATTCCTTCATCTTTGTCCTATGTGTTCCTATTTCCATTAGCCATTATAAAACTCCTAAGGGTCCTAATATTTTAAATGTCTGAGAGAAGTGATTGAAAGCATCTCGCTAGCTCTTGCTAACATTGAGACTGGAGAGAGATCTCTCGCCCCAAACTACAGTTCTTCCCACTCTCATTAGAATTAGTACAGAAACCCACTGTATTTGGAATGGTGCTGAGAACTCTTGTATTTTTAGATCCTCGGAGAACATTTGTAATTTCACTAGCCTATTTTGTTGCCCTAACTTCCTGTCTGTAACAGCTCTCAGGCATTGTTTGGGTTGGCTGCACATGAATAATCATAAGGAAATCTAATTGACTTAAGACTGAGGAGGATAAAATTGCTCATGTAACCTGTGCCACTGTAACAATGGTGCCACTCTTTTTAAGGTGGTGATAAACAGTATAAGAAGACTTCTAGAAATTCAGGACTTCTGTTTAAATGTTGACTGTGCATTACTTCAGCTGTGGAGATAGTTCTAGAATCAGTGAGGCTTAATGAATATTTATCACCCTGTCATATTTTTCCCAGTTACCAGTTTCATATTAGCAAAATTTTTGTTTAGATTTATCCATTTTATTTATAAATAACTCTATAGCCAAGACTGTGCTCTTGTGAGCTCCTCAGTCCCCAGGTGTTTGAGGATGGCCTCTGGAGGAGAGCGGAGCGGCTGGAGAGGGGACACACTGCAGCCTCCAGCTCCACGGAGGATTCCCAGTCAGAGGCATAGATCTCTCCTGTGAGGGGAAGAGAGAGTTTGATTCAGTTGTCATACTTTAATTTCATGTGGAGTCAGGGAAAACAAGCCATATGTATGCATCCCACGGCATGAACAAGACAGACTTGAAAACTTGACCTAGTTGTATGTTAAGTACCACTAATTACAGCTACTGTGTGAGCTGATCACTATTTGTGGCTTGTTAACATATGCATAAAAACTAACATATATCATTAAATTTCAGAGTAACTCTGCTGAGCAGCTTGTTATTATAAACCTAAACTCTTCATGTACTCACTCTTCCTTTAGGCACATCACAGAGTCATTCACTCATAATTTTAAAAAATTAGAAGGGCTACGGGTAGTATTATTCTGGAAGTTATTAAAAATACAGACTCAGACACGATCTCCAACCCTCACTAGACAGATATTTCTTGAGTTCCTGTTGTGTTACAAATTCTGCTCATAGTTCTATGAAGGCAGTGGAAGACAGACTTTCTGTCCTAAAATTTCACAGTGAATTTGGGAAGAACTCTGTGTACTCCACATCCTGCTGCAGAGAGGTTTGCATTGCCGCCCCCCATCCATTCCCTCCCACTTGGGGCTCCCTAGCTCTTTATTTATACCTGTTACCCCTCTTTAAAAATTTTTTTTCTACTGATTTTAGAGAGAGGAAAGGGAAAGGGAGAGAGGGAGATAGAAACATCAATAATGAGAGAGAATCATCGATCGGCTGCCTCCTGCACACCCCTCACTGGGTAGTGAACCTCCTGGTTCATGGATCGATACTCAACCATTGAGCCACAGCAGCCGGGCTACAACTGTCACCCTTTTTGATCACATTATCACATTGCCTTGTTATTTTCCATTTACTTCCCTGTCTCCTCTAGACTGAGTTCCTTCAGGGTAAGGACAGCGTCTTTTCATCTTTGTATCTCCAGCTCCCACACAGTGCTCATTTTTAACCAGGCATTTCAAGGTCTGTAAGCATCTCTGTATATATTGGTCTTTTTAAAGAAGTGTGATGGATGTGACCTGAAAGAGGTAATGGCTAGAGGAGAGAGGTGTGTTTATGTAAGAGAATTAAATGCACATTATGAATCAGAGAGGCTTCCTCCCCGTTTGAATAAAAGGGTTGGGTGTTTGATTGCTTGCCAGGGCATACAGGGTTTAGAACAAGGTGTAATGAGGACTTTCTCAAGGTGGAGCTGCCTGGACAGGTGCGAGGAGCCAGGAAGCTTCAGCACCCCAGGGGGCTGGCAGTGCTTCTGAGGGGTCCTGAGCAGTCTGTGTTCACCTCGATATCCTCAGACCAAGCTGTGCCCCTCAGCGAGCCTGGCAGAGGACACTCTCTGGAAGAAGGCACTGAGACCCCAGGTGCCTCCCTGGGAATGGAGAAGCTCAGGCTTGTCAGAGACCTGGCTTGCCAGCACAGAAAGGTGGGGAGGCACCAAATTCCCCCACATGCCTCTCAAAAAGATTCCCTCTGGGGTGAGCTCATCTGAGCTGCTATCCCCACCCCCATGACAACATGAAAATTATTTGTCTACCCCAGTGGGATCCCTGGTCTAATAGTCCCTCTTAGAATTTGATCAGAGCCTGGTGTTGCTTCTAATGGGAATGATTTCCACAAGATAGGTTCTGTGTTAGTTGTTGCGGGGCTGTCTGAGAAGATAACTCACATCACAGTTGGAGTTGAGAGTGTGCCGGATGACTCACTGCTGCATTTCCAGAGGGCAGTGAAGTGAGACAGAGGGCTCTCACACTGACAAGATGATGTATAAGACACTTCTGGGGGTCGAGCAGGGCAGCGGCAAGTGCCCCATTCCCTCTTCAAGATGTAGATTTGGCCCCTCCAGGCCTGTCTTTCGGGTAATTGTACTTAGGATTAGGAAGCGCTTGGACTCTCCCTTTCTATTCACGGGACACCCTGCATGTCCCCTCCCTACCCCATGTCACACCCACGTCACTCAAATGTGAGCCAAACAGCTACGTAAGAGACGTGGAATCCTTTGACGTTAGTAAAACCTGCACTGGGAAAGGCATCCTTGCAGCTGATCCTTAGATTTCCACCACGACTGCTTCTTGGGGCAGGCCCAGTTGAGTTCGACTTTTATGGTTCAGTGAACTGGGGCTCTGCCCTGGTCTGTCCTAAACCCTGCTGCCAGAGATTCCCCAAATGTGCTTTCACCTTCACTCAAGAACCTACAGTCTCCCGCAACAACTTCATGGACCAGTAAGATTTCCATAAATATTCTGGGACAAGATACAATGGCTAGGTTTTAATTTTGCTGAACAAGGACATTTTCCTAAAAAGTCAGTTACCATCTCTTATCTCCACGATTTTACAAATGAAAACATTTTAGCACCAAAATGAAAGAAATACAGAATTTCATAATACGGGGTTGTCTTTTACACTGATTGAACTTTTCAGAAAACCTTTTTCTCTTCTTGTTGATCTCCAACCAGCCTTTGAAAACTACTGACTCATTCCATCAGATCCAAACACCTCCTGGCTTTGGAGGCCCTCTGTGATGTGCCCTGTGTTTGGTACTCCCTGTTTCCCAGCCACATCTATACCTTCCTCCCTCGTCCTTCCCTGCCTCACGTGGCCCTGGCCTCCACTTGCTGCCCCCGGTTCCACAGACCTCCTTCCTCCACAGAGGCTGCCTCCCGCTCTTCTTCCCAGATGCTGGATGGAGCACTTGGTAGGTTTGCATTCGCTTCATTTTGTAGTTTTGCTCTTTATTCCCTTCCTGCTTCCTCCCGCCTGCATTCTGGATCATCAGCTGTGTAAAAGGCAGATACCTCTCTGTCACTTCTTTCTCACCCATAAATTTATGCACTGACACACCAGAGGCATGCTAAAAGCTGTTCCCAGCACTCCAGGTCACCTGAGGTCAGGGGGTACTTGAGGACACACTGCCCATCTCCAGTCTAGAGCTTGGAGATGTGGTCCTGTTATTTCTCAAGAAATTTCCACATTTTTAGCCCTAGCCAGTTTGGCTCGGTGAATACAGTATCGGCCTGTGGACTGAAGGGTCTCAGGTTCAATCCCGGTCAAGGGCACGTACCTCAGTTGCAGGCTCAATCCCTAGCCCCGGTTGGGGAGCATGCGGGAGCCAACCAATAGATGTATTTCTGTCACATCGATGTTTCTCTTTCTCTGTCTCTACCCCTCCCTTCTAATCTTGCTAAAAATCAATGGAAAAATATCCTCAGTGAGAATAACAAAAAGAAATGTCCATATTTTTAAAGAATCGTGTTGCAACAAGTTTGTTTTGTTTTATAACACCATTTTAAATGACATATGACAGGCATTTTTTAAGGAAATTGGAAGCACCTTAAAATTATTTTGTAACTTCCAAATATCCCTTTTGCCTACCTTTTTAGGACCCCACATGTTTTTTGACTTCCTACTAGCACAAAGTAGTATGCTGGGTGTTGGGGACAAAAGAGAAAATTGGATCCCGGTCCCATTCTCAGCGTGGCTTAGTGCCTCATGGAGGAAACAGACACATCGAGGCCTGGACATGCTGAGTTTGGGCTGTGTGGAAGTGGCTGCTTTGGTGGTTTACATGACGCTAGCTATGGTAGGAAGGAGCCACCTTCAAATTTTGATTAGGAATAAGGTCATTTTGATTTAAAAATTTCTACAAAATAGAAATTAGCAATTTGCTGTATAAAAATGCTAGAAATTCTGAAAATAAATTAGAAATTATTTAAGTACCCCTTGAATTGTGACCTCCCAGGGTCAAGGAAATCTGCCTTGTGGAAGGAATGAGTGCAGACCCAAAGGGCAACACCCAGGAGGGAATACCAGCAGGTCTCTTACCAGCTTGTCAGCATTAAATTGGCAGTCTCCTAAATAAGAACATTTGCTAATGATTCGCGGTCTACTGGGTTTGAAGAGCACTTGACCAGGTAGCTGTTCCTGAGCTCTGAAAACTTGGGCTTGGCCATCAAACAGGTTGAAACTGATTTGCTACAATCAGTTTCCTTCTGTAAATAATAAGGAGTTCTCCCCTTCATTCTCCTGCCCTCTACCCCAGCCAAGTACTGAGACTTAGCCCTTCCTGCAAGCTTCCGGCCAGCCAAGCCCGCAGTTTTGCCTGCCTTCCTGGTTGGCCTGCAGAACACACTTATGAATTCAAGTGGAGGGGGAGCAGAGCGCTGCCTGAGCTTTCGCCCTTTCCTCCGCCTGCCTGGCTGTCCAGCTTTCTGACCTGGATTCCTGACTCCTTGTTGCTGAGGACTTCTTGGTCCCTGTGGAGATCTGTCCTGTGTGCCCAGAAGCCTAGCTCTGAACTCCTCCTTGGCACATGCTTCTGCTCCAGATTGCCCCAGGCCCAGCGCCAACTCTCCTGTGGCCACCAGCTTCAAGTCAGTGACTGGTTACAGAGCGGAGAGCTCAGGAGCACAGCCCCTGCCTCAGACCACCGGGGTTCAGATCCTTTTCACTTTGCTGTGTAACTTGAACTATTCCATGCTTCAGTTTCCTAAGATAATAATGAGTAAAATGAGATAACATTTGGTAACATTGAGATTTCACCTCACCTATGTCATAGGTTTGTTGTTAGGTCATGAGTTGTACCCATAACAATACTTAGGACAGTGCCTGACACATAGCACCCTGCAGAAGTTAGCTGAATGTTCAGATGGTGAGAAAGCCCCCATTTTTGTCCTCAGAGAAGTGGCACCTCTATCAGAGAAGAACCCAGCAAGAGCTATAGTACAGGGGTGGTGGCCACCAGAAGAAAAAATTATCCTTGTTTGTGATATTTCAGATGGTCTCTAGATGGAGGGGGAAGATTTGACATGCAGGTGCAAGGCAAGGAAGGGTTCTCCCCTGCTCCATAGGGAGTGGGCCAGGTTGTTGGGCATGTGCAGGGAGTGCGTGGCAGCCAGAGCTCACACTGGGCTGTGCCGTAGAGCATCAGGAGTTGGTATTGGGTTCATTCACAGGGGACACCATGCAAGATTTGTGAGCAAGGGAGGGAAGGAGAGGGAGTTCTGCACATCATACTTCAAGTTCCTCAAAGAGGAACTGCAAGATACTCCATTTGTATAAATATGCCATGCTTTATATAACTCTTCCCTAATATTGTTGTCATAGGTCGATTTTAGTTTTTATATTATAAATAACATGGCAATTAATATTCTTATGCATAAAATTGGATTATCTCCTTAGGAGTACATTCTAAGAATTATTGGATTGAAGGGAATTGATTTTTTTCTGTGATATGTTTCTCTTTTTTATTAACTTCCATTATTTCATCATAAAATTAATACATGTTTACTTTATAAGAACTTAGAAATTAATAAGTAAGCCAGAAGAGCCATTGATCAGTCACCCATCACCTAGCAATGACATTTTTCTATGTATCCTAAAGAGCTTTTGGTACAAACTGTTATATAATTTTCCAGAAAGGCTAGATTGTTTTAGGCTTTCCCCAGCAGGGAACAATAGTACATTGTCACTGCCTCTCACCGAATTGAGAGTTTGTGGGGTTTTTTATTCTTTGTTAGTATGATAGGTTGGAAATAGTGTTTTATTAGTGTTTTGACTTGCATTTGTTTGTGGGCTCAATCAACTCTTCAGTCCCCTATGAAAAGGCAGATTTTATACACCATCATCTCCTACATCTCAAATATTAGCCCCACTGGCCGCATTTTTAGCCAGAATTACATTTTTTTCCTAGCAAGGTATAGTTTATACACAGTAAAATTCACTCTTTTTAGTGTACTGGTCTGCAGGTTACACATGCCACAATAAAAATATAAGACAGTTGTGTTGTACCAGAAAATTCTTGCATGCTCCTTAGTAGTCAGCCCCTCTCCTCTAGCTTCAGCCCCTGGTGACTGCTAGTCTGGTTTCTATGCCTGTGTGGTCCCTTTTGCAGAATGATGCACAAGTAGACTCGTTCAGTTGGCAGCCTTTGGAATCTAACTTCTTTCACTTAGCATCATGCAGGTTCATCCTTGTGGTTGTGTGTGTTTGTTCCCTTTTACTGCACAGTAATATTCCATGGTACAGATGTACCAATTTGTTTATCCATTTACCAGCTGAAGGATACTTGGGTTGTTTCCAGTTTTCGGTGATTATAAATAATGATGCTATAAACATTTGCCTACAAGCTTTTGTGTAACCATTAAGTTTTCGTTTCACTTGGGTAAATACCTAGAGGGGAAATTGCTGGGTCATATGCTAAGTGTATCTTTAACTTTATGAAAGACTGCCAAACTGTTTTCCAAAGTGGCTCTACCACTCACCAGCAATGTGAGAGAGTTCTGGTTTCTTTATATGCTCACCAACACTTGGTATTGTCAGTTTCTTGTTTGTTTGTGTTTATTTTGTTTTTGAGCCATGCTAACAGGTGTAGTGTTATTTCATTGTGGTTTTCATTTGCATTTCCCTAGTGGCTAAAAATGTTGATCTTTTCATGTGCATATTTGCAGTCTGCATATCTTTTTTGATGAAGTGTCTGTCAGATCTTTGCCCATTTTTTAATTGGATTGTTTCATTTCTCATTAGTAAGTTTTGAAAGTTCTTTTTATATTTTGGTTACAAATCCTCTCAGATATGTGATTTGCAAATATTTTCTTTTCGTCTTTGTCTTGGTTCTTCATTCTCTCTCTCTCTCTGGCTTGTCTTTTTATCCTCTTTTGAAGAGTAAAATTTTAAAATTTGATGAAGTTTAGTTTATAAAAAAAATTTTTTTATTGTGCTTTTGCTTAAGAAAGCTTAGACTAACCCAAGGTCACAAAGATTTTCTACTCTGTTTTCTTCCAGAAGTTTTATAGTTTTAGGATTTATATTTAGGTTCCCCTTCCTTTTCAAACACTATTTTCTTGGGCCCAGAACTTTCTTTTGGAAAACAATTCCAGTAACAGACCTACCTGAGAAGGTTTGGGATGGAGTTTGTCCTGGGAGCCTTTCCAGGCATGGTGCCCCCCAGGAACCATCTGAAGAGCAGGTATCAGCGTCAGAAGCTGCCCCAGGAGTGGCTTTTAAATACATATGAGGCTTTCCTGGCTTAAGACTTGGCATGAAAGTGAAGATTATATCTTCCCAAAGAAGGTGCTGATGATAAGAGAAAACCCTCTAAACTTTCTAGATAATTCCTCTGACTGCTGCACAAAATCAGGACAGTGAGTGGTGCCAAGCACAGGGCTTTGCCGATTACATGCAAACACCCATGTCGGTGACTCACTCAATCACACTTTAATCTTATAACCGAGAGGCTTTTAAAAATTATAGTCAACAAGGCAGCTTGCTAGTTATGACTGCCATTGAAATCGGGTTTTCCTCAGAACAGCTGGAGTATGATGAGGTGGGAAGAGAGCCTGATGTGGATGCGAGGCCAAGGATTGCTTGCCTGGGAAGGACGTGCAGCTAACGTTTGATAGAAATCTGTGAAAGGACCAACCTCAGCCAAGCAAAGTAAAGGCCTGCCATCTTTCATCCATGGGAAAAGGCTCTGCAGCAAAAACACTCAGAAAACAACATTGATTGTCGGCTTGTGTCGGTCATTGCACAACAGATTAGCCACCGCATCTCCCAGAAATGCCTGGTCCTGATTGTGATCCTTGCTGGATCCGAGGAGCCAGAGGAGATTCCTGTCTTAGTAAAAGAGAGCAGTTGAGAGCAGGTTGGGAATGGCTTTTCCAAGGATGTTCCAGGCAGGACAGAGCAGAGGTTTGGTATGTCTGGAATGTGTAGGCTGTTGGCGTGGCTGTGTCATAGGAAGGGCTTATGGGGTGGCTGGGAAATGTCATTAGAGATGTAAGTAACCAGGGATCTTGTTTGCTTTGCACTGAAATATAAGTGTTTTTAATTCAACTTGCTACCATTGAAGGATTTTACATATGGGAGTGATGGGATGGACTTGTGTTTTCGAAAGTTCTCTCTGGAAACTCTAGAGAGAAAGAATTGGAAGGAGTCAAGGTGAACATCAAGGAAGCGAGTTGGGTAGCTGTAGCAGTAATCCAGGACAGCCCTGCCTTGAGATCATACAGCTGACAGGAAAGCCCAGACGAGAGGTACTGAGGAAGTGGAATCAGAATCCAGGAAGTGGAGATGGGGCGTTTGGATACTCCTGGGTTTCTCTGACTGGGCAGCTGGCTGGTTATGGTGTCACCCAGGAGAGTCTCCCCACACCCTGGGAGGAAGAGCAGGCACGAGGTGGGGACCCTGTGGGCTTGAGGTACATTGGGGTCATTTGCTTAAAGAACCCACGAGGCAGGTGGCCATGGAAGTCTGGTGTGCCTCTACCTCTGCCATAGGTTTCTCTTCTGTTCCAGTTAAGTGAGCATTTCTGGAAGCACTAGGAACATGCGTACCTTCCAAAGTACAGTGAGTAGGACTAGAAACAATATAAAGACCAGTGCAAGAGGCTGTGGTGAGCACACACAGGGACTGAGGAACAGCACGTGGCACATCTCTGTCCCCCCACTGCGAGCGAGGACGCCAGAGGAGCACTTGGGGCTGCATGGAGCTGAGGAAAGCAGCACCATTAGCTCGGTCCTGCTGCTGCCCTCCACCTTCCCTCCTTCCCTCTTCCCAGCTGAGCCCTCTCACTGGTTAAAAAAAAATAAAATAAAAGGAGTGAATTTACTCCCAGTCCTTTTGAAACCCAACATGTCAGTGATAGATGAGGCGGTATTCATTAACTTCAAAGGAGAAAGAGTGAGTGAGTGAATGTGGGCCACGGGAGTTGAAAAGTCCAAGGGAACAGGAGACACATGGGGTGACCCCACTGTCAGGAGGAGTGCCCTCAATCCCACCCCTGCTGGTGCCATGCAAAGGCACAGACAATGCCACTTTTAATAAATCACGAAGGATCCTGAATACCCATTTTTGTCCGTTTTCAATGGGCCTTGGGCATATTGCTTAAGATATAGTCAGCCATTTGTGCTGGGTTCCCAGCTACTCAAAGTGCTCTCTCGACTATGTAATGGAGTCTTTGCATATGTGATTTGGGGGGAGATTTCTTCAGATTTCTGTAGCAAGTCATAGTAAAGGTGACATCATGGGCAGTGCGGGCCATTGTCATCCTTCACACATGCAGCCTTTGAGTGATGCTGAGCTTTGTGGGGTATCCATGCAGCACCTAATTCAATCACACATCTGACCCTTGCCTCTCTTTGGCACTGTCCCACTCTGTGCTCAGTGTGCTGCTGGGGCCTCCGCACAAACCCTGGCTGTCCTCTGGAGGCATTGGTGCTAAACTGAGAGCCGGGGCCATTTTTTCCCACTTTCAGAATTCTCGGCCCCCTGGTGACATTGGCATGGGGAGTGGCTGCTTATTCTCATGAGGGTGTGCCCATGGAGATGCCTGTTGGAAGGGCCTTTTAAAAGTCCCCACTTGTTTCCACGGTGGAACAAAGGAAAGAATAACCTGGGGTCATTGAAGGGCTGGAGTGGTCATTTCCTTAATCGTCTGTGACTGTTAAGAGCCTGGTTTTCTATAAAGAGACACAGCAGACTTCCTTGGCTTATTATTAATAATAACAAACAGCTAGAATGTATGGAGCACCTGCCTCTTGCCAAGTGCTTTCATGTGTTACCTTATTCAGTCCTAAACCTTATACCCATTTTTACAGATGAGGAAACTGACTAGGGTTAAGTAACTTGTCAAAAGTCACATCGCTAGAAGTGGCAGAACTAGGATAGAAACAGTCCTTATTCAGAACTGTGCTCAACAAGGGCTTGCTTGCCGAATTGTAACATGGAACCAAAGGAACATCTCTTCTGAGGCTTTCATTTTACAGATGAAATGACATAGGACTAGACCAGCCGTGGGCAAACTGCGGCCCGCGGGCCGGATCCGGCCTGTTTGAAATGAATAAAACTAAAAAAAAAAAAAGACTGTACCCTTTTATGTAATGATGTTTACTTTGAATTTATATTAGTTCACACAAACACTCCATCCATGCTTTTGTTCCGGCCCTCTGGTCCAGTTTAAGAACCCATTGTGGCCCTCGAGTCAAAAAGTTTGCCCACCCCTGGACTAGACACACATTGCACCAATAGATAGGGGCCCATGACTTCAGTAATAGAAATTGGCTCTATGGTGCTCTCTTCGGCAGCACATATACTAAAATTGGAATGATACAGATAAGATTAGCATGGCCCCTGCGCAAGGATGACGCACAAATTCGTGAAGCGCTCCATATTTTAAAAAAAGAAAAAGAAATTGGCTCTATGAACCCCAACCCATTTTTTCAGTAGGATAATAATAGATCCTATATTAATTGTAGTTTTTGTTGTTATTGCTTCTTTAATTTTTTTTTCTTCCTGCCATCCATTATTTTTACTAGCTGACTGGTATTTCTTCTCTTAGCCATTTGCATACCCTGTGAAGCCCTTGGCTCTGGTTCTGGTTTTATTACTAACTACCTGTGTGACAGAGGCATGTCAACCAGAGGGTAGTTCATTGAACTGGAAAAGTAGAACCAACCCATCTCTCTCTTTCTCACTTGCTGTCACTTGAGTGGGCTTACCTGGCAGGACACTAAAGGAGGCAGGCCCACCCAGCATTCACTTCCTCCAGTCCAGCTTCTCCACCTGAAACTGGGCAGGTCGGTCTGCCCAGCCTCCCCGCTGGACAGAAAGAGTCCCCACCTTGTTCTTCAATAGTGCCTTTGCCGGTGAGCCTAGGGAGGCTGAACACCCTTTGCTGTCCTTCATCTATCGGATTCTAGATGAGAGAAGTAAATTTTGGAGCCCCTTGTTTGTGGGATAAGAAATTGCAGGTGTTGCCCAATGGGAAGTGTTACATGGATTTGGGTTCCATTTCTGGGTCTGGCAAGTGTTGCCTGATCTTGGGTAGGCAAGTTACCTCCCCTCTCTGAGCCTCAGTTCCTCATCTTTAAAACAGAAGTAGTGGTACCTGTACACATGAAGTCCTCAGCACCATGTCTGGTTGAGTATGGAACCTGTTATTCCTACTACTTATTGCAGAGCCCTACATCACCTTTACGGTGGAAATCCTTTACAGTGGGGCCTTGACTTACGAGTGTCCCGACTAATGAGTTTTTCGAGATAAGAGCCGTCTCTCGTCCGATTTTTTGCTTTGAGTTTCGAGCTAAAATTCGGGTTACGAGCCAGCTTCAGATACCCCACCGCTAGCTGGCGCAGCGAACGTCACAGTGAATGCCACAACATCAGCCCAGTATCACGTGTCTCACTTGTTCACTTTTTGATTTGACATATGAGTAATTTGAGTTACGAGCTCCGTCATGGAATGAATTAAACTCGTAAGTCAAGGTCCCACTGTATTTAACAAAGGCTTGTGGGGGATCACCAAGAGTAACCAATTGGGAGCTTATAATCTGTAATAGTTTAATATACAGCTACATACATGTTCCAACTTGAGGATAAATGAAAAGAATCAGACCATGATAGAAGCAATGTTTTTATATCAGACTGTCAGAGCCAGCCCCTTGCCTTGCTCTAGCACAGTGGTTCTCAACCTTCCTAATGCCGTGACCCTTTAATACAGTTCCTCATGTTGTGGTGACCCCCAACCATAACATTATTTTCGTTGCTACTTCATAACTGTAATTTTGCTACTGTTATGAATCGTAATGTAAATATCTGATATGCAGGATGTATTTTCATTGTTACAAATTGAACATAATGAAAGCATAGTGATTAATCACAAAAACAATATGTAATTATATGTGTGTTTTCTGATGGTCTTAGGCGACCCCTGTGAAAGGGTCGTTCGACCCCAAAGGGGTCGCGACCCACAGGTTGAGAACCGCTGCTCTAGCAGGTCGTTGTGGCCTCTTCCTTTCCCAAGGAGAGATTTACTGACAAGTTGGTGTCGGTGCAGAGGTACTGGGCAGCCTCCATGTTGAGGCATCTGCCAACCTTGCAGGCTCTTCAAAGCTTCTCTTTTGAGTAGTGAGCCTCGTGTAGGGCACAGCAGCCCCCCTACCTGCTGCTGCAGGAGACCTGGTCACCAGAAAATACAGTGGGGCTGCCCTGTGATAGGAGCCCGTATCAGCACAGCCGACAGCACTGTAAATGCCGGTGGGGCTGTCCAAGCAGACAGGTGATGCTTTGAAGCATCATGTCCTCCTGCTGAGTGCCACAGTGCTCCTGCACATGGAGAAGTGGCTTCCAAAGCACTGCTCCAGCTCAGGTTTCATGGTGATCATACTTGGAACTGTGGAGTCCCAGTCAGCGTGTGCCAGTGTGTCATCTTCTAAATTGTGATCTCAACTCATTTTAAGAAATAAACCCAGGCTTATTACATCAGGAACATTTACAGAATGTTTGCCATAGCCAGGTACTATTCTAATGTGGTTTTCCTCATTTAATTTTCACAACAACCCTATGAAGTAGGTACTATTATCCCCATTTTCCAGATGAGAAAACTGAGGTACAGTCACTTGCCTGGGCTTACTAGTAGACAGCTAATAGGAAGTGAAGACAGAATTCAAAATTATACTGCCCAAAGAGGCCGCACCTTTACTTCTAATCTGTGTGGCCTCCCTGCATTGATATTGTGTATACCTTCCTTATACAGTAGGCCAGTGTCCCAGGCAGGGGGGTCACAGCAAAAGTAGGAACTCATAGGAAGGGAATTTTGGAAGTCTAATGGGCAGAAAGTTAGACCAGAGGGTCCCCAAATCTCTGCAGAGCATAAGAACCTCTGCCTGGCCCTGAGTCCAGCCCAGACCCCTAAAGAGACTATACAAAGGTTGAAAGGAAAACAAGTTCTGCTTAATAAAAATGTTCCCCTAAAGTTACTAAAAAACTTTTTTTTTAACATTTAACATTATGTCTAGTTTCTTAAATGATTTTCAATTATGTTTGATTATCCAATGATTCTCTATTTACCAAAGCTAATTTTTCTGGTAGTAAGGCAAATAGAAATGCCGTTCATTTTCCTTCTTACTGGATCCTGGCATTTTCTAACACCCTCAACTAAACTCTTTAAATTTTTTTAGTTATGCATCTCAACTTAGCTGTAAACTTATTTTTTACTTCCTTTAAACTTCACAATACCATAATTTTTTTGGTTTTTACCATAATTAGAATGGTATCTATTAGGTTTATAGGTTGTTCTATAAAGAAAAGGGCTGTTTAAATTATTTTGGATGAGAATAGGAACCTGAGGTATGGGCTTCCAGGTATGGGCCTCCTAGGTGTCCCTTCCAGATTGTTCTGAGCAATTCAGATCAACAGGCATTTTGTGCCTGGATGGCAGTGGACAGCTATTATGCCAGGAGGTGCTGCTGAGCCCGCTGCCTCAGGTTGATAAGCTGAAGTCAGATTGCAGGAGCAGGGGAGAGGGGCAGACTGGCTGCCCTAGGACCAGAAAAGCCCTTAGAATATTGTCCTGGTATATATTGTCCAGACATTTGACCTTGTCTGGGAGGAAGGAAGTAGAATTATCATGAATCATGTCACGAACTTTGTCAGTTACTCTTGGCCACATCAGACAGCATTAAGTAGTAAAATTCTCAACTGTCACTTATTTCTCATTAAAACATCCAAAGATGGGAGCACTGGTCCGTCTGAATTCTCAGAGCTTCTGTTCTCACAGACTTAGCAGGGGCATATCACAAGTGCTTTCTTCCAATAAACCTAGAAAATATCTCACATTTGTCCATAAAACAGACCTTAACAATGGCCAAAGAGGAACTCAGTTCCATGTTACAGGTAGGAAGGCTAAGGCCAGCAGAACCCCACCACCACCCTGAAGTCTGGGAGAGAACAGAGACAGGCCCAGCACTGCTGGCTCCCAGCTTGGAGTTACATAACTCCCGAATCCTCAAGTCCCTAGAAACTGAGGCCAATTCCCTGGAAGATCATTTTGTTCTCTCCTGTTTTTTCAAGAGTAGAGCCAGCCTGATTACGGCTCTGAGGATTGTACAAGACCATCCTGTTTTCTCTCTTCCATAAACTGAAATGCCTACCATCATGCTCATTGTTTCATCAGATTGTATTCAAGTTTGCCTGGATCTCAGTTTTAATTTTGGCTTATATTTTGAAGAACCTTATTTTATTTATATACATCCTCATCCATCTCCAAAAATGGTTTGAGAACACTTAGAACAAAGAAAATGACCCATGAAATGAATGCAATAGAAAGAAAGACAATCAGGAAAGGAGGCAGAAGGATCCTGTTTTGTGGGGGAGGGAAATTTTCATAAGGTTACTTTTATAACAAGCCTCATTCCTAGCTCTCAAAGCACTTTCTCATGTAAGGCTTGATATTGGGGACATTAAATGTCATAGTGGACAGATTTTTACATTTATGGCAAATGAAGAAGGAGGTTTTATAAGGCTATTTCTTAAAACAAACTTTGGTGAAAATTGAAGGATGATTAAAACAGCTCCATGGCCTGGCTGGTGTTGCTTGGTGGTTGGGCATCGACCTATGAACTAGGAGATCACAGATCAATTCCCGGTCAGGGTACATGCCTGGGTTGCAGTCTTGATCCTCAGTAGCGGGTGTGCAGGAGGCAGCGGATCGAGGATTCTCTCATCATTGATGTTTCTATCTCTCCCTTTGCCTTACTCACTGAAATAAATAAAAGTATATTAAAACAAACAAACAAACAAAAAACTTAAGGAAGGCAAGTGAGCTCTGAGCAAGCTCATGTCCACATACATAACTTGCCTGCAGCCTCACTTGCCTCCAAGGGAAGCTTAGAGCATCTCCTTGTGTGGCTGGTGGCCTCTCACCAGGCTGCCTCCTCCCTGCTGGGTGTGGAGTAGAAGCAGCGAGCAGACTCTGATGCTGGAGGCTCTGCAAGGTCTGCAGTGGGGAGATTTTCCACTGTGTGGGCAGGGCCTCAAGCTTTAGAAAGCAGATAGCTAGCTGGCAGAACTGATATCTTCTAAATGCAAAGGGACCCAGATGACATCTCCCCTCCGTGGAAGGGCCAGGTGCCGTCACCACAGTTAGCACTGGCACTTCCCCGTAGAAGCAGCTTTGGGCAACTCCAGTCCCTGAACAGTGGTTGATCTGAAATGATCCCAGAGCTCTGAGCTGGCAATGTCCCAGCACAGTCACCCTCGTTGGCCATGAAAATCATAAAAAATGCTTCAGCTGTGGGTAGGATGAGCAAGCAGATAAGTTGCAAGTCTCTGCCTTCATATGTGACACATGCAGACTTGCTCACCATGCTTTGTAGTCATGTCGGCCAGAAATGTAGGGGCAACAGTGTAGCTCAGTAACCAGGTAAGGCCTCATCAGGAAAGCTAGGCTGTTCTGCTAAAGAAGACCCTGGGATGGGGAATGAGCTCTTCTGGGCTGTTCTCAGTAATAGAAGCAGAAGTAATGTGGGGCAGTGGTCAGCAGAGCCCTACCACCCTGGCCTTGCTGGTGAGCGATGAAGTGACCCTCAGAAGAGGAGGCAGCCTGAGAGGTGGGCAGGAGAAGCCAGGCTTCTCTCCTGGGACTAGCTTGTTGACGGAAGCAAACAGAATAAACTTACATGCTTGGCCTCTGAGGCTCCTAACTGAAGAGCAGCCTTTCGTATGGGTTGACTATAGCTCTGGAGACAGGCGGTTTTTCTTCTGAGCAAATAAAACCTCAGCATTGAAGAATCCTTGTCCTGTCATTTTTAACCGTAATGAGAATAGAACGAGCCTCTGGAACAAGGTGCAATGGAGTCAGGAGAAGTGGCCTTAAGTGAAAACACAGCTGTGGGGTTTACAGACGGTGCGCGGGGAGGCGTCATCCAGTGGGAGCGGCCAGCCCCACTATAGACTTTCCAACACTAATGAATCGGGAACTCCATGCTGAACAGGATTGAGTTGATGGGTCCCTGTGCCAGCAGATGGATGTATTTTTCTTGAAAGACCAAGGTGCCAGCAATCTCCATGATTACGTTACTGGAGCAAGGTTCTTTTTTGTGGTTTGTGAAGTTGAGCGTCAGGACTGCAGGATTCTCTTGCTCTTTCTCACTCTTATTTTTTCCAGGTCAGAACCAGAGCCTGGGGTGGGGAGGAAAATCCTGCTGAATGAGCAAGTTCTTTCTTAAAAAGCTCTCTCCAAGTCCAAAAAGACTTCAGTGGACTTAGGAGAAAGAAACTTAATACATTGCCATAGAATCGTTGTGAACCAAGTAAAAGCCAAGTCCACAGCATCTTTGTCTTATAAAAGAAAGCAAAGAGGAGATGGAAAAAAAGAAATAATGCTTAGGAAATCCAAACCAAACAAGGAAAACTAAAGAAGAAAAACTAAAGATCACCTCAGAGAATGTGAAGATTTCCTTCTAATAAGATTTTTCAATTACAAAACCAGGCTCAGGTAGAAGTTACTTTTCTGTTCTTTCTAAGTGCCATAAATGGCATACCTGAAATGTTTGAACTAGGACGGGGTTTGCCACTTTCAGCTTGAGAGAGAGTTGGACACTCTGCAAGACTAGTGGACTGTGTGGGGAAGAGTCAACCATGTAGCGGCTGGAGGCTTCCCAGGCTGGTCCTTGACCTGCGTTTGAACCTTGGTCCTAATAGCTAGCAGATTGAAGCAAGCTCACAGGCCTCCCAGAGAACCCATGTTGGTTTGAACTCGAGCAAGCTTGGCCACAGAATAGCACTTTTTTTTTACCAGCTACCTCTCTCAATGTACCCCTGTCAGAGGAACTCAGAGCTGGACTCCAAGGTCACGCTGCTCAATGATGGAGCAGCCTGCAAGTACCATCCAGGCCAAGGTCAGAGAGAGAACTGGTTGTCCACCAGAGTTCATCTTGGAGCTGTTGTGGACAAGACAGGCAACTCCTAGACTTCTTAGTGCATGTTTTGCCCATCCAAGGTCAGGCCAGGTGTTTTCAAAAGCAGCGCAAGTTCTGAGCTGGTACCTTCCTTAGCTGATGGAGTTTAGTGCCAAGTGGCCTGAGTATAATGTTCTTCAGGAACGTGGCTGTTTGGGAAAGCCAACTATGACCTGAACAGATTGAAGACTGACTTGTTTATGAGCCCAGGGCACGCCATGACTAGCCACCCTTTCCTGGTTAGCCTCATGAATGTGATCTGGCCGTTGGCTTCACTGGGTTGGCCTCCAAAGTAAGGTCACATTTCCTTTAATGGTTACATTCAGTGACTCTGTGCACCCCTCTCCTGCTTAGCCCAGGGCATTTGTTCTTCCCCTTAGGTTTCCCTGAAGGGTCTTCCTCAAGCAATGTCTGAGAATTCTGAGGAATACTTAGTCCTGAATCAGCCATCCTTGTTGCTCATCTATTGCCACCTGCTGGGAGGATGGCCCTGTTGCCTCTCTTGTCCTCATCCCACCAGCCCTCTGCTCTCCCGAGGGTCCTCACCGCTGCCACTCACCCGAGAGCCTCAGCTCACCCATACGGCCAGTCTCTTGGGGGCCCATGTCATAGCACAAGAGCTAGTCAGAAGGGGTCCCAGCAGGAGTCTCATACTCTCGCTGTCCTGAACCTGCCCTCCTTGCTGATCTAGCATGAACCCCTGAAAGTAGAAGACTCTTCCATTTCCTGCCCAAGGGAGGTGGCCTGTCCTTTGTCCAGAGGAAAACCTTTTGTCAACTAGACCCATCTAAAGGCCTCCTTCCTCTGCTGGAGGAGTGGCCTGTGACTGCCCTTGGGTTCCTTCACTGTCTTCCCTCCTCACTCAGTACCAGGAATGCTGTGCAGTCAGAATGGTCTGGTTGATTGGGGCGGACTCTTCTCCTGCTTGACATGGCAGCTGCCTCTGGAAAGGGAAAGACAGACCTCAGGACATCTCATAAGACTTTCCAGGCTGCAGCTCTCCACGGATGGGTCCCTGCAGGCCCTAGTTAGAGCCGCAAGGATACAGATGGCAGCCTGGCTCATAGGACACAGTCAGTAACTACTGTTGAGTGAAGGACTGTGTGTGCCTCTTCAAAAGCACTGGTGAGAGGGGAGCACCTGGCCATTGAGAGAATTTGAGCCACTGCTTGTCGTCTAGTGGCACAGTTACTGAGTGGGGGTAGATGTGAGGCAAAATTTTCTTACTGAAGCAAAAGGAGAAATAACAAACTCGGGTAAAATTGGATGACTAAAGGTCTGTTGGACCAGATCAAAATGTGCCAACGGGCACAGCAGCCTGCAGGGGGCATGGCTCTGTGTCTGTAAATCAGTGACTGGAACACCTTGGTGTACAGGACGATGCTCCAACCAACTGAGCCATGCCAAGGCCTACTGCCATTTTGATATTGTACCTTCCCATCTTTCTTCTATGCAGTCTTTGATATTTACATAGTCTTCTTGTATATAATCAAGTATGCATCTGTTGTTGTTTTGTGTGTGTGTGTGTGTGTGTTTTCATCTAATCCAGATATTTTCCCAGGTTAATAAAAATTCTTCATAAACAGTGTAACGGCTGCATACTATTCTGCATGTGACTCTGGTAAAGTTTATTTAACCTTTCTGCTGTTGCTGGTCTTTCACAGTCTTTCCAGCAAATAATACTGAGGTGAACAGTTTTGAAAAAAAAAAAAAAAACTTTTCCTCCTACATTTATAATAATTTTTCTAAGACATAAATTCATAACTTGAATCATTGAGTCAAATAATTTAAAAATTTCTAAGCAGTACAGTCTTTGAAGCAGACCAGATGGTTATAGACCTGACCTTAGCTGCAGAGGGGGAGATAAAGAGAAAAGGGTTTAATAGATTTTTGAAATAATTATTTTCTGTTTTACTGAAGGAGGTCTGGGAAGAACCAGCAGTGCTCTGTAGGGAAAACACACCTTTAACTTGAAGTTTCTGGCTTTGTGATGGGCTTGTTTCTGTTTTTGTATTTTCATGTGGGTCAGTAAGAGGACATACCATTCCTACCAGCTTGTTTCCCTCTAAGGAAGAGAAAACTCATCCAGTATCTAATGATGCAGATCATTAGCTATGTTAACAGCCTTGCAGTTAGAAAAAAAGTTATAATATTATATCCTTCTAATGTGCAGTTGATTTTAGTGAAAATTTCCCTAGCAATTTAAAAACCCAGTGAATTTGTAAACCTAGTAACTGGCTCTGCATTTGGAAATGTTAAAGCTGCCACAGTCACCTGGGCTCTAGGAGGACACACAGAACCTCCCGGAGCTCTGGCTCCTCAACGACACAGACGGAGTTCTACACTCACCTGAGCACCACCCACCCCAGCCCCTCTGGGATCCAGAAAGGGAGACTTCATTACCAGAGTTCTTATTCCTGATCGTCCCTAACCAGAGAGAGCTAATGAGTGCCTCCAAGTTAACATGTCCGAAATCAAACTTTTGACTCCCTATCCATATCCAAGTTCAGCAATGGAACAACCACCTGCCTGGTTGTTGAAATCAACGTCTTCACTACTACCGAACATCAAGTCCATCAGTATATCCTGTCAATTCTACTTCTAAAAGTTCACTTCAAAGATAGATCTCAAATTGTTCATTTCTGTCCATCTTGCCTGCCCGCCCTCTATGCCCAGCCCCCATCACCGCTCACCTGCTCTTCTCAGCAGCCTTCTACAGGGCTCCTGCTTGGCTCTCTCCCCTGCAGTCTGGTCTCTACATGGTAGCCAGAGGGATCTTGGTAAAACATAACTTTGATCATATCCATCCCTTCCTTAAAACATGTCATAGTCCAGTGATGGCGAACCTTTTGAGCTCGGCGTGTCAGCATTTTGAAAAACCCTAACTTAACTCTGGTGCCGTGTCACATATAGAAATTTTTTGATATTTGCAACCATAGTAAAACAAAGATTTATATTTTTGATATTTATTTTATATATTCAAATGCCATTTAACAAAGAAAAATCAACCAAAAAAATGAGTTCACGTGTCACCTCTGACACGCGTGTCATAGGTTCGCCATCACTGTCATAGTCCTTCCTTTGCTATTAAAGTAAAGGCCAAAATTTCTAATGTAGCCAAGAGGGTCCTGCATTTTCTGCCCTGGCCTTCCTCTGCTGCATCACTGTGCATTGTGTCCCCTGTAAGCGAGTTCTGGCTTCCCAGCCATCCTTCAAGTCCTGGAACTCCTGCACCTGGCCTCTGTGCTCTGTGCCAAGGAGAACCATCTGCTCCCCCCATTCTTCCTCCCTATGGTCCAGGTAACGCTCTCCTTCTTTCCTCAGTCCTAGTCTAGGTCCAGTTATTTACTTTTATAGAAACATGGGAGTTTTTTCCTGCTTCAGAGGACCTATTTTAATTTGAAGTTTTTTATATCTATAGTCATTAGTTTATGTGATTGATGTCCATCTTCTGCACTGGACTATAAGATCCGTGAATGAGGCCGCTTTCTGCCACTGTTCACTGTTCTTTCCCCGTCAGTCAGATCAGTGTCACAAAGTAGGTGCTTAATAAATAATTGGTTGCATGCCAAATGAACAGTAGAGTCCTGGTAACAACAGTGTCCCTGTGAGGCATGGGCTGTTCCCAGAAGTGGCAGGCCCAGGTTCTCCACAATACATCAGCTGAAGGGAGTTTGATTTTGCTTTCTTTTTTTTTTAAATTTCACCTATCAGAATGAATAGAGCATGCTGCCTAAATCTTACTTGTTTTTCTCTTCTCTCTTTATTCAGCTGAAGCTTGCTTTCACTCTGGACCATGAGACTGGATTGCCTCAAGGATGTCACATCTACGAGTACCGCGACAGCAACAAGTAAGCCACTCAGTGGAAAGGGAGTCACCTTGCTGTGTCCTGCAGGGGTAGCACCTGTGAGCTTTCTTATACTGGGCTTCTCCTACAAAGAGATTGTCAGGGAGACAATCACACTTTTCATGACTATACTAGAAAATAGGTGGCAGGAAAATATTTCTCCTTTTGCCCGTAAACAGAGAACTTGAAGTGCTTGTATAAGAGCAGCTGTGATGTTTGACTTGTGTGTCCCGAAGCAGACCTTCCTTTCCAGGCTCCAGCTGTTCTCCAGACCCGCCCTGCTTTGTCTCCAGCCATGTGCCTGCTAATTTGGTTCACTCTGTGACTTCGGCTCTCGTTGACGTTGTCTGATTACACTTATGTTTGCAGGTTTTGTTGTAATTGTCTACCTCGTGAATTTTGTAGTTGGGGGATTTCTGAGAACTTCTAGAGATTTAACCTGGTGGCCTTATCAGAAGAGGTGCATACTTCCATAGCCCCGCCTTTCTTCCCGGCAGACTGATCTGTGACTATGTGTTTCTGTCTGTGAGACAGTAAAAGTGGTGGTGAGCAGGCAAAGGGAATATGCCTTGATGATGACAATGATGATGGTAAATAAGACGTCAGCCACCATTGAGAAACTCTGCTGGGGGTTAGGACAGTACTGGAACATTACACTTGCTATCCAGTTTAATCCTCATAACAACCTGAAGACTTCTCTTTTACCATAGATGCTGCCAAAGCGAGCACTTGAGTTTCCTTTTGTTATTGTTGTATTTGCAGAAGCTTGGGTCAAGGGCACTTGCTCACGGTCACTGGCCACAGCTGTTTGAGGCAGAGTCACATTATCATGTTTACTCTGGGGAGAGAATAGATAACCTGTTGTCCCAAGTTGCTACCTTGGAAACTCCAGTCAGTGACAAGAACAGTCTCAATATGGACTTGAGGACAACATGCCCTGGTCTGAATGTTTAAATATCTAAGCTATTAATTTTATGCAGTGAAAGGAATCAAATAGTCATACTCCAGTGGGATTGTACATTACCTTCCAAAGGGAAACCCATGTCTTCCTCAGAGCTCTTGCTTTGATATGGGTTGAGATGGTTCCTGGGTGCTTCATGATCAAATCTCCACTCAGGTTGCTTTCAAGGCATCATTACCCTTTGTAATTTACGTTTAGGAGGATGTCATTGTGAGCTGTTGTGTACCCTCGGTTCCCACCAAGTTAATTGTTTAGGAAAGGCTGGCCACGCATCCTTTAACACCATCCTCCCTCCTCTTGGACGGCACTGTTCCAGGCTATGTAAGCCATGGTGTTGGAATTACCATCTCAGCTTCTTGTAGTGCTTAATTCAGCAGAGAAGTAGGACTGGACTTCTTTGGAGTCCAGGGACTAGCAGGGACAATTGAGCAAGTCTCTGGGTGATAAGGGCAAGCATCACTCAGGAATAGGAGAAACATAAGCCTCAAGCTGCTTGGCATGCCATTCTGTTACCCTGCTTGTCAGTGCCACCCCATACTCCCTGCTGCTTGCTGGATGGCGGTGGATGGCAGCCCCCATGCATGGAGATCGTGGCAGCAGAAACAGATCTTTATGCCCAGGAGTGTTTACAGACTCCATTTCCTGCCTGATTTTTCACTCCCTGAAACAAAGATTGGCAGGGTTTTGGTTCAGTGGGAGAAGGGCATTGGCCCTCTTCCCTATAAATTCATGTGGTCCAGTGACAACAGCTTAGGTTGTCTTTGAAGCTGAGAGAAGAAAATAGCCTAGCTCTCTTTCTTGGCCCAACCCCTAGCTCCTAGTATTCATATGTATCAGAGTAAGCGATGTTTAGGAGGAGAATTTCGGGGTTCTAAATATAAGTATGCTTTGGCCCCCAAAGACGTGTAAAAGAAAACATTAGTGTAGGAAGCTGGATAGGAAAGTATATGATCCAGGGCCTCAATGGCCTCTCCCTATGGTTCTGTCTTGCTTGTCTTAGAGCAGTGGTCGGCAAACTCATTCGTCAACAGAGCCAAATATCAGCAGTACAACGATTGAAATTTCTTTTGAGAGCCAATTTTTTTCTGCTTAAACTATATAGGTAGGTACATTGTTATTAACTTAATTAGGGTACTCCTAAGGCTTAGGAAGAGCCACACTCAAGGGACCAAAGAGCCACATGTGGCTCGCAAGCCGCAGTTTGCTGACCACGGTCTTAGAGACAACGTTGGGGTTCATTCTCAAAATGTGGACAAATTTCCTAACCTCTCTGAGCCTCAGGTTTCTTCATCTGTTAAGATCAGTGGGACTAAAGATACCTACCTGGCATGATTGTCATGGGATTGAGCAGGAAGACATGTTAAAAAACATCATCACTGACTTAGCATATAGAACGCCCAAAGTAAGTGTTGATTGCCTCTCCTTCCCAAACAGAGAAGTCACCTCATGTACTTTGTTCTGTTTTCCCCTGCCAGCAGGGTTGTGTCCATGAGCGCTGGATGCAGCCTCATCTCTTGATTCGGGAGGAGGCTGGTGCCCCCGCCTCTGACAGCCCTCAGCTGTGTGCGATACACTCTATCCAAAGACAAACTCCTTTTCTCACTTGGAAATTGTGAAGTGAAACACGGAGAACCCCATGAGCTTGACCATGATTTTCTCTTTTCCCCCAGGCTCTGCCTTGTGTTCCTCTGTTCATGGTCAGGGTCATTTCCCCAGGAGTGCCTGAATCCCAGTATTGGTGTAATAGTGATGTTTCAGAAATGAGGATATTCCCTAAGGAACCAAATGACATGAAGGCGGCAGCAGCAGAGAGATGAGGGTCTACATGTGAAAGAAATTAGCTTGATATCTCAGTATTAGTTTGTAATAATTAATTATTAAAACCACTATGTGTTTTGTTCATTTCAGTACTCCTAGTAACTAGCCCAGGACCTGACAAATAATACTTTTTAAAAAAAAAAAAAAAAAGATTAAGACTAGCTTTATTGTGATACTCTTTTCTTTTCTTTTCTTTTTTATCCTCATCCGAGGATATTTTTTTTCATTGATTTTTTAGAGAGTGGAAGGGAGAGGGAGAGTTAAAGAGAAACACCTATGTGAGAGAGACACATCAGTTGGTTGCCTCCTGCATGCCCCAAACCAGGGCCAGGAGCCTGCAACCGAGGCACATGCAGGAGGCAATCAGTCAGTGTGTTTCTCTCACATTAATGTTTCTCTGTCTTTCCCTCTCCCTTCTGCTCTCCCTAAAAATCAATGGAAAAATATCCTCGGGTGAGGATTTGAAAAAAAAAAAAAGAAGAAGAAAAAGAAGAAGAAGAAGAATGATAGGAGCTCCTGCCTCCCAACTGCCCACAGCTCACCAGCACTGGGCTATGGGCTTCCCCCGTTATCTCTAGTTTCAAAACCACTCAAGACAGACTTACTATCACAGTTTTACAGATTACAAACCAAAAACATATTACGACTGAGAGTCGGAGAGGTTAACCTGCCCAAGGTCATACTGTGGTCAAGAGCAGAGCCTGAACTTTATCCTGGCTCTAGCAGATTCCAAAGCCCATGTCACCTGCCTTTCTCTCCACAGCTTAGAGATCGAGGGAGCTCTGATTCTAGCCTCTGCTAAGCTGACCTTCCCTAGAAGCTTCTTGTCTGGAAACTCTGGGATTTCTAATCCCTGCAGACCTCTGGGTGGGTAGACAGCCTGGTCTGGTGGAATGAGCTCTTGATTTGTCATTGTAAACCTGAGTCTGGCCAGTCACTCTCTGTGGTGGGTCATTGTCCACTCTGTGATGCAGCCTATTAGAAACATGAAGGTGACGATACATCTCAAGGTTGAGGGAGAATGCAACAATGTGATGTGCGATGTGACTGTGGAAACTGTGGTGCTTGCCCTTGTACCTGCCTGAGTGGCCCGTGCACTGTGCCTCGCCCTGGTCCAGAGACTCCCTGACACCCACAGCCTGCTCCCCCACCTCGTTCTTCTTGGGTCGGTGAGTTTGCTAAACAAATGAAACTAAATATTTTGTTTGCCTCGCCAGTTGACTCATCTTGGCACCTTGAAACCTGTGTCATCAGAGCTAATAGCCCACATCTAGAAGCATCAAAGAGAGAGCTTCCTGTGGGACTGATTGTCCTTAGCTGAGGTGCCTCCACCTTCCTAAACCCACACAGAAGGACAGTGTCCCTGCAGCCTTCCAGAGCACAGGGCAGTCTGCTCTCACCTCTGTCCTCTCCTCTCCCCAGCCCGAGGGCACCTCGTAGCTCAGGTCACTGGCCTTTCTGGCAGCAGCCAGGGCTGAGGCAGGGCTCTGGGCCCTTGCAAACCCACCTCGATTCTTTCCTCCAGCCCCTGATCACATAGTCAGCCCTTTCTGGACCTGAGGGATTCCCAGTGTGCTGGCCTGCTTTGGGGGGCCTGGCCTGCTCAGCCTCCCCTCAGTCTGAGGACACTTTTCGTGCAGGCAGGGCAGACCCAGAGGACAAAGCTCAGGGTCACACTGAGAGTCTCCTTCTGTTGTTTTGTTCTCATCATGGAGGCTGTGCTGGGTCAGGTCAGGTGCACGGACAAGTAGACTCCCAGACTGGATTAATGCACAAGAGACGTATGGGGGATGAAGGGAGCACACAGGAATGGTGGGAGGCTGCAGACAGTGGCACCAGCCTGCCCCTGTGAAAGAGAGGGGCGGGGAAAGGAGAGCTGGTGGGCAGGGCCTCAGCCTGTAACCAGGCTCTAAAAAAGCTTTGGCCAGGCCTGTGGCTCATCCTCCAGCCAGAGTTGCTAGTTGGAGGAATCTCACATCCCATGTGGGGGAACAGTCCTGCCTTGAGACCCCTACTATGTTCAGTCACCCTGGGCCACTTCCCCAAATGGAGCTTAAAAAGGAGAAGTGAGTGGGACAAACTACCACCTCCGTTATCATAGTCGAACTCGGAGCCCCAACTGGTCCTCACCCTCAGCTAGCATCTAGCAGGTCTTGGCAGCTTAGCTGTTGGGTGTAACCCAGACCTTCATTGCAAGATTTCTGCGCCCTTGGCTGTCATATCCCTCTCAGGATTAACACATATGACTGTTCACAGTTGGGCAAAGGAGTGTCAGCAGGTTCCCATGGGTTCAACACATCTCTCTCTCTGCCCCTCCTCTGATCTGGGTTGATTATTGCCCCCCGCGCCCATCTCTCCATGGTGATTCTTCCTCTTATCCACTGGAACCTGGATACATGCAGTCAAAGAATCCTGGCAGTAACCATCACTGGTAGTTCAGACCTCTGACCTCTAGTATCTCAGCTCCTTCATCCCCATGGATGTTAGTGAGCCCAGCTCCGTGACTACCTCTCTGTGGTCCTCTCTGGCCTGCAGAGGAATGCTACCACCAAACTCCTTAGTGATGCTGGCGTCTCACTGGTGCATTTCCTTTTTCTTTTCTTTTTTTTCTTTTTTTTTCCCAGAGAGAGGAAGGGAGGAGAGGGAGAGGGAGATAGAAACATCAATAATGAGAGAGAAACATCGGTTGGCTGCCTCCTGCATGCCTCCCACCAGGATTGAGCTAAAAACCCAGGCATGTGCCCTAACCAGGAATCTAACCGTGATCTCCTGGTGCATGGGACGATGCTCAACCACTGCGTCACACCAGCCGGACTCACTGGTACATTTCTGATGACCCTGGTGAAGGGGGTGTCCTGCAGATCCTCCCAAAGAACACAGGCCTCTCTCTCTGGCGGGCCTTGTGCGCTCAGTAATACATCTATTCCAGCTTAGCCCCTCCCCTCAGCCTCTATTCCTACTCAGCTGTTTGCCAGGGCAGTTCATGCCTTTTCACTTTGCTCAGCCTTAGCTGTCACTTTCTCCAGGCTCCCGGGCAGTAGCCTGCCCCATGCCTTAGGGTCTTTGCCAGGGTGCTAAATCCCACATCTCAAGAAATTACCCCCAAATCAATGAATTGTTGCTCATCTGGTCTTATTTCCTGCCCCCCTTATCAAGCCCCTCAATTAGCAACTAATTCTTCTCACTATTGGTACAAAATCTCTTTCCTCCCTTGTCAGGCCCAGCACATCCCCCACTGGATTATACTGGCATTTAACCCTCATTGTGGGCCAGTCAACCGGGAAAGGAGGTGGGAGGCTCCCGAGGAGAGGTACAGGGGCATTGCCAGCCTTCCAAGGGAAGTGGGGGCTGTCATTTTGTAAGTTGCCAGAGGCCCTCCGGCTCTCCCACCTAGCCTTTGACCACTTGCTAAGACTGTCGCTGTCCCCTGCTGAACATCGGCACACCTTACAATAACCAGCCAGCTCCCCAGTTCTGGGCCTCCCAGGCTTTCAGATGCTTCAGTCGTCACACAGTGATCAAAGGCTCTTTCCCAGGTCGTCACTGGTGAATCTCTGAGCAGTTGTGCCACTTCTCTGTGCCAAGGACTCTCCATGTCCCACATACTGCTCAGAAGAGTGTCCCCTTTGCCCGCCAGGTAGTGAGTGAGCCAGTCTCCAGATTCCATCTTTCTGCCTGTTTTTCTCGGATCCGCTCCAGTACCATTTGCGTTAGCTCAGGTCTTCCGAGGAGCAGGTGCCAGGACAGGATTAGATGTGCACCAGATTTATTGAAGGAAGGCCTGTGAGGAACAGAAGGGCAGAGAAGAAAGCAGGGAGAGAGCTTTCAAGTCTGACCCCTAGGGAGGAGCAGGGAGGAGGAGGATGGTAGGAAGAGTCTTAGGTTGCTGTCTGGTTTTCAAAAAGGTTCCCCAGGCTGATGGGAAGTCCTCAAGCCAAAGTTACCCCAGAGTGCTCGGTCCCTGGCCAGGAGCATCCCATGGGATGTGTGGCCTCAATGCAAGTGCAGTGGTGGGTCACAGGGACTGCAGCTGGGCTGTTAGGCAATTGATGCTCCCGTGGCAGGAGCTCCAAGGGGCACCTTTTCATGGCCGTCAACTTGAGGAGAGGGAGCAAGGCTCGGATAAACCCCTGAGTTTAATTTGTTTCCTTCACCACTTGGTTCTTGTCTCCTTCCTTCACCTAAATAAGCTCCGACAACTTCAGACCAACCCCAACACTTGTCAGTATTTGGAAAGGACACTTTGTGTCTATGCTTTGGACCCGAGGCCAGTTCCTCAGGCTAAGCAGTGATGTGACCTGAGAGCCTCCAGACCTCCCGCTGAAACCACCAAGTTAGAAGGAAAAATGCCTTTCTTGTCCTGGGGAAGCCCTTGCTTAGGAGAAAGGGGAGCTGGAAGTCAGGCAGGGGAGGGCTTTGGGGGAAATTGGAAGCAGTGCAGCTGGAGAGAGGTGCCAGAGGTGACCTCATGGGAGCGAGCCTGCAGCTGTGATGGGCATGCTGGAGTTGGCTGGAGTGTGAGTTCACTGTTTCCATCACAGCCTTTTCTGCTGGGCATCACCATGTTAAGTTGCTGTACATCAAGGTGGTGATTGGTGAAGGATGTGCTTCACCTTCCCACACAGAGAAATGGGCGGTGGCTCTTTGTTTCCTCCCATCACCTCACTCCATACAGTGATAGTAATGATATTTTGGATGACAAAATGTAGTGTTCATTTGACCTCAGTTTTTCCTACAGGAAGAGAAGGGGATATGAACACTCCCATCTTATAGAGAGGGCAGCCAGTTCCCTGAGAGGTGCCCTACCCAAGGTCAAGCTGTAAACCGGAGATGGAGCCAGCAGGCTTCTCCCTGGGATACTGCCTCCACCCCATGAAACATGGAGCGAACCTGGGACAGCTCCGCAGAGTGGTGCTGCACTGCTATGGGCTCCGCAGGGAGGGCAGCAAGGCCTAGGTCAGTATGGCTGCCTCCTGTGTTGCTTACATTACCTTGGGGTTACAGTAACCCAGTCTCCCACAAATGTAATGTGGCCAGGGCAGGGAGAAGCTCTTAATGAATTGTGTGCAGCAACACCCTTTCCTGCTGCTGGGAAATGGGGGAGGGACATAGCCTGAAGTCACATTTTAAAGCACTAAATTGCCTCAGCAAAGGATTCCCATGCTGCAGGTCAGGATGCTGAGCCCTTGGTGGCAATCAATAGCTCCTCAGCTCCTGCTGCTTTCTAAGGCTGGACTGATGAGAGTGAGAACATGTGGAAGCCACAGGGGGAGATTGTGCTGGACAGAGGCCATGCAGACACACCAGTGTACATGCAGAGACGCCCTGATCCATGTCTCAGTGTGTGTTAATGTCCACCCCACTCTTTCCCTCCATAGTGCGCACTGGGAAACATTTTTACAATAAACTCACTTCTGTAAAATGTATTTTTAAATTATGACATTAAGAAAGTACAAGAATCTTATGCATCTACTTCAGAAGAGTATTAGAATGAACACACCCACTTAACTATTACCCAAATCAAGAAATAGAACATTTCAGACCCCAACAACTTCCTTTATGCCCTCTCTCTCATCCCAAAGGAATCCATCATCTTAACTCCAAACATGTAGATTAGTTTTGCATGGCTTTGAGCTTTATGTAAATGGAATCATTCAGTATATTCTCTTTTGTGTCTGACCTTTTTCTTTCAGTAGCCATGGTATATCTCAGTCTTTAGATCCTCTTTAATTTTTCTCAATAATGCTTTATAATTTTCTATGTAGAAGTCTTCCTCATCTTTCCTTAGATTACTCCTAGGTATATGATATTTGTGATACTATTTTAAATTGTATTTATAAATCTCCTTTTATCTTTATTGCTGATATATGGAAATATAGTTTATTTTTATTGACCTATATCCAGTGACCTTGTTAAATTTATTTTTTTAATTTAAATAATTTGTTTATAGATTCTTTTTTATTTTCTATTCTAGAGGCCCGGTGCACGAAATTCGGGGGAGGGGGTCCCTCAGCCCGGCCTGCGCCCTCTCACAGTCCAGGACCTCTCGGGGGATGTCCGACTGCCATCGCCACTGTGCTTGCCAGCCATGAGCCCGGCTTCTGGCTGAGCGGTGCTCCCCCTGTGGGAGCGCACTGACCACTGTGGGGCAGCTCCTGCATTGAGTGTCTGCCCCCTGGTGGTCAGTGCGCATCATAGCGACCAGTTGTTCCACCATTGGGCCGAAACTGGCTCTCTGACATCCCCTGAGGGGTTCCGGGTTGCGAGAGGGCGCAGGCCAGGCCGAGGGACCCCACCAGTGGATGATTGGGGCCAGGGAGGGATCGCAGGAGGGCTCCAGGGCATGTTCAGCCCGTCTTGCGCAGTCCTGATCGGCCGGACCCCAGCAGCAAGCTAGCCTACCGGTCGGAGAGTCTGCCCCCTGGTAGTCAGTGCACATCATAGCAAGTGGTTGAGCAGCCTTAGCATATATATCATTAGCATATTACACTTTGGTTGAACAGCTGACTGGATGACCGGACACTTGGCATATTAGGCTTTTATTATATAGGCTACCCAGGCATATCATCTGCAAGTAGTGACAGTTTTACTTTTATTTTACAATTCTCACACCATGTTATTTCTTTTTCTTGCCATATTGTGCTGGGGTCCAACCCCAGCAGGTCCAGGAGTCCCCAAAGCTATGGACGGAGTCGGTGAAGAAGGAATGACATGGAGGCAGCGTTCAGTTGATCAGCATAGCAAGGTTCTCCCGCCAGATTCTGTAGCCATGTTCTCTCGCTAGGTTCTCCGGCCAGGTTCTGTAGCCAGGTTCTCCAGCCAGGTTCTACCCAGGTTCTCCCGCCATGTTCTGTCTAGGTTCTCCAGCCAAGTTCTATAGCCAGGTTCTGTCCAGGATCTTTTGCCATGTTCTCTCCCTAGGTTCTGTCTCTAGGTTCTTTTGCCAGGTTCTCTTGCCAGGATCTCTAGCCAGGATCTATCCAGGTTCTCCTGCCATGTTCTGTGTAGGTTCTGTCTCTAGGTTCTGTATAGGATCTCCAGCCAAGTCCGGTCTCTAGGTTCTGTTTTTAGGTTCTGTCTCTAGGTTCTCTCGCCAGGTTCTCTCGCTAGCTTCTGTTTTTAGGTTCTGTGTTTAGGTTCTGTATAGGATCTCCAGCCAAGTCCTGTCTCTAGGTTCTGTCTCTAGGTTCTTCAGCCAGGTTCTCTCGCTAGCTTCTGTTTCTAGGTTCTGTGTTCTGTGTCTTGTTACATCTGTATTTATACCAGTTGATTTTAATCCTATCAATTTCTATTGCAAAGGTTAGGGCGTTTCTTATCTCCATTCCAGGGAGTAAAGATTATGTAGCTTAAGCGTGATTGTTTGTAGTTAAAGTGATTAACTACCCGCCTGGCACTTAGTTAAGGGGTTTTATCCCCTCCCTAACTTCAGGGGAAAATCCCTACCCGGGGAAACAACCTTTCTCGGAGAGGTGACCTTGGTTAAAACACATAGCGCTAAGGGGAGCAAACATATTAAGAACAGTATGCTATATACGCCAGGTCCCTTGAAACAGCAAGGATGGACCGGCTCCCGGCAATATTGTACTGTGCAGTATTTAATGGAAGTGATGACAGCAAGCATCCATGTCTTGTTTCTGATCTCAGTGAGAAGGGTTTTTTCCACACACTTACTTTTAGATTATGAAAAATTACCCTGGAATTTTCTTTAGTATATACTTGATTTTACTTGTCCCCAAGATGAGCTTTCAATTTGGGAATATTTTTCAGTTTGACATGGCAGTGATGGTTTGTATACTAAGAGCTAGATTAATAGAATCAGTTTTATATTTTAAAGAAAAGGAGCTGATGTTTATCACAAGACCATGGCTCTTTATTTTAACCTTGTGGAGAAGATCTTGCCTTTTCCATTTTACAGAAGGTTCTCGTGGCTGGTACAGGTGAGCAGGAATTCAAAAAAATGTGTTGGATCCAAAGCTCAGACTGTTCTTACTATTCCCAGTTCCCTGGAAGAATATTGAATGTCTAATCCCAAGGTCATCAAAGTATCACTTTTGTCTTAGATCTCTAAGAGAAAAGTTGTTAAACTGCTTCATAGGTATATTTAATATCTTTTCCTTTTCCCTCCTCCACATCTCTTTAAATCAATCGCTGTCATCTGTCCCATCCCACTTTCTCTGATTTCTGTTGCCATGGAAGCAAACTTTAGCTTCTGTTGAGTCTCCCAGGAAAGGAAACCTTCCTACCTCCCTGGAACCTTGAAGGGCTGCACCTGCAGCTCTCCTCAGCCACCTGGCTGAGCCACCCACCAGGCCAGGTACAGGACTTCCCTCATCTCTGCTGCCATGTGTGCTCTTGCCTAATGTCAGAGGATGGAGGTGGCGACTGAGAGCTTTCCTCTCCGTCAGGCTGCTTGGGTCATGGCATAGAACTGTGTATTTTTAAGCTCTTTATAGCCTCAGCTGTCCCAGTTTGAGGATTATGAATCCTGTGCAGTTACACAGACTCTTTCTCTGCTGAGATTTGGAGAGAAGAAGGAAGAGTACAGGGAGAGTAGAGACTCAAACCAACCCTGAGCTGGCAAGATGAGGATGTCCTTGTTATTCTCACAGCCCTCCTTTTGCAGCTCCAATAACTACCCAAGGATGACCCAAGAGATTTCCCTGCAAGGCAGAAAATTCTAGGACACCAGGTTCTCTCTAAACTAACACTTTAGAAATTCTCAAAGACCTTATTAAAGAGAGTAAATGTTTTCTTGGTTGATTTAACACTGGGTTGTATTAAGGAAACAACGTTTTTCCCTCCTTGAGTTAAATTTCTTTTGTACAAGTTGGCCTTTCTCTTTACTCATCTTTTTTGCGCTGACTGCAGTTCTCACCATTCTGGGGAGCCTCCTGGGGCTGCAGCAAGCCAGTGTGACTTAGAGCCCTTCAGTTGTGTGTGTTTTTTTCCCCAGTTGCTTTTTAGCATGTGTTGACATGCTTTGACCCATGAGAGAGGATGGGTACAATTGGCATATTTGTTTCTCTATACCTCTACCTGCCACATCTATACCTTTTTTTCAGAGTTTCCTGGCATGACTCATGCCTCTTACTCTGCCTCTCTGGGTGTTTGTCCATCCACAGATTTGTATCCCAGGTGGAGTGGGCGGGGGCGGGGGCCCGCAAGAAGAGCCTGCTCTTCAGCCCCTAAGGCCAGCTTTTTGAGCAGATGGCTAAGCTGGGCAGTTTTGAAACCCAAGGAGGCCTGCCCCTTTTCAAGACTTTGAGGAGTTCTAGAAGAGGCTGGTGATATCCAGGCTACTCCCCTGTTGATGAACAGGCCCACAGTTCCTGGCAAGTGGACATGTCCCTCTGCCTTCCAGAAAAGGGCAAACTTTTTGACTCGAGGGCCACAATGGGTTCTTAAACTGGCCGGAGGGCCGGAACAACCCCCCTGGTTGCACCCCTTGTGTGAACTAATATAAATTCAACCCTTATCT
>NW_005871051.1:27633665-27643136 GCF_000147115.1 Myotis lucifugus
CCACCCACAAATGGAAAACGGGCCGGATCCGGCCCGGGGGGCTGTAGTTGCCCACGCTGCTCTAGACCCTCCGTGCTCGGTGTGCTGTGCCAGACTCCAGGGCATGTGCAGATACTTAGAGCAGCAAATCCCTCTGCATAGACACCCTCTCTTGGGCACCTGGAAGTCCAGAGCCCAGGCCCAGGCCACAGAGGCCTGAGGAGACTCTCACAAAGGTTAGTTAGGAAACGGGCCACATGACTGCGTGTTGGCTCTGAGCCTGAAGAAGGTGCCCGTGGTTGTGACCTCCTGCAGCTGCCTGGCAGGTAACCAGACATGCTTGGCTCTCTCAGCTCTTGGCTATGCTCTCTGTGGGGAAGTGTTTCAGATCTGTCTTCACGGCCACTCCCCAGCTCTCTGGGGCATTGTGGCTTTTTCTTGGTGGTTGGGCAGGAAGCCTCCAGAGCCTAAAGGAATTGCTGTGCTTGATGACAAAGGCCATAAATTGATATAAATTACTGAGAGGCTGCTTCGTTTATTGAAGAGGAATTGAACATGATTACTCTTTCTTCTTAATGCACTTCTCCAGTGGTCGGCACCCAGGTGAGCAAAGATCTCACTGAGGGACTCAGGAGGTGCCCAACTCATGGCCATTGAGTCAGGTGAAAGCAGTGGCAGACTTACACAGCACAGCTACTCTGAAAACATGAGAGTGGCCGGGGATGTTAGAGGACATGGCTCATTTCCTGTGATTGAGGACCCCACTGTCACCACCATGGAACTTAAGGGCTGTGGGGAGCACTCAGGACTGAGGCCTGCAGAGGCAGGGGTGCCAACTCACCCTTCAGCACCTCCCTCTCGGGATGCCGGCAGCCTCACTCTTCTGTAGCTTCCTCACGTGCCCTTCTGGGTATCTCCTCCTCTGTGTCTCACACAGGGGCAGGCTAGCATGGTCATTAGATAAATACCAGGACGTCTGAGTCTTCTGGAACCCTAGGGAGGAAATTGTTCAATAGAACCATGTTGTCGCCTGGTAAGGGATTATTTTAAGCACCAAAAGTTTTAATTTATACACCTATTGTTTGATAGTGTCAACTGGACATAATGTGGCCCTTCTAAGATTTAGGATTATTCTCAGTGTTTAGATCGTGATAGAGCGTTTTCCTTGTGGTCTGCTGTGCTGTACCGCCCTTTGCCTCCATCTACACTGAATGCCCCACAGGGCAGGTGTTTCCATTTGACTTTACTGAGGCCCTGCCCCATCTGTCTTGTGGCACCTTTCTAGTCACCTCAGAAGAAGCCCTTCCCACTCTCAGCCTGATGTGAGTGTGTGGCTCCATGGGGGTGTGAGATTAGTTAGGAAGCCAAGTGGAGGGTTAGAATTATTCATGAAGAAAAGAGGCTCTGAGTGATTTCCCCGTGAGTCACACTCGACGCCTGGCTCCCACACCTGTGTTGGCTGCTCACAGTCTTTGTGGCTGGTTTTCCTGGTTCTCCCCATGTTTCAAATATTCAAGATTATGTGTGATTGAGTTCCAGACAAACAAGATGAGGCTATGCTTTTTAAATCAACTTTTAACTGAATTGTTTAGTGTATTTTTAATGCTAGAAAGTTCCTTAGTTCTACCAGCCCTCCAGTTTAATCTAAATCTATTCTTCTCAGTAGTCTTCAGCGTAGATCAAAGACCAATTAGCTGGTTACCATCTTTTGTATTGTAAATATTCTAAAAAACTATCAGATTCTTCAGTGTTCTGTTCTTGAAGCTGAAGAAATTCTTCACCCTCTTAGGCTTTTCCAACTGTCAGTGTCATCAGATGTCACTCTTATGTTGTTCGTGTACTTTAGACCCACAGCACTAGCCTGCATGCTGGGAGGCAGGCTCCTGCCTTTGGCTTTGTGGAAACGTTTTTGTGGGTCAGGGGTGAGCGTAAAACCACTTTGCTCAGATCATCTGAGGGATCCATTGCCCAAAGTGCTAAGAACACTTTGTAGAAGCTCAGAAAATAAATGCTCCAGGAAAGAGCCCGCTTATGACTCTAAGAAAATTCTGATGGGAGGTCCATGGGGTGAGTGCATGTCCATCTTCTAATTCTTGTGCCCAAGGGCAAGGGCGGTATCTCTGCCCCAGCCCCAGCACGATGCCTGGGGCACTGTGGATGCCCAACAAATGCTGACTGACCAGCTCTGGGAGCAGGCTGCCTCTGCTCTTACCCTCATGTTCTATGTTCCTAACATTTTTCTATTATTAACAGCAGACTCTTATCACCTTAAATAATAATAACGAATATGTATGAAATACGTAACAATATGCCAGGTGCTGGTTAAGAATTTTACACATTTATCTCACTCCATCTTCATGGAAGAACCTGTGGGGTGGGTCATGGAGGTGGGGAGGTGAACCTGCCTTGGTTACCAGGCAGCCAGTAGACAACTCCCCAGTTTTCCCTTGCTGTAGTAAGCGAGAACATAGGAGGCCGCTGCTGCTCTAAGCTCAGGTATAAAGGGAAGCTGCTTGTCCCCAAGGGAGAACCCTGCCCGCCTTACTCATCCTTCCCATCCAGGCCAGGCCTCCCTGGAGACCTGAGGCCAGTGCTGGTCAGAGCCCCAATAAAGCTGGGCTGGAGCAAGGGAAACACAGGAAACTTCAGGAAACATATTCAGAATTGCATTACATACCAAATGGGTCATTTCCCCCTGCCAACTTAGAAAGTGACCCCTAAGACATTCCTCAGCGCCTGAGGAAGGGCCTTCAGGAGGTTGCCCATGGGCCTCATGGTCGGAGGACCAGTTGCCAGTGTTTTCAGCCCAGACCTAGACACCATTTCTTTGCTTGTTCAGCAAATTTTTTTGGACACCTGCTAGTGCCACTACTGCCCAAGTGTGTGCAACCAAAAGGGCCCTCCTCCCTGAGGCAGACAGCCCACTGGGGAAGACATGTGTAAAACAACATCCATGAGCACTAACAAGGGCCGTGGCGGAGGTGTGTAGAGGGTGCAGGAGCAGGCTCCCAGTGACATGCCCACTCCATGTGGGGAAGCCCACGCAGCTGGGAGCCTGGGCAGTCAGTGTGGGAGGCCCAGCCCACCCAAGGGAGGCAAGTGTTCAGTGGCAGGTGGCAGCGTGGGGGCAGAGGACAGAAGCTAGGAGAAAAGAGGCTGGCCAGGCCCTGGCGAGCCAAGCTCAAAGTTGAGAACTGAGAACTAGCTCATAAAGCTCTGTGTTCTATCTTATCAGGCTTTGCTGGAGTGAGAGGGACCCACTAAGGATCATGAACGGGAGGAGAATGGTTCTCTCCACCCCACCCCTGGCCATCTCTCCCCAAAACTCCATGAGCATTCCCCAACAGAGAGCATAGGTTGTCACTTCCATTCACACACCTGTGTGCACGGCCACTTGTTTCTTGGAAATCTGTGCTGGGGCACTGGCCCAGCTTGCCTCCATGCTCAGCAGGGTGGGTGTCATTGCTGCTGGCACAGCTGCCGTGGCCATTCCTGGGCAGACAGCGTAGAGCGAGCAGAGGAGCAGCACCGGCCTCTGGAGGTTGGCTGTGGACACTGCTGAGCTGCACACTGCCTGTAAGGATGTCCTGGCAAAACTGGTGGCCAGGTCTTCCCATTATTGCAAATAACCATTTGGCAGTGATTCTGCCAACACCAAATGCGGCATATAAGGAACTGGGCTTGAGTTTCACAAAGATTGACTGGTGTAAGTGGACTGGCATAGACACCATTAACCAGGGAGCGTAGTCACTCTCCCCTTGCGGTGGTTGTTGGGAGAGACAAGAGGCCTGATCGTGGGAGGACAGCTGCAGCCAGGGAACCACACAGGGCCCTGCAGGGCATCAGGCAGAGCCTCCCACCCCGGTGGGGTCAGCCAGGCTGAGGCCAGAGAGCCCTGGGTGCAGTGGCCTTTGCCAAGGAGAGCAGTGTGCACCTGAAGGAGACCTGGATGGAACCGACTGCTGCCTATGAAGAAGTCCATTGTTCCAGGTGCCCAACTTTCTTAGAGTGTCTCTAAGTCCTGGGTAAACAGGGCCCCCCCTCTGCATCCTGGGCTTCCCTAAAAGCTGAACTTGGAGCGACTGGTCAGGGAAGTGGAACCATGGGGTCCAGTCAGGTATTGACACACTGGCCTCACATCTGACTTACCATCCACTCAGCTCATTTTTTAAATATTTTTTTATTGGTTTCAGAGAGAAGGGAGAGGGAGAGAAAGAGAGAAACATCAATGATGAGAGGGAATCATTGATTGGCTGCTTCCTGCACACCCCCTACTGGGGATCAAGGCCGAAACCTGGGCATGTGCCCTTGACTGGAATCGAACCCAGGACCCTTCAGTCCGCAGACTGACACTCTATCCACTGAGCCAAACCGGCTAGGGCCACTCAGCTCATTTAAATCACTGTGAACCTAGTTCATAAAACTGTGGGTCAATATTTTAAAAGTCATGTAAAATATTGAAGAGCTGTGCCAGACTCAACACACTGCACCCCAGTGGGTGATAATGACAAGTGTTAGTTCAATGGAAACAGCCCAGAAAGAGATTTTTTTAATAATCAACTGGGTTTCATATTTACAGTGAGGTGGGCTGCCCTTGGACAAGAGTATTCATTGATCAGGTGGCCAACAAATGCACCCAGCACACCATCACCTCGTGTTGGGCCTAAGTGATAACCACCTACAGCAAATGGGAATCTCACAGGAGCAGATTCAGCGAGTCCCACTAGACTGGCAGAAGCTGTCTTAGTTTTGTCTGCCAAGTTCACGTGCCCACCTTCCAGCAGGGGTAAGCTGAAGGGAAGCCGCAGGAACTGAACTACCACTTCTAGGGCCTTCTCCTGGATGCTCCACCCCACTCCCCAAAAAGGCCTTGTTTTCCCCTCAGCATTTTCTGTGGATCATTAAGCAGATCATGTCTCTGAAGCGTTTATTTGTTCTGTAAATATTTCATCAGCACCTACACATGCCCTTGGCCCTGGGATGCAGAGATGAGTGAGTCCTGCTCCCCAGAAAAGAAAACTGCTGATCTAGTGAGTTGAGCCTTGAAAACTCAACATGACAATGTGGAGAAGGTGGGTTAGGGCCTGGCAGGCAGAGAAAGCAGTGTAGAAGCCCCAGGGGGAATCCCAGAGAGTCAGGTGCCCATAAGCCAAGAGGAGGCCCAAAGGCGAGGTGTGGAGGTGCCCATTTCCTCGTGACTTGGTGGGGGAGCTGGGCTGAGGCCAGGAGCCAGTCAGTAAGAGGCCTGTAGGAGCCAAGGGAGCTGCAGCCTTTGATGCAAGAAGCCACGTCCCTGGTGCTGAGAGCCTCCACAGGCCTTGCTGCCCTGGCCGGCCCACTCAGGTAGCCCCCCAGCCTCTGTAGGTCTCAGTCACTGGGCTCAGGGAGATGCGGAAACAGATTTCCTCTTTATTGCTGAGGAATCTCTATTTAGCTAAAGAACTCAGATTCCTGTTTTGTCCAGTCCAGAACACCCTTTTCTCCTGGACACATTACCCTTTCCTCCACTTGCACCAGGTAGGCCTGGACCTCAGCTACTCTGGCAGGCCCTTCCCACCTGCAGGTTGGTGGTGGAGAATAGGCTTTGGAGTAAATAAGACCAGTCTCCAGATCACAGCCCTGTCACACTCTGGTTGTGTGACCTATGCACTCACCGTACTTGGCCTCTCAGACACCCATTGTCTCTCTGTGCAGATTAGGGCCTTCACACTGCTCCCTGTGCAAGGCTTCTGTGCGGATTCGATGAGATGCCTGAGACCAACCAGCAGTTGCTCTTTTTCTGTAGCTGTTAATGGCCGTGTGCCTGGGATGGTGGCCCTGCTCAATGGGAGCTGCACCCAGCGGCAGTGGGGCCAAGAGCATCTGGAAAGGTGAGCAAAGCATGCTCCAACTTGCAAAACCAAAGCAGCTTGGGTTCCCAGAACATGTGTCTCATCTTCCCTTATCTGTGTGTGTGTACAAACAACTGTGTATTCCAGCACACCCTTGTCTTTCGAAGAGCTTCATGCCCAAAGCCTAACTTTAAAATCAAAATCAAAATTGATCCCTCCCAATGTCAGTGGTGACTTCGCTGGCCCCACGGAATTTGTCCTAGGCTGCAGAGCCAGCCCTATTGTTGGGCTGGGGCATGAAAGAGACCCCAGGCCTGGGAGTCTAAGCAGAGCAGCAAAGCCATTGGGGGCCCTGCAGTGGTTCCCCAAGGTGGCTGGGCCTCTGTGCATCTTGGCCACACCTCCTCTGGTCAGCGGTTCCAATTCCAGTTGGATAGCAGCTAGAAGTGGAGAAAGGCATGTGTGTCAACACCGTGGTGGAGCCAGCAAGCCCTAATTGCCCAGCTCTGCAAGGCTGCGAAACTGCCACCTGGTTCTGCTTAGGGGGAGTTTTCTGCCATGAGGAAGTCCGGCACTGCCGCGTTCAGGCTTGCCCTGTGCCTCCCGAGCAGAGTGCTGAACCTCGGGAAGGGAGCGAGGCTTCTCTTTACGCTGACAAAGGGCTTTCTGCCTGTCAACCGGCTCCCCAGCAAGCCCCCACCCCCTGCCTACCGCAGCCACTGGGCCTCCCTTTGGCAGAGCCCAAGGGCCCGTGCTCCGGAGGCCTAGCCTCTGGAGACTTCCTTTTGAGCTAGAAAAACAAGCAGCTGAACCATGCCTTGCTGTAGCTGGGCCCCGCCTGCCGAACCTATAGGAAGGCCTGGAGTGGGTTCAGCCTCACAGAAGAGGAAACCTGGCTCCAGCCTCACCCACAGGGCCTGTTATGTCTGGCTCCAGAGGCCTTCTCCTCTGGGGTTTTCCATGCCTGTGAACTAGGCCCCATTCATTTCCCTGTGGTTTCATGGGAATGTCCAAAACGCTCAGCAGGTTGCAGTGAGCCCAGGAGGAGAGGGGTCAGCGAGAGGCCCAAGCTCTGACGTGCGGGCGGCCCTGGGGCTGCAGCACCCTCCACTCAGTAGCTTGAAGTGGGGTGCCCAGTCGGCTGTGGGTGGGCGCCCATCAGTCAGTCTGCTAAATTTCCTCTGGTGGGCTCCCCACCCACCCTGGCCTACTCTGCTTGCAGCTCCCTCTCTCCAGGCCTCCGCTTTCCAGCTCCCAGGCCACCAGCTCCACCCTGGCCTGGCCTAGGAGAGAACTGCAGCAGAGAGCTTCAGTTTCCCAGCCCAGCACTCTCACTCCAGTGCTCCTTGGCCACTGCCTCCCATCAGACCCCGGCACCAGGGCCCTTCCAGTTTCCCGCCACACTACACTCAATTTAGGGCTGCAGGAGAGCAGCAGGTCCCCCATGAGGGTGGCCACTGCCTCCGCCCCTGCAGGCTGCTCCATCATGGAGAAGGGGCATTGCTCAGGTACAAAGCTCTTGTGAGAGGCACAGCTACCTTCAGGGCTGGCCGCTGCAGAGCCTAGGGGCTCCCAGGCCCACTGTGAGGATGTGCCCAAGTGGGGAAGGTCTGCTCTTCAGAAGAAATGAATTGGAGACTGGCTAGAAGCAATTTTTATCAGATGTCCCAGTTATCAATTTTCACCAAAAGTTAATTGAACAATCTCTGTGAGTGGCCTGATTCCATTTGCATGAGACTCCCATGGAGTTGTGACAAGTGCCCTGGTGGCTGAGGGCAGAAGAAGCTCTTCTAGCCTCTCACTTAGTTTTGGTCTTTGAAAAAGTGATGCATTTTCAGGTTTGGGCAACAGCCATGCCACTGCCCTGGCTGCCTGGCTCCTGGTTGTTTCCAAAGCCACTTTCTGAGTGTTCTGAGTGTGGAAGAGGTGGGGCGAGTTTCTCATCTGGTTTAGCTGGTAAAATGGATCTGGAAACATAACATCCTCGGAGGCCCTGCCTCTCTTGCCAGGCAGTGTGGAGAGGGTAAGTGCAGAGGAGCAGCGAGCCCAAGTTCGAAAGCCCTTAACCAGCAGGCTGGGGAGCTCGGCCTGCCTGCCAACACCACCAAGGGGTGGGGAGAGTCCTGCTGCCGGCAGGCACCAGCTTCCTCTGCTGTCTAGATGGGCCGAGTGCTAAGGGAGGGGACAGCAGCCTGCTGGGCTATGGTCAGCTCAGCGCTGACCTCGATCTGGACCATGCCTCCAATGCCACATACAGGGACCAGTGCCCCCTACCCGGGTCTGCCCGGAGAGGCTGCCCTTCCTTGGACAGCCTCTTCCTCCTCGAATGCTGGCTGGTCACATACTCAACCTCAGGTCTTTCTCACAGTAGCTCCTTTGCCTCTGAAAGCACATTCAGATCTTTTAAATACTTAAAACAGCAATCAGAAAACATTACAGAGAAAACCCTTTAACTCTAGTTTCTTTCACCAATAAATGTATTGAGAGTTGTCCACCCTTAACGGCCTCCCTCACTCTTCAGTCTCTGGTTTTCTGAATCAACTTCCCTACCCCACCGCCACTGAGACCCCAAGCTCCTACTTGCCAAATCCAGTGGCCTCTCCAGCCCCCCCTCTTCACCACAGCGCCAGCACTGCGGGCAAACTGCCCAGCTCCACCTTATGCCCTCCTTCCTCTCATGCCACTTTCCTTCTCAGCCACCTCGTCACCCTCCAAGCCCCCTCCTGTCTTACCCCTCTGTGCCCTGTGACACGGTGACAGTTGTGTCCACTCTGAGAGCCTCACCTTGTATGTATCTTAGACTCTGGCACAACCTGCCCTTTCTTGCCGCCTCTGGCTTCTTGCCAGCCCTCAGACTCTTCCGCTTCCATCCTAATGGCATGTGGCCTCTGGTCCAAAAAAAGTCCCACCATTGCTGGTTCTTCTCCTTCATGTCCATCCCTCGTCCTGCGACTCCCCAGACCTCTCAGATGAAGTCCCAGCCCCCCACTGCACAGCCCTCCTCCTTGATGCCTTATTCACCAAACATGCCTTTTTTTTTTCTTCTTCACATCTTTACACCTTCATCCCTTTGTGTAAAGTATTTCCCTCCTCCCTGCGATCTCTTGGAATTGATCTTGCATTTCTAGACATATCTTCTTTTCAGGAGGGCAGGCCAAGGATCTCTGGTGGCAGCAGGGCCTCAAGGTCACACAGCCCTGTTCATGAATCCCAGCTGTTCTCAGGGAGTAGGGGGATGTGGGGCCATCTCCTTCCTTTTTTGTATCCACACAGAGAGGGATTAAAAATGCCTCCCCGGGCTGCAGGAAGGTTTCATGGGCTGCACTCACATGTGGTGCTTACTGGTGTCTCGTCCCTCTCTCGCTGACCCAACCCACAGCAGCAGCTCAGAAAGATCTGAGGATGAAATAAGAGTACAAACAGGAACAAATGAATGGCTCTAGTTGGGAGAGTGTAGCACTCTGGCTTGTCATAAAGTGCACATGGTGCTCTGTAGACTGGGAGAGGGAAAGAACAGGAACAGGCTGTGCTCTCTGGCCTGGTTTGGGGATGATCTCAGTCAGCTCTTAGGCAGAGCTTTAAATTAATGACAACCTCTGGCAGCAGTGTAAGGAGTCAAAGTAAACATATGAGGATTGTATGCCCGAAGAGAAAGGGCATG
>NW_005871051.1:27643697-27648757 GCF_000147115.1 Myotis lucifugus
AATTCAGTATGGTTGAAGTGTGTGTGGGGAGGGAAGGAGGAGGGGAGGGGGAAGAAGTGATCTGGGCACATGACACAAAGCTTTGTAAAGTTCATTTTAGGAGGAGGTGGAACTGTCTGGAGGGTAGTAGTAGCTGCTGAAGGGCTGCAGGCAAGAGAGGAAAGTAACCAGATTTGCCCTGGAGAAAGAATACACCACTTTGAGCGTGAAAAAAGGAAAGTAGGGAGATCAGCCCTGGCGGGTTTGGCTCAGTGGATAGAGTGTCAGCCCTCGGACTGAAGGGTTCCAGGTTTGATTCCGGTCAAGGGCACATATCTCAGTTGTAGGCTTCATCCCTGGCCCTGGTTGGGGCGCATGCAAGAGGCATTCAATCAATGTGTCTCTCTCATCATTGATGTTTCTATGTATCTCTCTCTCCCTCTCCCTTCCTCCCTGAAATCAATAAAAATATATTTTTTAAACAAAGAAAAAGAAAAAAATAATAGAGAGGCCAGTTGGTAAGAGATGGAGGCCTGGACCTGGGGTGACATTGTGGTGAGAGCACAGCAGAGGCCTCTAGGCATCTTGCCATGGTCAGCCAAATCCTGGGGTTGGAGCCACTGGGGTCAGTTATATCCACAGTATGCATAACAGTAATGTAATAATTAAGGCTAGGCACTTGTATATTGCATCCCCATTTTTCAGATAAATAAATTGAGATTCAGAGAGGTTAAAAAACTTATCTGAAATCACAACTATTGAGCAGCAGAGCTGGGATTGAAGGCAAGCTGCTGAGCTGATAACCACTAGCCTCTCCGCCCCTCCAGGTGGCTTGGCCTGAGCAAGGAAGAAAGTAGCACCAGGAGAGGTCATGAGCAGGAGCCTCACCATAGGACACCCCCCCAACCAGAGGGCCTTCTGTGGCCACAAACACAAAGCAGAGCCACTGCCTTCCATGTGAGCAGAGGGACACTCAGTCCAGTTCCTTGACAGTCAAGGATGGACAACCTTCTTCTGAAAGGGTAGTGTGTTAGCCCAGTTCTCATTTACTAGTAGCCACTGCCTGATCCCTGCCAGGTGGTGTGGCCTTTCCCAAACATTGCCCTCTAAGATGCGACCAAACACGCTCAGTCATCACTGAGCAGCAAATGCTGTATCCAGTAGCTCCTCCTCATAAATTCACAATTCACATTAGCATCCTAAAGGCGAAGGGATGTCCTATAATAATGTCAAACAGAATAACCTCCAGCACTTCATATGTGTTTATTCTTTAATCCTCACCTGAGGGTGTGTTCTTATTGGTTTTAGAGAGACAGGGACAGAGAGGTCAATGTGAGAGAGAAACATTGATCGGTTGCCTCCCGTACATGCCCTGACCAGGCATGTGCCCTGACTGGTAATCGAACCGGCAACTTTTTGGTGCATGGGACAACGCCCAACCAACTGAACTACCTGGCCAGGCTATACTTTATTCTTTAAGTGACAGTAACACCTTTTGGGAAACACCATTCTAGACCAGAGTCGTCTTTGCTGTGGGAGGAGTGTGTGTACTTGTGTGTAGGTTGCTTGCAGTCTTACCTGCCACCTTCCATAGCAGGTGAGGGACTCTGACACCTCTGGGCTTGCTCAGCTCCTCCCTGGAATGAGTAGCCTCTCACCTGTCCTCTGCCTCGCCCTCCAGCACCTGGAGGCCCAGAGCACAGGTAGGTGGGATGCTGCAAGTGCTTGCCTGGTCCCCCAGTTGGCCATGCAGTTGTCTATCACAGCAGAGCCCGCCCCAGACCTCCAGAGTGGTGGACCCCCCGTGGTACTGGCTCCAGATGCTCAGCAGATGCCAGGCCTGGGACTAAGGCCTCATCTCTGAGAGCTTGGATTGCTGTTCTGGAAGGTGATCCTGGCTGGCGGCCATTCCTGAGCCCCTATTTAGAGCAGTTGTCAGGCAGTTGCTGAGTTCCAGCTTACCCTTCACCCCCCCCTCCTCCCCCGCCGCTCCCCAGCAGGACTGAGTGATCTCATGCCTGTGCCATGCTGGGAGGTGGGATGGGAGGGGGAGGGGTTATGATCAGAGCAGCGTGCAAGGCTCCATCTCCACTTGGGTTCCCAGACCCCAGTGTGTGCAGTTTGCTCTCAGAGGTGTGTCCTAACCATCCAGAACAGCTCCGGACATCATCTAAGGCCTGGCTGTGGGCCTGTGCATACAGCACTGCCATCCCCAAAAGAGGAAAGAGAAGGGGTGTTGCTGATGGGGTCAGCTGTCAGAGCTCCTCTTGTGATCACCCTGCTGTTCGATTTCCCTGGCTGAGTGCAGCCCTCAGCCCCAGAGCTGGCTTTGGTGAAGGAAAAACGCTGAATGGGAGCCCAGAGACCCTGGACCTTGGGTAACTTATAAAGGGCGCTCTTTCCTGCTCAGAATTTCCTGGGTTCTAAGATGCTCCTGCCACGTCCCAGGTCCTGTGGGAGGGAGATGTTGGGGGCCCCCTGCCGGTCCTTCTGGGGAATTGACCCGTGGGGGACCTGTGACACTCGCCCTGGCTAGCCCAGTTCTCCCTCCTGTGGTGCCTGCCAAGTTTTGACAGTGAATCCGGACCTCTGGAATCTGGTTGCTGGCCGCTTGGCTTTTCCTTGGCTTTTCTGTTCCTGCACTCCTTGGGGACCCAGTTCCGTCTGTGCTGCACCCCTCCCAGCCATCCCAGGGCTTGATCACCAGGGCTCTCCAGGCCCCACTCCTGCTTTCTCATGCTCACTCGTTGGCAGGTTCTCCTTATCCTCCCTCTCCCACCTGCTGCTATAAGAAGAATTTTAAGGACAGGTTGTGGGAAAACGATCCGTGCAGCTGTGCTAAAACAGTAATGAGCCATGGTGGCACTAAGAGAACTGGGCTTATTACTGCACAGCCTCCCAGTTTGGTGACATTGACGTTTTTCTGGGATGAATGCTTGATATCAGTGAACTAATTTGGAGAGGATTCCACAGGCTGCCCTCCTAACTCCTGCCTCTCTGTTGCAAGGGTGGGGCCGAGACACTCAAAGAGAATTGGAGCCCCCCAAAGGCACCACGGCCCTGCCCAAGGTCGGCCTCTGCATCCAAAGCTTCACCTAACTTTGCTCTCAAGGTCAATAAGAGCACACTTGTTTTTCTCTCACCATCCTCAGGTGACTCAGCACTGTACTGGGAGTCCCGGGAGGACAAGGAGTGGGCTCACTGGAGAAGCAGCTTCACTGGGGTCTGTTGTCACTGTCTGGGGCTTTGGACATTGGCCCTCCCTTCCCCTTCCTTTCCCTCTTATTCTCCTTACCTACAACCTTGAGAAGTAAGTCAGGGCCCTAGCTGGTTTGGCTCAGTGGATAGAGCATCATCCTGCAGACTGATGTCCCAGGTTAGATTCTTGTCAAGGGCACATGCCCGGCTCAATCCCCAGTAGGGGGCGTGCAGGCGGCAGCCAATCAATGATTCTCTCTCATCTTTGATGTTTCTATCTTTCTCCCTCTCCCTTCCTCTCTGAAATCAATAAAAATATATTTTTTTAAAAAAGAGGAAGAAGAGAAGTAAGACAGGAACTGGGAACAGGAGCTTGGCTCTGCCTGGGGAGGCTGCCCAACATTCAGTTCTTTTGACCCTGGAGGGGAGAGCCGAGTGAGGGGACAGGCTGAAGGCACCTCAGCTCAACCCTGCTATTTTGCCCTATAGCCCTGCTGTGGGGACATGCTGCCCCCTGCTGGCCATGCTGGCAAAATGCAGCCCAGTGTCTTCACCCTAGCCTGCTGCTAGGCTGGAGACGGGGTTCCAAACCCACAACTATTCTCTGACTGCATGGGGAAGCAAGCCTAGACCTGCCTAGCACACAGCAATGTTTGTTGAGTGAACAAACGAATGAATGAATATATGTATCTGAAGAATTTAGGAGGTGATGGCCTGCAGTGTCTGATCAAGAGGAGACAATAAATCAGACATTTATTGAGCAGGAATTGAGACTCCTCTTGGGTTGACAAAATCCAATAAGAAAACCAAATATGAAGAGTTTGGTGATGCTAGTCTGTTACACAGGTGACCGTAGAGCAGCCTGGGCCTTTAGGGAAGGCATGGCAAGGGTGAGGAAGGGGGATAGATGGCAGGGATGAAAATCACAGGGCACTCGGAGACACCCAGGCTGGCCACTTGGCATGGAAGGCAGGGAGAGAGGAAAGCACCCCTCATGTCTTGAGGCACAGGATTGGCCCTAAAATATGTATTATTCCAGCGTGAAGAGGTGCTGTTTATTATTATTCCTTTTCTACATTTGAGAAAAAGGAGGGTCAGAAAAGGCCCATGACTTGTTCAGGGTCCTACAGCAAGAGCATGTGAGCCCTGGCAGGGTAGCTCAGTTGGTTAGAGCATCGTCCCAATATGCCAAGGTTGTGGGTCAATCCCCAGTCAGGACACATACAAGAATCAACCAATGAACGCATAAAAAGTGGACAACAAATTGATGTCTCTTCTCAAAAAAAAGAAAAAGAAAAAAAAGGGGCATGTGGAACCAGGTCAAAATTTCATCTGAGATTTTTGGTGGTTGGGTTCAGGTGCTTGAACTCAAGGGTTTTTCCACAGGGAGTAATGTGCTCAAGGACAGATGGGGGGAGGGAAGGGTCAGGATGGCCACTTTAAAGGCTGTTAGGGCATCTCAGTGGTAATGAAGAAACTCCTCGTTCCACGCACTGGCTTCCTGTATGGCACATGGGCTAGCAGAGGTCCAACCCTGTGTCCTATAACCAAGTTGTAACCCTGCCCCACAGTGCGCTGGCCCAAAGCAGTCCCTGTAGAGGAGGGCCTATGTGTGTAGGACTTATAGAGAGGGCTTCTGGGAGAGACAGATGTGCTGTTGGGACAGCTTGGTAGACTAGAGCCAAACTTCTGCTGAGGTGACTCAGTCTGGGGGGAGGAGGGGCTTCACACACTCAGGCTCCCCCTCTGCCTGACCTGCTCCTGTCATTGGCTACTTTCCTTCCCTCCCTCCTTCCCTCCTTCCCTCCTTCCTTCCCTCCTTCCCTCCTTCATTCCCTCCCTCCCTCCTTCCCTCCTTCCCTCCTTCCTTCCTTCCCTCCTTC
>NW_005871051.1:27649490-27667670 GCF_000147115.1 Myotis lucifugus
CCATGCTGTGCAAATGGTAGGAGTTCCTTCCTTTTAGAGCTGCATAGTATTCCATTGTGTAGATGTGCCAAAGTTTTTTAATCCATTCATATGCTGATGGGCATTTAGGCTGATTCCAAATCTTAGCTATTGTAAATTGTGCTGTTATGAACATAGGGATGCATATATCCTTTCTGATTGGTGTTTCTGGTTTCTTGGGATATATTCCTAGAAGTGGGATCACTGGGTCAAATGGAAGTTCCATTTTTAGTTTTTTGAGGAAACTCCATACTGTTCTCCACAGTTGCTACACCAGTTTGCATTCCCATCAGCAGTGAACGAGGGTTCCTCTTTCTCCACATCCTCTCCAGCACTTGTCGTTTGTTGATTTGTTGATGACAGCCATTCTGACAGGTGTGAGATGGTACCTCATTGTCGTTTTGATTTGCATCTCTCGGATGATTAGTGACTTTGAGCATGTTCTCATATGTCTCTCAGCCTTATGTATGTCCTCTTTCAAAAAGTGTCTATTTAGGTCCATTGCCCATTCTTTGATTGGGTTGTTTATCTTCCTTTTGTTAAGTTGTATGAGTTCCCTATAAATGTTGGAGATTAAACCTTTATCGGAGATATCATTGGCAAATATGTTCTCCCATGCAGTGGGTTTTCTTGTTGTTTTGTTGATGGTTTCTTTTGCTGTGCAGAAGCTTTTTATTTTGATATAGTCCCATTTGTTTATTTTCCCTTTAGTTTCCATTGCCCTAGGAGCTGTGTCAGTGAAGAAATTCCTTCGGCATATATCTGAGATTTTGCTACCTGTGGATTCCTCTAATAACAGGGATCTTTTTTTTAATTTTTATTTTGAGAATACTTTTTTTAAAGCTGGCGACAGTGAAACAGGAAGAGCTTAGGATAAAAGAAGCAACAGAAGAAAGCTTAGGTGGGCTGCTTTGGCTCTCTAGAAATGTTATAGGAAAGAGATCAGCCAAGGTGGGGCTGCCATCAGCTCACTGGAAAGTCAGAGAAATGGGGGCCTTGGAGATAGGTTCAAGGGGTTAGCCTGGGATGAGCTGCCGCCGCTCATTGCTCCCTTGGTTCCAAGTCTCGTGGGGACCCTTAGGATTTAGGAGATGCACGCCTGAGAGAGAAGAAAGGCATGGGCATGCTCCCAGGAAGGATGGCACACCTGGCTGCTTTCTTTCCAAGAGCTTGGTCAGGTGACAAGGCTAACTAACCCTGCAGCACTACCCAGAAAGGGGGAGTTCATGCTGGGCCACCAGCTACTACCTGGCTTGCTGGAGCTTCCTCCCTGAGCTCTCTGCCTTGGTGGGAGAAGCACAGGTTTGACATGCAACCTGGAGTTCAGATTAAAGGCAGGGGAGAGTCTATCCTATTCTGGGCAAGAGTTTCCCCACTCAGGGCATCCTGGCCACCTTGGCACCAGGACATGCCTGAGCCCCCTTCTCAGAGGCCTCAGCTCTTGTGCAGCATCGTATGATCTGTGGGAGCCCCAGGTGGGGGAGCACCATGTAGGCTGCCTCAGATTAGGGGTGGGGGTGCTGACCTCAGGCCTCTGTGATCCAGCTTTCTACTTTGCCTGACTCTTCAATTCTGGCACACTTCCTCCTCCATCAGTCCCCTTCCTCCCCCTGGGCCCTTGGTGAGCCATATCTATTCATACTTATTGTTGATCCTAATTACACTAAAGTGAAGCAGAACTAGAGCATTAACTCCTAAAAGATTGACTGTCCGGGGTTTGAACACCCCAACAGCACCTTTGCCTTGTCCCAGGATGTGTGAGGTCACGCTTGCTGTCTTGAGGACTCTCCCGTTCATCCTCAGAAAACCTCATCTCCCCAGGGAGAGAGGGAGCCCTCTGGGTTCTTGGGGCACATTGTTTTCTTACAGAGATCTTTTCTGAGCACTTTCTGTGGGTCAGACGGGGTTCCAAGCCCCAGGGTGAAGCGGAGAATGGGACAGACCCCGTGCCTGCTCTCCAGGAGCCCCATCTAGTAGGGCAGACAGTGCCCAAGCTGACACTGCAAAGAGAAGAGTCTTGTGGATTGATTAGTGCAGTGAGGGGTGTGAGCAGGGTTGAGAGAGAAAGCAACTCGAGGAACAAGTAGATTGGATGGGGGAGGGCATCTCTAGGCTGAGACTGAGGGTGCAAGAGGACCAGCTAGCAGAGAGCCTGGGACAGAAAGAATGGGTATGGCCCCTGACCGTTTCCTCCCCCCCCAGGCTCGTGGAGGAGTTCATGCTCTTGGCCAACATGGCAGTGGCCACAAAATCTATCGCGCCTTCCCTGAGAGGGCGCTGCTGCGCCGGCACCCTCCACCCCAAACCAAGATGCTCAATGACCTGGTGGAATTCTGTGACCAGATGGGGCTGCCCATGGACTTCACCTCCTCTGGGGCCCTCAATGTGAGTGCTGGGGGCTGGGAAGTGGGGGGAGGCAGGTAGAGGCCCTGTTTGTGGGGAAGAGGGTGTTAGGGGTGCAGCAGCCTCTGCATCCCACCAGGGTCTGTTCCTCTTCAGCCAGGACTTCCCCTGCAAGGCCCTGGCCCTGGGCTGTGCTTCCCACCAGGACCGGGCAAGGGAAGTCACTTGAGGTTCAGCCATGGCAGGGGTCCTATAGCCAGGCATGGGCTTGGCTTGGCCCAGAGGCCTTCAGTGGGGGCTGGGTCATTGGAAGCCATAGCATGCCTTTTATGGTAAGTGGTGTCAGGTGTTCCCTGCCTCGAGCTAAGCCTCATGGAGCTCAGAACTCCAGTGCCCAGCTCTGATCCCACTGGAGGGAGACTATTTCCACCTGTGCCCAAGGCTAGGGTGGGTGCAGAGGTGCCTTTGGGTCAGACAGCTGGAAACAGTCTGTCCAGGCCAGCCAACTACCAGTGAAAGGACTGATCTCCGAGCTGTTGCCCGTGAGGCAGGCCCAGTGTGGGTCACAGGCTGGGGGCTGCTGGCACCTGTGCCCCACCATGGCCATCTGAGCAGGGTTGGGCCCCTCAGCTAACCCTCCCTCCCTGGAGCCGGCTCTCAGATGCTCTGCGGGTGACAGGGGTCCCAGACCCTCTCCCCAAGCCTGACTGCCTATCACATGGGTTTGCTTCTAGAAAAGTCTGACCGAAATATTTGGAGATGACAAGTACTCACTGGCTCGGAAGGAGGTGCTCACCAGCATGTGCTCCCGGCCCATGCAGGTAAGGAGCGGCCTGTCCCCCATCCTCCCCTTCTCCCAGGAGCATCCATGACTTCTGCACATGCAGGGGACTGGGTGGAAGGGTGGCGAAGATGTCCCTAGGCAACACCTGGGACAGGTGAGCCCAGAGCTGAGCCTGATCTGCTGCCTCCGGCTCGGTCTTATCTGCTTCACCTGCTCAAGGACAGGTTGACTGGACCTGCTCGAGGGCCCAGTTTGAGCCCTGCTGACCCTTTGTGTGGCCTCTGGGGCTCTGTTCCCTGGCACAGGACAGGGAGTCACCACAGGGGCTGCACCAAGCCTTCAGTGCCAATCCCCAGAGACCAGACCAGGTTGGGGAAGGGAATGGGGGTGGTCAGCCCTCATGGCCAGATGGGGACCCTGGAGGGGAGAAAGTGTTTCCCAAAGCAGCCTGTACAGGGGAGTGGTCAGCCCCCAGTGCAGCTTGTGGACTCCAGGGAGACAAGTCTCCTCTCACCAGCCCGGAGAAGAGGGGTCAGACCGGGGCCTGTGTCTGCAGGCAGGATGATGGGCTGGCAGCCTCTCAGTCCTCTGAGGCTGAGCTTCAAACCCTGGAAGCCCGAGCATCTTGGGAAGGAGCCAGCCCAGTGGACTGTCAGGTCATCAGGAGCTGTGGATGCTGATGGGGCTAGCTCTGGGCTGCAGCCCTTCTGGGGGGCAGTGACAAACCATTTTTCAGGGTCTCAGTTGCTCAGCACTATTCGTTCTTTTCACAAGAATCAGATTGCCCCATCTGGCCACAGGTGATTTACTTTCTGGCATCTTATAGGGCTGCCAGGGACGGAGCTGTCAGGGCCTGTTTAGATCTAGCTGCCCTTACCCTGCCCCACACCAAGCACCTTAAAGCCCACATGGGGCGGCGGGGGGGGGGGGGGGGGGGGGGGGAGAACATTTACCTATGTCCATTGGACTCAACATTACTCTGCCCTTCTCTGCCCTCTAATTGCCCATAGGTCACAAGAACTGCCCCCTGGCTGTATGCAGGGCCAGTGAGGCCCCCTTTCCCTGACCCTAGAAGGCATCCACATCCAAAGTCAAACCAGCCCTGGAGCTGCATGGAAAGGAGCTCTTTCCTGAGCCACCCAGAGTCTGAAAAAGACTGGACTTCCCCTGGCCTTTCCTCAGAGGCCTGCCTCTGCCTTGGGATCTGATGGCAGGGAGTGACCAGGCAGTCTAGAGTCCCTTTCTCCCAACCTAAAAACTGGCGGGACGGGGGACCGGGGAGGGGAGCAGCAGTGAGCATGAAAGTCCTGAGCGAACTGCTGAAACAGGACACGAGGGCTGTTCCAGGGAGGGCTGGTCACTGTGGGAAAGCTACGGTCCCCACCCATCCCACCCTGCCAAGAGACACCTTTGCCAGCCAGGAAGGGAGCCACGGCCTTCTGTCCTCTTCACCCCAGCTCATCTGGGGAACTGGGCCACCTCTGAGAACAAACTGGCTCAGAGTGGAGGCAGCTCCCACCTCCTCCTGTGACTTGCCCCAGACGTAACCCAGGACGCAGCAGGAGCTGGAAAAGAAGCCGAATTGGGGAGCTGAGCAGGTCACCACCAGCTGCGCCCTGGGTTCCAGGGCCTTGTACACAGGAACCGGGGCCGGCTGACCATTTGGCTAAGTAAGCGCACGGAAGGGTGTGCGGATGAGAGAGCGTGGCAAGCAGCCCGTGAGCGAGCAAGTGAACACACAGGGTGTGACTTTGGCTCCGATGAGGAACCCGCTCATTGGTTCCCAGGCAGCAACACGTCCTTGTTTCCCAGCCCTGAGAGCTCAGGGACGCGGGGCCAGCAGCTTCAGGCCTGTGGCCAGGGCTCCCAGGACCGCAGGACTGTTCCAGCCTGAGACTATTTGCAGGGCCCCAGAGCAATGCCTGTCCCTTCCTGTACCCCAGTCATAATCCCTGCCCTGCCCAAGGGCCTTTTGAACTCAGACCTGGGTCTTGGCCCCGGGCCAGATTATCAGGGACGAGAAGGGCTGAGGCTTTGCTCCCTTGGCTGGCACACGGTGGAGCGTTGGGGGCAAAGGGTATGGCGCCCCTGACCCAGCCCTGCCCAGCTTGGGCCAGGCTCTCAGACGGCCCCCTCCCACCTCCCCACCCCCCACCCCCCCACCCCACCCCCCACCCCCAGATGGCGCTGACTTTCTGCTCGGGGATGCTGCGGACCAGGAAAATATCGGGAGCTAAGCCCTCAACGGGGCCATTCTACTCACACTTTACCTCGGCCATCCGCCGCTTTGCAGATGTCATGGTGCACCGTCTCCTGGCCGCTACACTCGGTAAGAGGCGCAGTTCAGAATGCAGACTTGTGCCCAGCTAGCGGCTGCCCACCCCCTAAAGTGGGTGCCCAGAGGCCACACTGCTATGACTATGGAAGCTCCAACAGCAGGGACTCTGAACCTGAAACTCTCCCTCTGTGAGTCCCTATAGGGGAAGCCACATTAGGGCTCATTAGAAACCCAAACAAAGGCCGCCCATCATTCTCAGTCTCTGGAGCTGGGCAGCAGGAGGCCTTCACTCTGCATGGGCCTCCCAGGCCCCATCTTGCCTGGTCCCAGAGTACCACACTACCCATCACCCAGCCATGCCGTGCACACAGAGTACCGCACCCGCCTCCCCGATAGCAGGCCCCCAACCACCCTCTCTCCAGGCTACAGGGAGCTGCCAGATGTGGAGCCCAGTGTCCTGCAGAAGCAGGCCGACCACTGCAATGACCGCCGCATGGCATCGAAGCGCGTGCATGAGCTCAGCACCAGCCTCTTTTTTGCCATCCTGGTCAAGGTGAGGCCACCCTCCTGACACCCCCTCCCCTTCCGTCTGCCCCACCTCCCCTCCTGGCAGCTGCTCACAAGGGCCCTGGAGGAGCCCAGGGGCCTTCAGCAGCCAGGGTGGGCCCTGGGGGGATGCCACGTCCCATGGCCAAGCCTTGGCTGGAGCCCTGCCCTGCCCTGCAGGAGAGTGGCCCCTTAGAGTCGGAAGCCATGGTGCTGGGTGTCCTGAACCAAGCCTTCGACGTGCTGGTACTACGCTACGGGGTGCACAAGCGCATCTACTGCAATGTGAGTATATGGGGGCATCCAGGCCACAGTTAGGGACCTTCTGGGGAGGCAGAGGCCAACTACAGGGTGCAGACGCCCATCGACTGTGAATTGAGTGTGGGGGCTGTGCAGTTCCCCCCTCAGACACCGAGCCGCATCCACTAAGCACACTTTGTTTTCCCCTGCCTGTCCCATTCCCTTCGCTGGGGTCTCCTTCATATTTTCCTAGCATCTGGGGGGTCGTGGACCAGGGACAGCCCTTAGTGGACACATAAGCATGGAGGATGGGAGCACAGGCGAGGACCCTGCTGTCCCTGTCCTCACTGGGGATCCAAGCTGTGGTGGTGACTCTGCACCGCACCCTCGCTCAGATGTGGGCTATGCTGGCACACGGAGGTAGAGGGTATGGAGCCCCTGACCTTGGTCCCCCTCCAAGACCCAGCACCAAGCCCACTCATGGGCCTTGCCAAATACCCAACTGAGCCTGTCTGGGATGGGGATCCAGGCCAGGGGTCAGGCTTCTTCTTCAAGGTCCCAGAAAACAGGTCCCTCCATAACCAGTACAGGATGGCAGGGTATACAGCCTTTGCGAGATTTCTTATAGGAACATGGGAGAAGAAAAGACCAGAACGAATATCCATTGCCACTCTGAAAGTGACACCCTAAACAAAAGGAAGAGACCAGCCTTTGCTCCGGTGGCTATTTATTCCAGGCTTTTGGTGCCTGTCTAAGGCCACCTGACGGAGCTGTTTCAGCCTACCTTGTGGTTAACATCCAAAACACTTTGGGGTGTGCAGAGCCCAGCACATAGTGTAGAATAAACATGATATTAACATGGAGTAAAACAGAAGAGACAGAACAGAGGCCAGCTGGAACCAATCAGCGTTCTCGTCCTTAAGTCCTGACGTTGAGCAGGACAGAAGTTCAGATCTAGATCATCTCTGCAGACAACCCAGCCTTCAGTCTGTGCTAACACCCAGTGCCAGCAGGGGGCAGCAGCCCTCCAGCCTCCGGTGCTCGGTCCACCTCGGGCCCAGGTCCTGATGTGCCTGGACAAACCCACCACTTTCCCTGAATAACACACAGAGCCTAGGTACTGGCCTTGTCCTGCCCACCCTGAAGCTGGCCAGAGTGAGGATGAGGGTGGTACCCCCAGAAAGTCAAGCAGCCAGCTGCTGGGTGGGCGTCAGGGCAGGGAGCTCCCTTGAGGTCAGTCAGGGCTTTGCAGGGTCAATGGTTAGGAGGCTGCATCCAGGCCCAGGTCCTGAGACCCAGCTGTGTGCACCCCCAGGCCCTGCCCCTGCGGTCCCACCACTTCCGGAGGGTCGGCAAGAAGCCGGTGCTGACACTTGTCTGGGATCCTGAGGACACGGAGCCGGAGCCAGTGCAGCAGGTCAGAACCCCAGGCTGGCGCCAGCGCCGCTTTCCCAGAGCACCACTGTGGCCCCGGACCCCGCCCCCTCCCCCGCACCCAGGCTCCAGGTGGTGGGCACCAGTTCACCCACATCCCCTCCTAGCTTTCTGGTACCACCTTCCTCCCTTGGGGACACCCACTGTGAGGAGAGGCAGAGATAGGGGGAGGTTCCGCCTGTCTCTTTAGAACAGGGCCTTTAACTTTTGAGAATCTGATGAAAGCTATGGACCTCCTGCCCAAGAAATTCTGTATAACAAACAGTCTTTACCTAAACATGCTCCCGAGGCCAGCCCAGACCCCAGCGTTTCCCTACCCTAGTGCTCACTGTGTGCCAGGGCCCCAGGGCCTCAGTATTTGAGTGGGCTCGGCTCTCAGACTGGCAACAGAGGCCTAAAGAGGCAGAACAAGTGGTCCCAGGCACCCCGCTGACAGATGGTGGCAGAGCTAGACTTGGTCCATGGGTCCCTGACCCCCCTGTCCCGTGGGCAGCCCCTCGAGACCCACCTGAGTCACCGCCGGGCTCTGCTGTGCTGCAGGTCATCACCATCTTCAGCCTGGTGGAGGTGGTGCTGCGGGCAGAGGCTGCCGCCCTCAAGTACAGCGCCATCCTGAAGCGGCCGGGCACCGAGGACCTCTTGGGCCTGCAGGACAAGGAGGAGTGTGACAGTGACCATGACCATGAGCAGGAGGACTGAAGCCACACCCTGGCACCACCCCACCGGCCTACCCCACCCACTGGCTTTTAGGAATAGGACCTTTTGACACCAAAGGGGATTTTTAATTTGGTTTTTAACATCTCAGGGTTTTGTTTTTATTTTTTCATTCTATTTTACTTTTGCAGCTCAGTTTTTAAATGAACTGGAGGGGAGAGGGTGGGGCTGGATGGGCCAGTGCTTATCAGAGCCGAGTGGTACCGTCCTCCTGGGAGGCCATCCCCCCTTCTGCCAGGCCACCCACTGCCTTCCCCTGCCCAGGAAACGGGGTTTTCAGCAAATCAGTGTCATGGAATAAAATCAGGTGTGAAGTGCAGCCTGGTGTATGGGGCATGGCTGGGAGGCCGGGACGGCAGGGTGCCCCTTGGGCCCAGGACCAGGGATCTGGCTCAGGCTCCACCCGTCACAGCTAAGCTGGGTCACCACCCTCTGGAACCTTCCTGTCAGTTCCAGGATGATTCACAGAGCTGGCCACTTGGCAGATTGATGCCAGCGCCTCGTTCTGGCTGATTAGAAATGTCATTAGTATGCAAGGCGTAAGCTCACCCATCCCTGCTGCGGATGGCTGTGTCCATCCCTGCCCCCACCACTTCCTCTCTGCCTGCCAGACCCCAGATGGGGCATCGGTTCTGTAACACCCCCTCCCCCTCTTCCCAGGCTAGAGCTCTGGCCCTGTTTCTACCCCTTGGTTCAAGCCGGTACCTCAGCACCTTCAGTCCCGATCTTGCACCCTGGCAGCATTGAGGGAGCCTGGGAACAAAGTGAGGGCTGGGCCTGTGGGACATGAGAGGAGGGGCCCTCAAACTGGCCTTCCCAACCAGGGAGCGGAAATGGCTCCTGGTGGCCCAGCCTGGCCTAGTCACCTGGCATCCACAGATGCCACCACCGTCTTCAGGGACGCGGGGACAGAGATGGCAGGCCCCTGGGCAGCACTCTGTCCCCGGCAGCCTGGCCACAGCCCCTGCTCCTTCCCCACCAAACTGGGGAACCACAGGTTGGCTTCCCCAGGAGCTGCCAAAAACTAAAGTGAGGACCATGGTGACCAAGGGCCCGGCCTCACCGTGCCGTTTCCTTGGGGGTAGTATTAACAAGCTCGTTTGGTCTAGTTATAGTGAATTTTCTTCAAAGAAAACTCAATGCAGTACCTTTAGGAGGGCCTCGCAGGGACTGGGCATGGCTGCTTTAGTCTATCACCAGCGGGCTGTGGTGCATTGTCCACCCAGCACTGGGCTGGGTGCTAGAGGGGACAAAGGACACGTGTCTGTCCCTGCCCCCTGTTCCTTTCTCTCTTCTAACACCTCAGTCAGCCTTCAGTCTGTCCCTCCTGCCATTCAAAGCTGTCCCAAGGGCCACCATCCCCTTTCTGCTCCTGTCCCCAGAGGCTTCTAGGACCAAGTATGTGGAAGAGAAGAGGTGGGCGTCTGGTGGTTTGGTATTTGGATGAGGAGGTTTCTGGGTGCTTCCCTGGCCTGGGTGGCCTAACAGTGAGAGCCCAGGGTGAGGCCCTGTCCCCAGCCCCTCAACTGCCCCACCCTCTGAGGAGGAGCAGCCCTCCTTTCTGCTCTTGTCCCCCAGGGCCTCCCACCGAGGATAGTGCCTCTCCGGGAAACAGTGGGTCAGAGCTGGGGCTCCCTCGAGGGCAGCATGGGCCCAGGCCAGACATCCCTCCATACACCCCAGCCCTTCCAGGCCCATGAGGTTGGTCAGCAAGGAAGATCTTTGCTGCCTAGACTTGCTTGGGAGGCAGAGGCTGGCCTGGCCTTGATGTCCCTAGAGCCACAAGGGACATAGCAGCCCCATCCACCATCACCCCATTTGGTATGAGTGGAAACCGCCCCAGAAAGGATTCTGGTCTCTGGCCAACGTGACATAGCAAGACTGCCCAGCCAGGACCAAGGTTCAGGCACCTGCCCTCCACCACACCCACTGCCTGGGCCCACCGTCTGCACCCACACATGCAGGGCATGTGTGGGACCATGTCCATGGGTCCAAAAAGGAAGACATGCCCCATGCTCGAGGGACTGTTGACAAAGGGGGTGATGAGACACAAAACCTCATCAAAAAGGAAGACTCACAAAATAAAATACAAATAAAAAAAAAGATAACAAGGAAGACTCGTTTGCTTCTTAAGCTGTCCCAGAGCACCTGCGTGCCCATGCAGGCCGAAGCCCAGGGCACAGAGCAAGGCTCTTTTCCGAGTTGCCGTGGGCGAGGGAGGCAGATGCGAAAAATCACCACATAGTGAGGTTCTAGCAAGTTCCGAGTCTGGGTGGCGTATTCCCAACCATAATGGAATGGCACCCAGAAAAAGATGGTAAAGGAACTGAGGCTTGAAGGTACTTGATAGGAGCCGTGAAGGTCTGAGGTCACTAGGACCAGAGTGCCCAGGGGCGTGCAAGGCGATGCTGGGGAGGCAGGAGCAGGTGGGTCACCTCAACCTCTGCCACCAGCGTTTGCACTCTCCTCGGGGCAGTGCAGAGCCCTGGAAGGTTTCCATCAGGGTGTGACCTCTGTTCCTTCCCTCATTTATGCAACGACAGTGAGTGTCCACGAGGTGGCAGTGTTCTCAGAGCTGACGGTCAGGAGGGGGGTGTCCCGTTTCTAGAGTGGCAGGTGGCAGTGATGGCACGAGAGGTAAAGCAGGGAAGGGAGGCCCCGTGTGGACAGAGGCCTTGAATCAGCCTGGTGGCTATTTGCAGGCACAGACCCTGGGGCAGGAGCGTGGTGGTCAGTGGAGGGGCGCGAGGGCAGAGCACTGGGCTGGCATGAGCTGGAAGAGCCTGGGAGCTGAGGCAGACTCACCCAGCCTTTTCAGATGTCCGGAGGATTTTCCTAGGATTTGAGCAAAGGAGGGGCACAGCCAGCGCCTCCCCGCTCTCCAAGCTGCGCGCTGAGAATAGAACCTGGGGTTCTGTATGGAGGCTGCGGCCAAGATCCCTGCAGGGATGGAGGGGAGGAGGAGTTGGGTTGAGAAGCTGGGGGCAACAGTGACAGGATTTATGAAGGAATAGATGTGGAAATGACAGCAGAGGTCTAAAGTGCAGGGGGGCACCTGTGCTCTGGCCGGGGAGTGGGTGCAAAAAGGACGGGCAGAGAAGCGGTAGGATAGAGTGAAGGGCAGAGGCTGGACTCCTGGGGACAGGGAGCCTCATGTGCTGTTGCTGGGAGTTCACAGAGATGGCGGAGAGGGGTTAGGAGAGTGCTGACAGCCCAGCAAGTGAGCAAGCAGGTCCTCATGATCAAGCCGAGATAAGGACACACCTACGTGTCTATCTGCAGATAAATGGGTAAAAAAGATGTAGTACATACACTGAGTGGCCAGATTATTATGACCACCTGACGTTTGTAGGCAAATTAGCTATAATTTCCCGCTGAAGTTGCTAGAGGGCCAGATCATTATAAACGTCTGAATAGCACAACATACCTAAGTATCATTGCTGATCAAGTTCATCCTATCATATTGATGGCGTATCCCAATGGAGATGGCTTCTTCCAACAAGACAATGCGCCATGCCACGGTGCTTGTATTGTGCAGGAGTGGTTTCAAGAACATGAGGGAGACTTTGCCTTGCTTAGGTGGCCCCCACAATCACCAGATCTCAATCCAATTGAGCATTTGTGGGACGGAGTTAAAAGAGCCATCAGGAAGCTGGTTCCACAACCATCAAATCTCACAGAACTGGACAGTGCTATTCATCAGGCCTGGTATCAGATTCCTCGCATCACCTTTCAACATCTCGTGGAGTCAATGCCAAGAAGAATCGCCGCAGTATTGAAGGCAAAAGGTGGCCCAACGAAGTACTGATGGGGTGGTCATAATAATTTGGCTGGTCATAATAATCTGGCCACTCAGTGTATATAAAATGGAATATTATTCAGGCTTGCAAAAGGATATCTGCCCTGGCCAGTGTGGCTCAGTTGGTTGGGCATTGTGCCCAATTGGTCATCTGTTGGATTCCCAGTCAGGGCACGTGCCCAGGTTGCAGGCTCAATCCCCAGTAGGGGGCATGCAGGAGGCAGCCAATGGATGTTTCTCTCTCACTTCCATGTTTCCCTCTCCTTTCCTCATTCTTTGAAATAAAAACATACTTTAAAAATAAATAAATATAAAAGACATCCTGCCATTTATGACAGCATGGATGAACTGGAGGATATTATACTAAGTGATGTAAGCCAAGCACAGAAAGACAAATACTGTGTGTTCTCATATGTGGAGTCTAATCTAAAATATAAGCAGAGAATAGAATGGTGGTTCCCAGGGCAGGGAGGAAAAGAATTAGGAGATGCAGGTCAAAGGGTAGAAGGTTTCGGTTAGAAAATGAATGAATTCTGGAGACCTAATGTACAGCATGGGGTATAGGTAACAATGCTATGTTGTACACTTGAAATTTGCTAAGAGGGTAGATCTTTTTTTAAAATAATTTTTAAAAAATTTTTATAGATTGACTTTTAGAGAGCGGGAGAGAGAGAAATCGATTTGTTCCACTTACTGGTATTTATGCATTCATTGGTTGATTCTTTTTTAGTGTGCTTTTAGAGCGAGAGAGGAAGGGAGAGGGAGAAATAGAAACATCAATGAGAGATGTTTCTCCTGCCTCCTATACACCTCCTCCTGGGGATTGAGCCCACAACCCGGGTATGTGCCCTGACAGAAATCCACTTGGTGACCTCTTGGTAGATGGGGTGACACTCAATCCATTGAATGACACCGGCTGGGCCATTGGTTGATTCTCGTATGTGCCTTGACTAGGGATCAAACCTGCAACCTTGGCATATTAGGAAGATGCTTTAACCAACTGAGCTACCCAGCCATGGCAAAGAGAGTGGATCATCAATGTTCTTACCACAAAGAGAAAATGGTGACTATGAGGTAAGTGATGGAATGTTGATTAGCTTGATTATGGTGATCATTTCACAGTGTTTACATGTATCAAAACATCAAGTTGTACACCTTAAATATATATAATTCCTATTTGTCAATTATAACTCAGTGGAGCTGCTAAATTCATTAATTTAATTAGAAATGGAATCTATGCCCCCTCCCTTGAATCTGGACAGGCCCTGTAGCTGCTAACAGGCAGAAATGTGCAAAGTGACAATGGGCCAGTTTCTAAGCCATAAGAAACCGGCTGCCCTAGCTGGTTTGGCTCAGTGGATAGAGCGTTGGCCTGTGGACTGAAGGGTCCTAGGTTTGATTCCGGTCAAGGGCACATGCCTGGGTTGCGGGCTCGATCCCCAGTAGGGGTTGTGCAAGAGGCAGCTAATCAATGATTCTCATCATTGATGTTTCTATTTCTCCCTCTCCCTTTCTCTCTGAAATCAATAAGATGAAAGAAAGAAAGAAAGAGAGAGAGAGAGAGAGAGAGAGAGAGAGAGAGAGAGAGAGGAAGAAAAAGAAAGAAAGAAAGAAAAAGAAAGAAAGAAAGAAAGAAAGACAGAAAGAAAGAAAGAAAGAAAGAGAAAGAAAGAAAGAAAGAAAGAAAGAAAGAAGAAAGAAGTTAGAAAGACAGAATAAAGAAGAAGAAGAAAGAAAGATAGAAATAAGAAAGAAGGAAGGCAGGAGAAGAAGGAAGGAGAAGAAGAAGAATGATAGTAAGAAGAAGAAGAAGAAGAAGAAGAAGAAGAAGAAGGAGAAAGGAGGAGGAAGGAAGGAAAGAAAAGAAAAGAAAAGAAAAAAGAAAAGAAAAAAGAGAAGAGAAAAGAAGAGAAGAGAAGAGAAGAGAAGAGAAGAGAAGATAAGAGAAGATAAGAGAAGAGAAGAGAAGAGAAGAGAAGAGAAGAGAAGAGAAAGAAAAACTGGTAGCTTCTTCCCATCTCCCAGAACCCAGCTGCCATGTTGTTTGGAAGCTAAAGCAGCCTGTGGAGAAGCCAGCCCACAGGGAGAGGAGCTGGTTATCATCCATGTGACAGCCGCCTCGGGGCGTGGATCCCCAGCTCCTATCCAGCCCCCCAGCTGAGCCTTGCAGATACACCAAGGTTGTGGGTTTGATCCTGGGTCAGGGCACATACAAGAAACAACCAATGAATGTATAAATAAGTGGAACAACACATCTCTCTTTCACTCTCCTTTCCTCTCTCTCTAAAATAAATAAATAAAAATGTTAACGGCATTAAAATAAAGTAATTAAAATAAATAATAAACAAGTAATTGCTTCTCGGTCTTTTGGCTAAGATTAAGTGTAGTACCTGTTCTTATCAGTTTAATATCTGATACGTCCTCTATCTGAGGACAATATATTAAATGAGAAAAAAAATGAACAAGTTTGTGACTTGGAACCTGGTAAATATCGAATTAAAAAGCCAAGAGAGGGAAAGATGACTGCCTCTGAGATGGGAAAATGCAGGTAGAGGGGGCTGCTGTTTTTGTTTTGTAACAAACATGGATGATCTAGTTTATACTTTACACACATGTATAACTCGGATAAAAAAAAAAACAAAAATTTTTTTCCTTAGCAAGAATGGATCTACAATGGGTTTGAAAGGCTTCCTGTACATTCAGCAACGGGTACATCAAACTCCATTATTCCAGTAAATAAGATAAAGTTTTTGCTGACAAGCGGCCTGATAGTCCCACTCAGTTAAAATGCTGCCTAAGATTTTTAGCTTGAACACTCAGGTGGTAGTCTTGGCCCTGAGGAGTCCTGGTTGCCTGGGTGTAGCCCCAGGGACTGTGTCTATTGTGTCTGAGCCAAGACCAGGGAGTGCAGGGTGCGGGGCTAGCTCCTGGGCAGCTGCCAGCCTGGAGGCAGCAGCCGGGAAGGGCAGGACTGCAGACGAGGCTCCTGGCCCCGCTGGGGCAGCTCCACCAAGGGCTGTGCCACAGGCCCTGCCAGGCAAGCACCACTGAGGCCACCTCCCAGGACCAGGTCCCAGATTTCAGGGGGACTGGAGGTGGAGGGCGCTGAAGCAAACTGAAGATTGGAGCGCTGGCAAGTGGGAGGAGGAGGGCTGATGCCTTTGATGACCACAAACGAGAGTCTGGAGATGGGAGAGGGTGTATTTGACACTTGGAATGAAGAGTTTAAATTTGCACATAACTGAGTTAGGTTATGAATTTAAAACCTTTTGCAATATAATTTCTCTGAGCCTTCTCTGTATGGGTTTTATGATGGGGATATATATATATATATATATATGACATAGAGATGGGGGAGGGGAAAACTTTACCCTAAGGTTCTTCCAGCTGGTCTAATCATCAAATAGACATGAGACAGATTAGCAAGAGAATCCAACCGAACTTCATACATACATATGTATGGGAACCCCACATCCGTGAGAGTCAGAGGCCTCACACGCACCAGAGGTTCAGACAGACGGGGAACTTGACATTCTGACCGAGGGATGAGATAAGGCAGCTCGGGGGCTTCCCTGGGTCGCTGCAGGATTAGAAGAGCAGATCTTAGTAAATAGAAGTGTGCCCTGCCTTATAGGTGGGTCAAAAAGAGATTATAGCTGATCATCTCTATAATTCAAGTTCTTCTAGGCAAAGGGAGGGGCAGAAGTTTCTCTTGAGCCTGAAGCTAAAATTGCCCTTAAGCCTGAAGGTAAAATTGCCCTCAGAACAGTCTGCCTGCCACGGAAGCACAGCTTGGTGTGACTAGCTCAGGGGTTCTGTCACAGCGATGTCATTTTGGGACTGTGGTTTTCTCTTTAACTTCTAGGTTCTGGCTGGTCTAATAGTCAAATTCACATGAGACAGGTTAGCAGCAGAAAACAAATTAACATTTAATAACATGTATTCCTCTTATAGACGTGGGAGAGACCCAGAGCAACTGAGGAACTCACTCAAATAGTGGAAGCCACACCTTACATACCATCTTCAGCTAAAGACAAAAAAAAGATGTTGGGTGTGGGGAGTGAGGCGTGGGAGGGGACCAGGAGAAGCACAGCGAACGGGAGTCCGGCTGTTATGCAGGTTTAGGTGTCTGCTTCCTCCACTGATAACAGTTTCTAGGAATTTAGATGCTAGCTCTTCCAGTGAGGAAAATAGCCTTACAAATACAGGTTGCCCACCCTGGCTGGGTAGCTCAGATGGTTAGAGCTTCACCCCAATACACCAAAGTTGTGGGTTCCATCTCTAGTCAAGGCACATACAAGAAGCAATCAATGAATACATGACTGAATGGAATAACAAATCCCTATCTCTTTCTCTCTCTCTCTCTCTCTCTCTCTCTCTCTCACCAATCGACAACATTTTTCAAAAGTTACCCGGCCTAAGGAAATCACTATCCCCAAAGAGGCATATATTGGGATGGCAAACTCTGCTTCCCTTCAACAGGAATTGGATGCAGGGAATAGAGAGAGTGATGGAGGCTGGCAGATAACCCTTGGAGGTGAGATTGTCTCAGTAGAGCGAGGAGGACCCAGGAAGGCTCTGCAGGTGGGGAGGAGGACTCAATGGCAAAGGGGACTACTGTGGTCCCCTAGGGTGGGCAGAGCTGGGAAGAAGGGTCGTTTTTAAATATATATATCATTATGCCCAGCCAGTGTGGCTCAGTGGTTGAGCGTTGACCTATGAACCAGGAAGTCAATGTTCAATTCCCGGTCAGGGCACATGCCCAGGCTGCAGACTCAATCCCCAGTAGGGGGCGTGCAGGAGGCAGCCAATCAATGATTCTCTCTCATCATGGATGTTTCTATCTCTCTCCCTCCCCTTTCCTCTCTGAAATCAATAAAAATACATTTTTTTAAAAAGAGAGAAAAAGAAGATTATGTGCTCTCTTGAGGGTTAATACCCCTTCGAGGGATATTACTTCTGGTATTTCAAAGGTGTGTTAACCTAGATCAGTGATGGCGAACCTATGACACGCATGTCAGAGGTGACACGCGAACTCATTTTTTTGGTTGATTTTTCTTTGTTAAATGGCCTTTAAATATATAACATAAATATCAAAAATATAAATCTTTGTTTTACTATGGTTGCAAATATCAAAAAATTTCTATATGTGACATGGCACCAGAGTTAAGTTAGGGTTTTTCAAAATGCTGACACGCGGAGCTCAAAAGGTTCGCCATCACTGACCTAGATGCACAAGAGCAAAGGACAGGGCTGGCTTCAAACCTTCCACTGAAGAAGTGATAGGCCTGGGATGTGACTACCCAGCATGACCTGCCCAGTTAGGAGTTTGTGGTCAGATCTCCCTGTGAGGTTACTTTCCATAGAACCCCATTTTCATCCACAGTATGGACACCACCTTTTGTTTATTCATTCATCTGTTGACGGACATGTGAATTGTTTGTACCTGTTGGAGAAGGGATAATTCTCCCCCTTCTCCTCTTTAGTTCTTAATTCTGAACTAGTAATAAAATAATAAAATTGATACAAGACTAGATTAATAGGATGTTAACAAAAATTCCAAGATGAATTAAAAGAGCGTTTTATTCAGATATGATTTGCAAATCAGGGACATAGCCCTTGGTGTGAACCAGAGACATGTTCCAATGTGGAGGGGATAAAGGATGGTTTCCAAAGGCAAAGTGCAGGGGCTGCTGATCAAAGAGGCGAGTGGCTGCGGGGAAGACCACAAACTTCCATCACTGGTTCTCTGAGAGGTGGGGGCAACTGCAAAATTCAAGGATCTGCTGACTCAGGGATCCCAAAGTAGGGCTGTGATGCAAGAACAATGGGTAACATGATGAGGCATTTGTCAGGTCCTAGTTCTGGTTCAGGCCGTAGAGCACAAGTTCTGGGTTATCTATATAATAAAAGCCTAAGTGACCGTTACAGCAGAATGACCAGAACAACCGGTCACTATGATGTGCACTGACTACCAGGGGGCAGACACTCAACGCAGGAGCTGCCCCCTGGTGGTCAGTGCAC
>NW_005871051.1:27667770-27672699 GCF_000147115.1 Myotis lucifugus
GGTGGGAGCCTCTCCCGCCTCTGCAGCAGCGCTAAGGAGCAGCAAGCAGGCGGGCAGTAAGGAGAGAGGGGTCCCGGACTTCGAGAGGGTGCAGGCCGGGCTGAGGGACCCTCTCCCCTCCCCCCAGTATATGAATTTCATGCACTGGGCCTCTAATTTATTTATCAGCAGAAATCAGCGCAGAGAGAGCATTCGGTTGTAGGTGGCAGGAATGGCACCAGGTGTCTGAGTGGTGGGGTCAGACTGGACCTGGGTTCAGCAACCTCGGTACTTGAGTTCTAGCTAGGAAAGAATTCAGAGCCAAGACTCAAACTATAAAAGAACATTTCTTTATAAAATTACAGAGGTAGAAGAAGTAATACGTAGAAGAGATGGGCTGAGGAAATAAGTTATGGAGGCAAAAGAAGGGCCCTAGGAGCTTGGGAGTGAGGAAGGTAATGGTAACGTGCCTGAGGGTGGGGGTGGAGGGTAGGACAAGGAGAGGCACTGGGAGAAAGCACTGGGTCCTCCATCCTAAAGGTTTTAAGATTTTAGGGGAGGTCCCAGAGGAAGATCTTAATAGAATATTTGGCAGTTTTCTAGGCGTGTCCTTTGGGGTTGTGGTCTCCACTGATTGGCCAGCACCAGGGCAGGGGGTCATTATTCAATGCAGCTGGTCCTGAGGTCAGCCATGGGTTGCTGGTCTGGTTTTGTTGCTTTTTTGGACCCATAGCCGAAATACAACTGAGGTGTAAATGTTATCTCTAGGGAGAAAAGGTCAAGAGGTTAAGACCACCTGACCATGGATACGCTAGGGGACGAGAGGCCACGCTGGTGGCGGGGTCACACCCTACAGTTCTCCGCTGCTGGGCACCTGTAGCTTTCTGCCCTGGTGACCTTCTGTACCTGGCCCATCACACTGGCTCTGCTCATGTCTGTCTATCACAGTTCTGTGGGCCCATTCCAGGCCTGGGAGCAGAGTCATGCTCTTTAAACAGCCTCGGGGGTCACCCTGCAAAAACCCAAATGAGGATGTTTCGGCTCGGATACGTCCTCAAGGAGAAAAACCAGTTTAAAACATGCACGCAGGAGAACCACAGTGTGATGCTCAGGTCAGAAAACGAGGCTCAAGAAATGTTCAAACCAGGCACCTTTTTATGTTTTTTGTACAAACACACGTGTGAGAAACTGACAAGACAGAGAAAGTCACTGCTCACTAAAAGGAATGTAAACAGGGCTTGGGCTCGGGCGGGACAGGCTTGTTGACACAGCTCTCATTCCGGATTCCCAGCTGTGATAAGGTTGTGTCCCAGCCCTTGGGATGTTCCCTCCTGCTTTCAGGGACAGAGGAGAGTCAGGCCTCATCCTGCTCCTGCTGCCTCCCGGGTGACTGCAGTTGGAAATAATCACTAGGTCACCGTGGAATATGGCGGGGTGGCCTGTCCTGGGCCCCGACACGCCTATGGCTGTTATGGATAGTGCTGTTATGAATATGGGGGTGCGATTATGTCTTGAAGAGCCTGCTTTCAGTTCTTTAGGGTTCACACGCAGAGGTAGGGTTGTTGGGTGGGAGGAATACTTCAGAACGCTCCTGATCAGAGGAGAGCAGACTCGTGCCTGTGCTCCAAACCCATCCAAGGGAGCAGACAACATCATGCCAGGGCACAGGGCCCCACCCCGCCTGCCCTCTGAAGGCACCTGTTACCGGACTGGGTACCTGGCCCGAGCGGGTCTGCCTAGGGCCGACGGGTAGTGTGTGGGTTCTTGAATTCGTGCAAGAAAACTTTCACAGCACAAGTCCAGGTGAATTTTAGAGGACGTTTATTAAAGCTGGGGACAATGAAACAAGGAAGGGCTGGGGAAATGAGCCTGGGATGGGCTGCTTTGGCTCCCTAAGAAGTCAGAGAAAAGGAGGCCTTGGAGATTTTTCTGGGACGAACTGCCACTGCCCACTGTGGCCCTGGTTGTAAGCCTCCCGGGGTCCCTAAGAGTTTAGGAGCTGCATGCCTGTGGAGAAAGAGGCGGGGAGGCCAGGTGTGCTCCTAGCCAGGCGGGACCTTTGTTTTGAGGGGATTGTAAAGGCTGCGCCTTTAGGAGAGGGCTTAGGGGAGGATCTAAATAGAATATTAGAGAGCTTTACGTTGATGGGTCAAATGAGATTGATCCCCTTCACCCAGATGATCCCAGGGTGTGGTTGGCAAATGGCACTAATTGGATTTCTGCTATCTGTCTCCCAGAGTAGGATGATTTAAGCTATTTACCCTCTGGCTGGGGAGGAGAAGTGCAAACTCCTAAGTGTCCCTGGTTTAGAGAAGATAGGATTTACTAGATGGCTACAACTGCTGCTTAACTCTCTGTCTCCGTTTGCCTATTCCCTTTTACCTGGCTTACAGGCCTGTCTCTCTCACACACACTGCAAGGCTGGCCCAGCCCAGGGTATTTGGACACACAGACCAGGTCCCCACTCTGTTGTCACCACCACCCCACCCTTTTCCACCAAACAAGACTCTGAGCCCAGCTCCGGGACACACCCAGTAGTCCAGTGCCTGTGTTGTGGACCAGCGTTCGTGAGAATAAGACCACCGACTCCAATTAGGTCTAAAACAGCAAGCGAGGATTTATTGAACTGGCCAGTGACTGCCTCGGACTTCTCCACGCAGGGAGCATGCCCAAACAGCAGCCCCAGCCTTGGGGTCAAGCAAGCTTTTATTTGCACAAACCACAAATATCCTTCATAACTGTTACAATGCTCTATAAACCACAAACATCCTTTCACAATACTCTATTCAGGGTTCTCACGCACAGGTGTGCTGACCAGGAACTTCTAGGGCCATGCATGGCCACCCATCCTTAGCCATATCCTTGGTCTTGTCAAATTCTCAGAACTCGGAACAGGTCACCTCAACCTTTGCTAAGTCTAAAATTTCCCACTGCTACTTTAAGTTTGCTTTAAGCCTAGTGCACTACACCTGTCCACCTGCCCAGGCCAAGCCTGGTGAAAAGCCACCTGGATGGCAGGACGACATCAGGAAGCCAAACCAGGCCCCTTGCATGCCCTGTCCTGGCACCCCACCTCCCTCAGCACTCAGAACCGAGCCTGGGCCCAACTGGCTCAAGGAAATACTGAACAGATGAGGTGGACAAAGGAGTGACAGGTGCCCAGGACTGCAGGAGCAGAGGGTAGGGGGAGCCCAATCAGGACCCTGTGAATCGTCCTCACCCTGAGGGCACGTGCCTCTTAGGCCCACCCTACCCTGGGGAGATACCTGGGCTTCTCCTTGCTAAGGGCTCCGCCTTTTTCAGGACCCCTGCCCCAAGGCTGTCACACCCAACCAACAGGAGGGGCTGTCTCAGGGTGGCTGCCTGGGGCCCTGGGAGGGACCCAAAGGTTTTTATAGCCAGGGATGAAGGCCTCACCAGATTAAGCCCAAAGATCTTGCCTGCAGCTGGTGCCCTGGTGGCTCAGCCCCATCCAAGTTCCAGCCTCACCAGGTCCCGGCCCCTCTGCAGTCCCAGCTCCGATGCCGGCCCACCATCCCACAGGCATGCAGGGAGCCCACGTGCTGCTGCTGCTGCTGCTGCTGGGCCTCAGGATACAGCTCTCTATTGGATTCATCCCAGGTAAGGGGCCCCTTCCAGCCGGCCCCACACACAGGGCGCTCCCCCAAGGCTGACCTGACCTCCCTCTCCCCTTGTCCAGCTGAGGAGGAAGACCCAGCCTTCTGGAACCACCAGGCAGCCCAGGCTCTGGACACCGCCAAGAAGCTGCAGCCCATCCAAACAGCCGCCAAGAACCTCATTCTCTTCCTGGGGGACGGTGAGTGGTCATGGCATGTTCATTCCCAGAGCCCCACAGTCCTGGTACCCAGGGCTACCTATGGGCACAGCCATGCCTGCGGACTCAGACCTGACTGGGTTCTACTCCTTCAGGAATGGGGGTGTCCACGGTGACAGCAACTCGGATCCTAAAGGGGCAGATGAATGGCAAGCTGGGACCTGAGACCTCCCTGGCCATGGACAAATTCCCATTCCTGGCTCTGGCCAAGGTAAGGGCTGGGTGGCCTCAGGGTGCTCCACACCACAGGGGTGGGGTGTGCCTAGGGAGCCTGGTAGGAGGGAAGGCCCCAGGAGGGTTGGGGCCTGAGTTAGGGGCCCAGGGCCTGGTCATGATCTGGGTGTCTGTCCCAGAGAGGAGCTGAGGGTGTCTCTGTCCCCAGACATACAACGTGGACAGACAAGTGCCAGACAGTGCAGGCACGGCCACAGCCTACCTGTGTGGTGTCAAGACCAACTTCCTGATCATTGGTGTGAGTGCAGCAGCCCGGTACAACCAGTGCAACACAACACATGGCAACGAGGTCATCTCCGTGATGAACCGGGCCAAGAAAGCAGGTGGGCTTGGGGCCAGCCTAGTGGGCAGGGGTCGGGCCCAGAGGGCACAGTGGCTCACCCTGACCTGACCTCCGTCACCCTCAGGGAAGTCAGTGGGGGGTGGTGACCTCAACGAGGGTGCAGCATGCCTCGCCAGCTGGCACCTACGCGCACACGGTGAACCGCAACTGGTACTCGGATGCAGACATGCCTGCCCAGGCGCTGAAGGACGGCTGTCGGGACATCGCCACGCAGCTCATCACCAACATGGACATTGATGTGGGTCATGAGGGCAATGGGGACCTGAGCAGAGGGGGTGGGCCCCATGCTGGCCACAGTCCCAGGCATCCCACAGCCTGAGCCCCGGGGCCTGGGGCCTGGCAGTGTCTCTGGGCACTTGGGAGGTGGTGTAGAAGGTACAGGCAAGCCAGGCCTTGCCACAGACCTGGTGGGGGGGGGACCTAGAGATGGTTTGTCCAGGGGGCCAAGGGCCAGGCAGGCCCCAAGCTCACCTGCCCTACTCCTCTGGCTCCAGGTGATCCTGGGTGGAGGCCGCAAGTACATGTTCCAAGGGACCCC
>NW_005871051.1:27673962-27676681 GCF_000147115.1 Myotis lucifugus
CACGGTGTGCAGGAAGCAAGAGCATGGTGGCGCATGTCATGGCCTTCGCCGCCTGCCTGGAGCCCTACACCGCCTGCGGCCTGACACCGCCTGCTGAGCACGTGGAGCCCTCGACAGGCCCCCTCAGCAGGCCCTTCACTGGTTTTGCTGACTGGGGCGCTGCTGCTGCTGCTGCTACTGGGGACCATTAAGCCCTGACTGCCCCACCCCTCACCCGAGGGCCCACCTCCCCCAGGGGCCCTACACCAATTCTGGGCCACTTACTGCCAATACTGAATCCCCCTCACCGCCCCCAAGCTTCCCAGGGCCTGACCTTTACCCCGCGGTGCACACTGCTCCCACTCGACCACCTTGGGACTGGGCACCCTGGAGCTGAGGTGGTGGCTTCCTGAAGCTCCCCAGGTTCTCCCAGCTGCTCAGGACTCCCAGCCCCCCAACCTTGACTGCCAAGGAAGTTTTGTAGCACCATGGGGACCTGAGGACTCTGGCACATGGGGGGTTCAGGGGGGTGTCCTGGAGAGGGACAGCTTCCTGTCACCCTACAACCTGTCCTAATGGATACCTCCTGGCCCGTAGGCCGCTGTGGCCAGTACACCTGGTGCTTTTGGCATAAAGCCCTGGGCTTCATCATCTAGGGGCCCATGGTACCATTTCAGAGGAGATGGGGACACAGAGAAGAGAGGAGGCTTGTCCCCTGTCACTAGGCTACTGAGGTGGTCACCTCCCAATGCCCATCCAGGCTGAGAACTCCAAGGAACATCGCAGAAGCTGCTGGTGCAGCGGGCAGCCCCAGAGCAGCCCTTGCCCCCACCCTGAGGCCATGTGGGCACTAGACATATTTATAAACGGGATTCCCTGCATCCAGGGGCCTCTATTCTGGAAGGGACACATATAAAACTAAAATAAATTCTTTACAATGTAATGCCTGTTCTGATATGTTCTTGAAAGAAAAATCATTAGTATTTGGGGGTACAGAGTGTGTGAGTCAGAGGAGGGGAAGGTAACTCAGATGAGGTCAGGGAGCAGGAAGGAGCTCCCTGAGGAGCAGACAGGTGCCCAAGACTGGAGGCAAGAGGGCTTCCGCAATGCTAGCAAGGGCCCTGAGGCAGCAAGTGACTTGAGGCAAGAGCTGGGTCAAAGATGGGGGGAAATGAGGGATAGGGAGAAATGGGGAAAGAGCTTGAACTTCATCCAGAGTGTGGCTTTGAGCAGGGATATAACATGACTTTTTTTGAAAATATCAACCTGGGCATATGTGGGGAGGGACCAAGATGGTGGCATAGGTAAATATGGTACTTGCTTCTTCCCACAACCACATCAAAATACAACTAAGCCCTAGCCGGTTTGGCTCAGTGGATAGAGCATCAGCCTGCAGACCAAAGGGTTCCGGGTTCGATTCTGGTCAAGGGCACGTACCTCGGTTGCAGGCTCCTCTCCGGCCCGGGCTCATGCAGAAGGCAACCAATCGTGTTTCTCTCACATAGATATTTCTGCCTTTCCCTCTCTCTTTCGCTCTCTAAAAATCAATGGGAAAATATCCTCGGGTGAGGATTTAAAAACAAACAACTAAAGTAACAGAACAACCATCATTCAGAAGTGCCTGAAATCTGACTGAATAAAGTCATGCAACTAGGGAATTAAAGAAGAAAACATATTGAGACAGGAAGAAGGGGCAGAAGTGCAGAATGGGCTAGTCTGAGACCCTCATGTGGTGTTTTTTGTTTTTGTTTTGTTTTTTAATTCAGAGGGATATCTTGGCTATGGAGGCCTCCTATGAGGAGCATGGGGTCCCATCCCCATGGCAGACCCTTCAGCCCAGGCTTCCAGTACTGGAAAGAGAAGTCCCCATAACTTGGGGCTATAGAAACCAGCAGGGATTGTGGCTGAGTGACACAAAGGCTCTGGAGACCAGACAGTTTCTCTTAAAGGGCCAGCACACAGACTTACTCAGACTCAGTCCCTCTGAGCTCCGGCGCTGGCTGGGGCAGCAGCTTGAAAGGATCCAGCGACATACAGGGAGGAACTAAATTGTCTGGCTTCAGGGCAAGTTCTAGACCAGTGATGGCGAACCTTTTGAGCTCGGAGTGTCAGCATTTTGAAAAACCCTGACTTAACTCTGGTGCCGTGTCACATATAGAAAATTTTTGATATTTGCAACCATAGTAAAACAAAGATGTATATTTTTGATATTTATTTTATATATTTAAATGCCATTTAACAAAGAAAAATCAACCAAAAAAATGAGTTCACGTGTCACCTCTGACAAGCGTGTCATAGGTTCGCCATCACTGAACTAGGGGGCAGCTTTCTCCCAGACAAAAGTGCTCACAGAGGTCATTGTTCCTATGCTGAAACCTCTCCCTGACATAGAGCTGATTGGCAGGTGCCATATCTGAGCCTCCATCAACCTGGCTCACGCTTTGCCCTGCCTTGGTGATTCCCTGAGATTCCACCTTACACAATTTGCAGCACCACTCAAGCCACTTGCAGCAGCTTTTCCATATGAATTGCCTGTCCTGGCTCAGGCTTCGGACTTTCCTAAAATCTCTCAACAAGTAGCAGCTGGACTCAGCGAGTCCCATACCTCTTGATAAGTGGCCCAGGCCTGACATTAGCAGCAGCTTGTGTTGGATCACAGTTTGGCCTCTCCTGGGCACCTGGAGCCATCTGCAGATCACTCTGTTGCTTGTATGGGGCAGGGCACAGGCAGTGATTGACT
>NW_005871051.1:27677424-27678731 GCF_000147115.1 Myotis lucifugus
AATCCAAAAATATGAAGATAGTGTAAGGAGCTTCTGGGACAACTTCAAGCATACTAACATTCACGTTGGGGGCTGGAGGGGGGGGCGGTGTGCCAGAAGGAGAAGAGAGAGAGCAAGATATTGAAAACCTATTTGAAGAAATAAAGACAGGAAACTTCCCCTACCTGGTGAAAGAAATAGACTTACTAGTCTAGGTAGCACAGAGAGTCTCAAACAAGAGGAACCCAAAGATGCCCACACCAAGACACATCATAATTAAAATGCCAAAGGTTAAAGACAAAGAGAGAATCTTAAAAGCAGCAAGATAAAAGCAGTTAGTTACCTACAAGGGAGTGCCCATATGACTGTCAGCTGATTGCTCAATAGAAACTTTGCAGGCCAGAAGGGCATGGCAAGAAATATTCAAAGTTATGAGAAGCAAGGACCTACAACCAAGATTACTCTACCCAGCAAAGCTATAATTTAGAATGGAAAGTCAGATAAAGAGCTTCCCGGACAAGGACAAGCTAAAGGAGTTCATTACCGCCAAACCAGTATTACATGAATATTAAAGGGTTTTCAAGAAGAAGAAGAAGAAGAAGAAGAAGAAGAAGAAGAAGAAGAAGAAGAAGAAGAAGAAGAAATAAAAAATGAAAAATATAAACTAAATAGCAATAAAAATTCAAATCTATCAACAGTTGAATCTAAAAATCAAAATAAATGAACAAGGAATCTAACAAAATAAACTGATGAATAGAACCAGAGGCATGGAAATATGAGACAGACTGACGAATCTCAGAGGGAAGGTATGAGAAGGGGTGGGAAGAGATTAACCAAAGAACTTCTAGGCATATATACATAATGCATGGAAATAGACATTAGGGTGGTGAAGGTATGGGTTGGGGTGGGAACTGGGTGAGGGGGGGCAATGGGGTAAGGGGGACATCTTTAATCTGTAATACTCTCAACAATAAAGATTATATATACATATATGGAATCCTGGCTACTGTGGGGAGAAGACTATATTCTGTTTGTTTTTTTGTTGGAGGGAGGGGGGCAGAAGCAGGAGATGGGAAGCCCCAGGGGAGATGTGGACACAACTGTCTGACCTCCATCCCAGGCCAACATTCTGGGGTACCCACTCCAGTAGAGCTACACTTACTGAGTACCTAACCCACCCAAAGGGAACATTGAAAAGAATCCCAGAAAGGTGAAATCAACCATATTTTTCAATGCATTTGAACAGAATGACTGATTTATTTGTCCATTGACAAAGGTGCAGAAAAACCACTTGGCTCTCACTGGAATACTAGATGGTAGAGCATGCG
>NW_005871051.1:27678960-27713232 GCF_000147115.1 Myotis lucifugus
CCAAGGTAACCCACCCTAAACGGTTTGGTTCAGTGGATAGAGCCTCAGCCTGCAGACTGAAGAGTCCTGGGTTTGATTCCGGTCAAGGGCAAATGCCCGGATTGGGGGCTTGATCCCCAGTGCAGGAGGCAGCCAATCAATGATTCTTCTATCTCTTCATTGATGTTTCTATCATTGATGTTTCTATCTCTCCCTCTTCCTTCCTCTCAGAAATCAATAAAAATATATTTTTAAAAAACCAACAAGGTAGGCCTACATTTTAAAACTCTAAGGTTTCAGAAATAGATTATTCTAGAATTAGTGTTGATGGCCACACAACTTCAAACATTCTAAAGAACACTGAACTGTGTACTTTAAAAGTGTGAATTTAATGGTATTTACTTTTTTTAGAGAAAGGAAGAGAGAGCGAGAGAGAGAGAGAGAGAGAGAGAGAAATGTCAGTTTGTTGTCCCACTTATTTATGCATTCATTGAATGATTCTTGTATATGCCCTGACAGATCAAGCCTGCAACCTTGGTATATTGGGACAATGCTCTAACTGAACTACCTGACTAGGGCTATCTAAATTTTATAACAGTTTCTGCTTCCAAGTTATTTCAATGTGTAGGTATGAGGGGGGTTTATCGTCAAACACATTGTTGGCCACAAAGTCAGGTGTCCCTGGAAACATTCCTAACATCTGTTTGATTGTCTTTACCTTGAAGGGGTAGACACATGGGAAGTGTGTTTTTTTAAGGTTTTTATTGGGGGCCTCAGACTGACAGCTCTTGTCACTCAAGACATGTCAGCAGCTTGGTCTTAAATTAGGAGGGAAGTTAGAAAGAGAAGAAGGAAAACTCACGAGAGCCCTTTTCAATACGTTGCCATCAAGATGACTCATTCTTGGTTGTCTGGAGAGTTTTCACGATCACACCCAATCATTGAAACTGTGAGCAGGATACCTCACTGGCTGGGCTCAAGCTGCTGCAGGAGAAACATCCAGGGACTTCTAACATGAGCCTGCACTTACCCCTTGTGTCCATAAATCAATCTGAAGAATGCATTGATGATTAACACTTTGGTTGGATAGTGGGTCTTACAGGGCTCAGAAGACTCATTCCTAGGAAGTCTCAGTATCACCCTCTTGTAGAAATGGTGAGCCATTGAGGATGGGGCAATACTGTAACTATGGGATGTAAATTGAGGCCAATTTTCCCAAAAGGAATGGGCAAGTAAATGGAAGGCAGTCAGGTTGCATGGCCTTCATTGTGAAGGACACTCTGGATCATTTCCATCTTGTGACCTATCATGGTCCTAGGTTTGCGGTCTGTCACATTTTTCTGTATTTTGCATCTAGTGTAAATTTACATAAGCCATAAAGAGTATTAACAGTTATCTTATACTAGTACTTATTCAGTAATCATAAACAGTTGGACTATATAGGGAAAAAAAGAATTAAGTACAGTGGAACCTTGTTTCTTGAACAATTCGCTTCTCAACCTCACAGCCCTTTCATGCTGATACCTGTATGATCAGTCACGCATCTCTCAGGTGACAAACAGGAGAAAATGCGTGAATATGAGTCAGTTTACCACTGTTAAGATCTCAGGACAGTATGCTGTGAATATTTCTGTGTGTTTTTTTCTTTTGTTGCTGCTTATAATTTTTGTTACATTTTCATTTTTTACTGTACATTTCCTTTCCTTTTTGTTAAATTTTCATTTACAGTTCATGCCCTTTTTGTTTTTAAAGTGCTTATTTATAGATTAAACAGTATAATAGATAGGTATTGAATATAAGAAAGGTTAAAACAGGGAATCATTTGGGGTTCTGGAACAGATCAATTCAATTTACATTATTCCTAATGGGGAAAAAGAATTCGGTTTTCGAACAGCCTTCCAGAACGAATTAAGTTTGAGAAACGAGGTTCCACTGTATAACTACTATAATATTATTAGTAGACAGGTAAAGACAACCAAAGAAAATGGATTTTGAGTTCAATATCAATCTGGAGATTCACAGGCCTTGTCAATGTCTTGGGATCGCTGTCTGCCTCTTGTCAACAGCTTCTCATCCTAGAGTCTGATGTCTGTTTTAGGTGCAGGCAAGTGGACATCTGACAGGGGCAGAATCGTTTTTAGATGAGAAATGTGAACCCATGAGTTAACTCCTGGGTTGAGTTGCACACAACAAAACTTAAAAAAAAAAAAAAAGGTTTAGTTAGTTGCACATGGATTCATTAGTAACACCTGATCTGGTCTTTTCTAATGAGATTGGAGAGAGTCTTTTATTTGATGTCTCTCCCAATAGACAAAATCTGCTGATTGTAAGCCATGGTCTTTGAAGTCTTCGTTTCCTGGAAGCGCTCTGTGAAATGAATCATCTACTAATTTATTGATTTTTTTAAACAGAATCTTTTATTAGCAGGGAGCAAAGAACATTCTTGGTTCCAGATAATTTGATTGCTTACTGCTGTTTGTTTAGCTGCTGCATCAGCTAAATGATTTCTTTTTGTTTGCTGGTAGCTTTAGAATGCCCAGGAATCTTGATTATTTCCAGTTGTCTTGATTGCTATATGTGATCTAATAATTCTGCAACCTGTTTTCCATTCTTTACAGACTACCCCTATGGAAGTTAAGAAGCCTTGTTGCTTCCATAACATTCTAAAGTCATGAGCTACACCAAAGGCCCAGTGACTGTCAGTGTAAATACTGACTACTTGGTCTTTGTCTAACTGACAAGCTTGAGTTAGAGCAATTTAATTTATTTGTATTTTTTATTGATTTCAGAGAGGAAGGGAGAGATAGAAACATCAATGATGAGAGAGAGTCATTGATCAGCTGCCTCCTGCATGTCCCCCACTGGGGATTGAGCCCACAACTCAGGCATATGCCCTGACTGGGAAATGAACCGTGACCTCCTGATTCATAGGTTGATGTTCAGTCACTGAGCCACGCCAGCTGGGTGAGTTAGAGCAATTTACTTGGCTTGTTGGTCAGATCTTAATTTGGCTACATGAGAACTTTCCATTATATCCACCTGAAAGTTATTGCATGTTCAGCTGAGTTATGTTCCTGTTCGTCTTTGAGATAAGATCCATCTGTAAACAAAAATAAGCCTGCATTATCAATAGGAATTTCCTGTAAATCTTCCCAGGAGCAAGGAGGTGGTCAGTGTTTCTATCCTGTAAAGAAGGTAGTGAAGTTGCTGGGTTACAACTGTTACATTGAGCAAAAGTAATAGTAGGTGTAGAAAGCAGGAGTATTTCATAAGAAGCCAGTCGAGTAAAGGTGAGAGTTTAGCAAAGATTTGACAGAATAAGGAGGAACCTAAAAGGTTAAATGTTTGTTTGCATAACATGGTTGCAGCAGGGGTGGCCCTCATGCAGCGAGGGAGCCCGTTTGGTACTGAGTCTAATTGCTGACTATAATACTCTATAGAGCTATGATGCGCTCCGTGTTTCTGAGTTTGAATTCCTAAAGCATTTTCTTTATTTTCCTGTGTAAGAGGGAAGAAAGTACGTTTATGATTAGGTGTCCCAAAATTGGAGCTTCAGATGGTTCTTCCTTCAGAGCTCCTACACTTCGTTTCCCTTCTACTTGAGTGAGATCAAGTCCATCTGATTTCAATATGGCATATAGAGGTGGAGCCATTAATGAACAGGTTGAAACCCAGTTGTGACAGTGTCCAGATATCTCTACAAAGCCCCGGAGCTATTTCCCTAGTTTTTGGAAGAGGAAAGGCAAGGAGGCATCTGAGTTGTTCAGGGTTAATTAGTAGCCCATCTTTTTTTTTTTTTTTTACTTTCCCAGGAAATCTTCAAAACCATACTATGATACTATGAGTTAGGTACATTTATTATCTCAAGTCCAGAGAGGTGAAGTTATTTGTCCAACACCACACAGCAAGTGCCTAGCCAGGATGTGATCTTAGGTTAGTCCAACCACAGAGCCCTACACCAAGACCTTCCCGCCTGTTGCCCACTGAGCTCATTTTCCTCCAGCCTGCAGTCCCCCCACACCCACCACTTTCCAGGAGGAACAGAAGGAGGACTATTGTTGGTGGAGCCCCAGGCACTGTAGGGTCCTGGAGAAATAAGAGGACAAAGGTGCCAAAAGCTCTATGGGGGCATCCCTGGGCCTGGTGCCTGGGAGGTGGAGACAGTGCAGGTGGAGGTGCAAGGGCATCTGGGCAGCCTGGGCAGGCATCAGGTGGAGGCGTCTGCGGAGGGCTCCATCCAGGACCTGTCTTTGGGGTTTGGTGCTCTCTGCCGGCAGTAGAAAGTGTTGGCCCATGACAGTGCCCATGCGGCTGAACACCTGTGGTCCCCGAGCACAGGGCAGAGCTGTAGTACCATGTGAACCTGTAGCTGATCAGGGAACACGGTTAGTGGTTGCAGCTGGACCAGAGCACAGCCAGAGCCTGTGGCCACCACACGGAAGAGGCTTAGGGTCCTCTTGACACCTTCCAGGATGTCCTTTCGGGACGGGACTTCACTGGAACTACAAAACCAATACCATCAACGTGTTCCGGTTTCAGAGCTGCTTGGGTCTTCCCCTCAGAAGTAGCTGGGATCCCATCAGTGACAGCCCAGTAGGTGGCTCTTCGTGAGTGGGCGAAGACTTCTGGAGGCGGCTTGCTGTCTGGGGACAACCGGAAAGGAGTACAAGCCCAGGTCTCCTTCCCAGATGCTCAGACAACCTGGGGCTCCTGCTCCCTGAGCCCCAGGAACTGGCTCAGCTCTGGCAGTACTGAGAGCAATGTCAGCTCTCCTGGTTTTCCTGTCACCGGAAGACCCCTGGTGTTCGTCTCTGGTGGTCCTTTCTGGTCCATCACAGATGGCCTCAGCACACCGACCAGCTCCTCCCTCCTGAGGTTCTCTGGCTGCAGCGGCCCTGGGGAGGACTGATTTCCCAGGGCCCCCAATCGTTTGCTGGAGCCTGGAGGTTGCAGCTGACGCTGGGCCTCGGTGCTAAAACCTGCGACTGTGCGAGCTGAGCGGACCCTTAGCCCCTGCCACCAGCTACCCAAGACATGCCCCCAAACCCGGTAGCCACCCATCTAGTATCCCATCTTTAGATGTAGGACCGCCAAGGTACGTCACTTGAGGCAAACAGAATTGGAGCTTGTCTTTTGAGACACGGTGTTATTTTATAGCCAGCTGCTGTCATAAGTAAATGGTGTCCTTTAGGGAGTCTAGTTATGTCCTAGAGAATAAAACTAAATCATCCACCTATTGGTTAGGGTTCAGTCTCCGGGAAAATCAACATCATTTAAATCAGCCTTTAGTATCTGAGAAAAATGGGTGAGTTTCCGTATATCTCTTTGCATTACAGTCCAAGTAAATTAGAGATCTCCTCCAGGTGATAGTAAAGAACTATTGACTGTCTTTTCTACAGGAATGCTGAAGAAGGCATTACAGAGATCTTATGAAAAATATTGGCAATCCACAGGAATGGCTGATAATAGGATACATGGATTTAGAACCAGAGGATGTCTGGGAATACCTCTTTTTATTTTTTAAATCCTCACCTGAAAATATGTTTTTATTGCCTTTTAGAGAGAGAGGAAAGTGGAGGAGAGAGAGAGAGAGAGAGAGAGAGAGAGAGAGAGAGAGAGAGAGAGAGAGAGAGAAACATCAGTGTGAGAGAGAAACTGATCAGTTGCTTCCCACCTAAACTGGGGATTAAACCTGCAACCTGGGTATGTGCCCTGACTGAGAATCGAACCATGACCTCCTGGTTCATGGGTTGATGCTCAACCACTGAGCAATACTGGCCTGGGGATAATTTCAATTTCTCATAAAGCATTGGTAAGAAGAAGGGAAACACTCTCTCATAACCCTTAAAGAAGCTCCATGCTTGCTCCTATCTCTCTCTCTCTCCCCCTCCCCCCCTTTTGTTTTCTAAATTCCATTTCAGTTTTTGACAATTTTCCTTAAGACGATGTGGCTTTTTACAGTAAAAAGAGACTCTCTTTTGACCTCACTGGGAAGTCCTTCGGGGAGGTCTGACCTGGTGGCTTACTGCAGTGATGGCGAACCTTCTGAGCTCGGCGTGTCAGCATTTTGAAAAACCCTAACTTAACTCTGGTGCCGTGTCACATATAGAAATTTTTTGATATTTGCAACCATAGTAAAACAAAGACTTATATTTTTTATATTTATGTTATATATTTAAAGGCCATTTAACAAAGAAAAATCAACCAAAACAATGAGTTCACGTGTCACCTCTGACACGCGTGTCATAGGTTCGCCATCACTGGCTTAGCTGCTGGAGCTATGCATTCATAATTTTAGTAGCTTTATCCTTTTCTGCCTTTGAATCCTTTCAAATACAGTGGGGCCTTGACTTACGAGTTTAATTCGTTCCGAGACCGAGCTCGTTGAGGAGCTCATTAAGGAGCTCGTTAACTCAAATTACCCTATCAACTCAATGCAAAAAATCGGCCGAGAGACAGCTGGTATCTCAAAAAACTCGTTAGTCGGGACACTCGTAAGTCAAGGCCCCACTGTAAGTCAGTGGTTCTCAACCTTGGCTGCACATTAGAATCACCTGGGGATCTTTTTAAAATCCTGATTTCTGGGCCTCATCCTCCGGAAATTCTGTTTCTTTGTTATGGGGTGGGGCCACAACATTAGTAACAAAGAAACAGAATTTCCAGAGGATGAGGCCCAGAAATCAGGATTTTAAAAAGATTCCCAGGTGATTCTAATGTGCAGCCAAGGAGAACCACTGAAATAAGTGATGGGCCAGAATTGCTAGTTTATCAGAATTGCTAACATATGTAGTTGACCAGTTTAATTCATGTTGTTCAATCAGAGTTACAAGAGCCTCATCTAATCCTTCTAGAAATGCTGAATTAAGCATTGGATCCTTATGATGTTCCTTAAAACTGTCTGGAGACAATCCTGAATGTTGTTTGAAACTTTTTTTCAAAACATTCAAAGAAATCAAGTATGTTTTCATTGATATTGTTGGATTTTCATCCAATCTATTTTCTGGGGGGTGGGGATCTCAGGGGTGGCTTGGTGAAGCCAGTGGGCTTAATTCCCTGCATTTTTCTTGGCCTGTTTCTCTGTTTTGTTTTGTTTTGAAATCCTCTATAGGAGTTTTCCAGCAGACCTTACTTAGCTATTCTGCTGCTTTGCTCTCAGAAAACTGGTAGCTGTATTAGTTGAAACAGATTAGAATATCCAGGATCATATATTCTAACAATTAAATAAAATTCTTTTGCAAACCCAAAAGGGTCTTAGAGAGGATCAGGAAAATCTATAGTTAGATTCCTTAATTCTGCTTTAGTCCATGAGGGCAAATTATTGCTGGTTCCCCTCATCCTGAGACTGGCTTTTCTCTAAGCAGAGGTACAATAATTTGTGTGGGTTGCTTTTTTTGTTTGTTTTTTTTTTCTAGCCCTATTCTGGGCTGTCTTTTTTTTTTTAAATATATTTTTTATTGATTTTTTTTTTTTTTTTGCAGAGAGGAAGGGAGAGGGATAGAGAGTTAGAAACATCAATGAGAGAGAAACATCGATCAGCTGCCTCCTGCACACCCCCCACTGGGGTTGTGCCCTCAACCAAGGTACATGCCCTTGACCGGAATCGAACCTGGGACCCTTGAGTCCGCAGGCCAATGCTCTATCCACTGAGCCAAATCGGTTAGGGCTGGGCTGTCTTTTAATTCTTACTTTGCCCTAAGTCAGTAGAGGGTGATGGTGATGAGGAGAGAAGAGGAGGTGAAGAAAGGGGAGGCAAGTCCAAAAAAGGGAGGTCAGAAAGGAGAGGGCAGATAGAGGAAGGGTGAAGTGGGGGGCTGGCCCTGGGCAGCTCAGAAGCCTTCTTTAGTTCAGAGACAGTTTCTAAAAGTTTCTTATTAACGTCCTTGAAGAGAAAAAAATTTTATCGGAGAGTTCAGAAACAGTCTTTAAAATTCTCTTAAATTCCCAAACAGAGGAAAATTTACCTGTGTTCCTTTTACAGACGTCTATTTTCTAATCAAGGTTAGTATCCCATTCATTCAATTCCATTTTAGAGCCTGATTTTTCCAATTGAGCACACAAAAAATGGCGTAGAGGTATCTAAAGATACCTGTTTTGCCCATCTTAAGCTGCTATCACTTTACCTAACTTTCCCCATTTCTGTAAACACTCTCAAGTCGAGGCTCCCTACAAATTGCACATGAAACTTGCCCGAGTACGGAAGGGAGGCTGACTGTCATGGGGCTTGTCAGCCTTGGATGTACAATTTCCCATGTTACTTTTAAGTTTTCTTTTGAGCCAATTCAGAACAATTCAAATAGCCCTGGCCGGTGTGGCTCAGTTGCTTGGAGAGTTGTCCTGTACGCTGAAAGGTGTTCGATCCCTAGTCAGGGCATGTGCAAGAGGCAACCAAATGTTTCTCACATTGATGTTTCTCTCTCCCTTCCTCTCTCTAACATCAATGAACAAGTAAAAATAAGTAGAAAGAACAACTCAAATAAAGCCAGGAACCACTACCTAATGCAGGTAGGGTAAGGATTTCAAGAGGAGACTCGCCCAAGTTTACCTATGGAGGGTCAAAGAGCCCCTGGAGCACAGTGGGCACACCGATGCCTAACACCTGGCCTGGCTGTGCAGGTGGCCCTGGGCAGGCTTATTTAGAATCCTGCCAGCTGAGCCAACTAATGCCCATGGAAGAATGTCCAAACCTGTAGAAGATTTTTATTAAAAAGTATTTGAGCCAAACAAAGCATATACCTGGAGGTAAGATCGCAACAGACTGAGAAAAAAAATGATTCTTAGAATGTCAGTTTGCAGTTTCTTTCTTTCTTTCTTTTAATCTGCAGCTTCTTTTATACATTAGGAATTAAGGAGGGAACATAAGGAAGATTACATGTGGGTAAGAGAAGGCAAGGCAAGATTGGATTGCAGGACAGTTAACAAGATTCTGTACTCTCTTGAGGGTGGTTTTTCTCCTGAGGGGTCTAAAAGGACTTTCAAAGATGTGTTAACCCAGGTGCACAGAGACAATGTGAGGCAAAAATAACCCTTTTACTACAGGTGGTATCTGCTCACCCATTAACTGCCAGGTTAGGAACTTACAAGCTCACCCTGTGAGGTTACTGTCCATTTTGTCCATATTCCCCACCTCCCTCCACACCCAGAACTGAGCCTGGGCTCAGTTCTCAAGGGGAACACGGAATAAAATCAGGTGAATGAAGGAGTGATGGGTTCCCAGGACTGTGGGAGCAGAGAGTTAGGGTGGCCCATCAGGACCTTGCAAATGCTCCTCACCCTGAGGGCACCTGTGCCCTGACCCCACTCTACCTTGATAGACAGCAGGCTCCACCTTGTTCAGGCCTCAAAACTTTGCCACACCCTACTACCTTCCTTCTGCAGGCAGGCAGGGGCGGGGTCAGGGAGCTGCCTGCATCATTGGAGGGACATGGAGACTTTTATAGCCAGGGATAAAGTCCTCCCCTGATTAAGCCCAAAGAGCTTGCCCTGCAGCTGGTGCCCTGGTGGCTCAGCCTTGTCCAACTTCCAGCCTCACCAGGTCCTGGTCCCTCTGCAGTCCCGGCTCCAATGCCGGCCCACCATCCCACAGGCATGCAGGGAGCCCACCTGCTGGTGCTGCTGCTGCTGCTGGGCCTCAGGATACAGCTCTCTCTCGGATTCATCCCAGGTAAGGAGCCCCTTCCAGCGGGCCCCACACATGGGGCGCTCCCCCAAGGCTGACCTGACCTCCCTCTCCCCTTGGCCAGCTGAGGAGGAAGATCCAGCCTTCTGGAACCACCAGGCAGCCCAGGCTCTGGACACCGCCAAGAAGCTGCAGCCCATCCAAACAGCCGCCAAGAACCTCATTCTCTTCCTGGGGGACGGTGAGTGGTCATGGCATATTCATTCCCAGAGCCCCACAGTCCTGGTACCCAAGGCTACCTATGGGCACAGCCATGCCTGTGGACTCAGACCTGACAGTGTTCCACTTCTCAGGGATGGGGGTGCCCACAGTGTCAGCAGCTCGGATCCTAAAGGCGCAGATGAATGGCAAGCTGGGACCTGAGACCCCCCTGGCTATGGACAAATTCCCATTCCTGGCTCTGGCCAAGGTAAGGGCTGGGTGGCCTCAGGGTGCTCCACACCACAGGGGTGGGGTGTGCCTAGGGAGCCTGGTAGGAGGGAAGACCCCAGGAGGGTTGGGGCCTGAGTTAGGGGCCCAGGGCCTGGTCATGATCTGGGTGTCTGTCCCAGAGAGGAGCTGAGGGTGTCTCTGTCCCCAGACATACAACGTGGACAGACAAGTGCCAGACAGTGCAGGCACGGCCACAGCCTACCTGTGTGGTGTCAAGACCAACTACCGGACCATTGGTGTGAGTGCAGCAGCCCGGTACAACCAGTGCAACACAACACATGGCAACGAGGTCATCTCCGTGATGAACCGGGCCAAGAAAGCAGGTGGGCTTGGGGCCAGCCTAGTGGGCAGGGGTCGGGCCCAGAGGGCACGGTGGCTCACCCTGACCTGACCTCCGTCACCCTCAGGGAAGTCAGTGGGGGTGGTGACCTCAACGAGGGTGCAGCATGCCTCACCAAGCGGCACCTACGCGCACACGGTGAACCGCGAATGGTACTCAGATGCAGACATGCCCACCCAGGCGCTGAAGGACGGCTGTCGGGACATCGCCACGCAGCTCATCACCAACATGGACATTGATGTGGGTCATGAGGGCAATGGGGACCTGAGCAGAGGGGGTGGGCCCCATGCTGGCCACAGTCCCAGGCAACCCACAGCCTGAGCCCCGGGGCCTGGGGCCTGGCAGTGTCTCTGGGCACTTGGGAGGTGGTGTAGAAGGTACAGGCAAGCCAGGCCTTGCCACAGACCTGGTGGGGGGGACCTAGAGATGGTTTGTTCAGGGGGCAAAGGGCCAGGCAGGCCCCAAGCTCACCTGCCCTACTCCCCTGGCTCCAGGTGATCCTGGGTGGAGGCCGCAAGTACATGTTTCCCAAAGGGACCCCAGACCCTGAGTACCCTGGTGATGCCTCAAAGAGCGGAGTCAGGTTGGACATGCGGAACCTGGTCCAGGAGTGGCAGGCCAAGCACGAGGTGATGGGGGCTCCTGGGGCAGGGGACAGAGCAGGGACAAGGGCAGGGCTGCTGGTTGTAGAGCCGTGGGCTGAGGCCTGGTTCTGTCCCTCCCAGGGTGCCCGGTATGTGTGGAACCGAACAGCGCTCATTCAGGCGTCCCAGGACTCCTCTGTAACACACCTCATGGGTAATAACCCACCCCTCCCCCACCTTCCTGCCCTGTCCTCCGGGTCCCTGGACACTCATGTGTGCACAGACCCCACTCCACAGCTGTCAGTCACCTCAGCCCCCTTTCCCACAGGCCTCTTTGAGCCAGGGGACATGAACTATGAGGCCAAACGAGACACCCAGCAGGACCCAAGCCTGAAGGAGATGACAGAGGCCGCCTTGCGTCTGCTGCGCAGGAACCCCCGGGGCTTCTACCTGTTCGTGGAGGGTGAGTGAGTGGCACCCCCTCACTGAGCAGAGGGAGATCAGGATTCAGGGCAGGTTCCCCACCACCCACCCGTGGTCTTTCTGCAGGCGGCCGCATTGATCAAGGTCATCATGCGGGAAGAGCTTACTACGCACTGACAGATGCTGTCGCTTTTGATGACGCCATTGACAGGGCCAGCCAGCTCACAAGCGAGAAGGACACCCTGACCCTCGTCACTGCTGACCACTCTCACGTCTTCACTTTTGGTGGCTACACTCTGCGTGGCAGCTCCATTTTCGGTAGGAGGCAGAAAAGGCTCTGAGCCTCAGTTTGCTCATCTGTCAAATGGGGTCATAATAGCCATAGCCTTGCAGGGTCTTGTTCGGATTAAGTACTGAATAGGCAAGCAGTGCCTGGGTTTAGCACACAGGGGGCGCTGCAGAGCTGTGGTCGTGCCATCACAGGTCCCCTTCTCCCTGCAGGGTTGGCTCCTGAGCCAGCCTCGGACGGGAAGACCTACACCTCCATCCTTTATGGCAATGGCCCGGGCTTTGCAATCAATGGGGGCTCCCGTCCCAACGTCAGTGACAGCCAGAGCGGTGAGTGCGCATCCTGGTGGGCGGGCAGGGTGACCTCCGTGGGGAACTCCCGGAGGGGGGAATTGCCCAAGGACCCTGAACCCCCACCCTGACCCCCCATCTTTGGCCAGGTGACCCCAACTACAAGCAGCAGGCGGCAGTGCCCCTGTCGTCTGAGACTCACGGTGGTGAGGACGTGGCGGTGTTTGCGCGTGGTCCGCAGGCGCACCTGATGCACGGTGTGCAGGAGCAGAGCGTGGTGGCCCATGTCATGGCCTTCGCCGCCTGCTTGGAGCCCTACACCGCCTGCGGCCTGGAGCCCCCCACCAGCACCAGCATCCCCGACGCTGCGCACCCAGGACTGTCCACAGGCCCCTCACTGGCTTTGGTGATTGGGGCACTGTGGCTGATACTGCTGGGCTGAGTGGTGTCCTGACCACTCCCTTAGGCCCCCATCCGATGTCAGCAGAACCCCTGCCCAAAGCCTCCAGACCCAGGACCCACCTCAGGCCTCTGCCTTCTGACCTTTACCTGTTGGCAATAAATGAGCCTCAGCTGGTGCAGCGCTGCCCCCGCCCCACCCTGCCGGCCTGATGGTGGGGCGCCCTAGAGGCTGAGGCAGTGGCTTTCCTGCCGCACCCACTGTCCTCCTAGGTTGCTCTGGATTCCCCGCCACCCCGCCCCAAACTGGGTGGACTGAGACTTGAGCAATGTCCAGGCGCCCTGATAACAGTGGCTTCCTGTCACCCTGCAACTGGCCCCGAGAGCACCTTGTTGATGGAGGAGTCACTTGGGGGAGAGGGTCCCATGGGAGGGCGGGGTGTGCTTCGACAGAATCACTGGGCCTGGGCCTGGGCCTGGTACCATTACACAGAGGAATAGATAGAGACACAGAAAAGCGTCCCAAGCCACTCCCAATGCCCTTTCAGACTAGGAGAGCCAAGAAGCTTCGGGAAGCCCCAGAGCAGCCTTGGCCCCCACCCTGAGCCGTATGGGCACTGGGCATAGATGCCCTGCCCTCCAGGGACCTCTATTCTGGGAGGGACATAGGAATAGTCAACTAAACTGTTATACAACGTATGCCAATGCTGATATGTTCTAGAAAGAAATATCATTAGCACGTGGGGCCACAGAATGTGTGTGTGAGTCAGGGGAGGGGAAAGGTAACGCAGATCAGGAGGGCAGGGGCCAGGGAGGGGCTCCCTGAGGAGCAGCCAGGTGTGCCCGGACTGGAGGCAGGAGGGCTTGAGCAATGCTGAAAGAACAGCCTGCACAGATCCTGAGGCAGCAATCAAGTGCGGCTGGAGGTCAATAGGAGAGAACCCCTGAAGGGAGGGGAGCGGCTGGGGGAGGAGCTCAGAACTGACCCACAGACTGGTATGTGATCACAAGGCTTTGAGCACGGGCATAGCAGACCTGACTCTAGGAAATATCGCCCTGGCTCCTGTGGGGAGAAGACTATGTTCTGTTTTGTTGGAGGGAGGGGGGCAGAAGCAGGAGATGGAAAACCCCAGGGGAGATGTGGACACAAACCTGTCTGACCTCCATCCCAGGGCCAACATTCTGGGGTACCCACTCCATGATAGCTACACTTACTGAGTACCTAACCCACCCAAAGGGAACATTGAAAAGAATCCCAGAAAGGTGGAATCAACCATATTTTTCAATGCATATGAACAGAATTACTGATTTATTTGTCCATTGACAAAGGTGCAGAAAACCACTTGGCTCTCACTGGAAATACATAAGATGGTAGAGCATGCGTCCTCGTTTACTAACATCTTGATTAAACTAACATCACCTCGAAGGCCTGGGTCTCAGGGCAGTTTAGTCCAATCCTGGATTTCAGTGGCTGTCACAGAATGGGAGCGCAATGGAAGAAGAACATCATTAGCTGGGCTCACTGAAGCGCCTCACTCACTGGGAACTCCATCCACGGGTTGTGCAAAGGGTTGTGTTAGAATCCAGCTACTGTTTGTCTTCCCTTTGTCAGTCAGTTGATCTTACCCACCAGTGGGAAGGTGCCACACGTTTGTTTCATAAATGGACTCAAAACCCAAGGTAACCCTACATTTTAAAACTCTAAGGTTTTAGAAATAGATTATTCTAGAATTAGTGTTGACGGCCACACAACTTCAAACATTCTAAAGAACATTGAACTGTGCACTTTTAAAAGGGTGAATTTTATGGTATAAAAATTATATCTAAATTTTACAAAACAGTTTCTGCTCCCAAGTTTTTTCAATGTGTAGGTATGAGGGGGTGTATTGTCAAACACATTGTTGGCCACCAAGTCAGGTGTCCATGGGAACATTCCTAACATCTGTTTAATTGTCTTTCTCTTGAAGGGGCAGACACATGGGAAGTGTGTTTTTTTAAGGTTTTTATTGGGGGCCTCAGACTGACAGCTCTTGTCACTCAAGCCATGTCAGCAGCTTGGTCTTGAATTAGGAGGGAAGTTAGAAAGAGAAGGAGGAAAACTCACGAGAGCCCTTTTCAACACTTTGCCATCAAGATGACTCGTTCTTGCCCTGACCGGTTTGGCTCAGTGGATAGAGCGTCGGCCTGCGGACTGAAGGGTCCCAGGTTCGATTCCTGTCAAGGGCATGTACCTTGGTTGCGGGCACATCCCCAGTAGGGGACGTGCAGGAGGCAGCTGATCGATGTTTCTCTCTCATCGATGTTTCTAACTCTCTATCCCTCTCCCTTCCTCTCTGTAAAAAATCAATAAAAAATATATATATTTTTTAAAAAAATAAAGATGACTCCTTCTTGTTCGTCAGGAGAGTATCCGGGTCACATCTTCTCACTGTGAGCAGGACACCTCACCGGCTGGGCACTGCTCACCCTGAAGCTGCAGCAGGAAGGTCCAGGGACCACTAGCATGAGCTGGCAAAACACCATACGAATTCTTGCCACGTCAGACGCTTGGGTGTCTACCTGCAGAGTGCAGGGGAGGCCGAGAGGCGAGGCTCCTTTTCTGCATGTAGATAAGGAGAAATATTTGTGGACCTAGTTCTTTGGGCACAGTGACTGTTCATTATTTGGTCTGAGTGCTCTTGGTTTTTATTTGCACTTTTCTCCCGGGGATGGCTGCTGCTTGGGTCCTCAGGGCTTGGTGTGGCTGACTGCCGGCCGGAGATAAGCCGCCATCAGTTCTTTCTTTGGGCTATCAGAGGGAACGACTCCGGGAAGTAACAACCTCTGCACCTCAACGTGTACAATACTGCCAGAAATATTTACCGTTCGTCCTGGCTGAAGTCCGACAAGACACATGAAAGGATTTTGTGACGATGACCAGAAATTTGGCCAAATTGGAAGCTGATTCAGAGCCTGATAGGGACCTCCTCCTATACGTTACATTAAAACTATGTAACCGGAAGGAAAGAAGCAAGTTAGAGGTGATGTAGTTGGACAGGTAGATCAACCTATGATGCCACTTAAGTTACCCAGTTTTGTGGAGGAATTGAGCTATTGCCCTTATCTTATATATTTTTGTAAAACCATAAATGTAGCTCTAGAAGAAGTTCAAAGCACACTTGTCTTTAATATTCTCAATTTCTAAGATTGGAGGAAAAAACATGTTTTTATTTATTTCAGAGAGAGGAAAGGACAGGGAAAGAGAGATAGAAACATCAATGATGAGAGAGAATCATTGATTGGCTGGTTCCTGCACACCCTCTACTGTGGATCGAGCCCACAACTGGGGCATGTGCCCTGACTGGGAATTGAACCATGACTTCCTGTTCATAGGTTGATGCTCAACCACTAAGCAACACCAACCGGGCTATTCCTAGTACTCTTAATTATATATAGGGTGTCCCCCCTCCCAAAATGTATATACACTATAACAGCCGATAGCTCAATTTTGAAAATGAAATGTATTTTAATAAACACTAACTTTATAATTATTAAAAGCATGTGTATACATTTTTGGGGGCACCCTATATATTGAAATTTTATTCCTTAAAAATTTTAATTCCTAATAAAAACTAAAAAGCAAGCAATTAGCTTTCTTTAGATTGGCAAAGTTATGAATACATTTCATAACCTCAACAAGCATAGTTTATTTTACTGACAAATAAATATATCTCATAATTTTTAGAGATATATGCTTCCACAACAAAACACAAACCATATTTATTAACAAATCTGATTTTATCTTTCAGTTTCTCTATAATAAGAAACCAGAAGTAGGTAAACTTATGCTTACTTAGTAATTAATGCTTTAGTATTTTATCTTATTTGAAAATGATCTAGAAGCCCTAGCCAGTTTGGCTCAGTGGATAGAGTGTCAGCCTGCAGACTGAAGGGTCCCGGGTTTGATTCCAGTCAAGGGCACATGCCCAGGTTTCGGGCTCGATCCCCCAGCACTGGGGGTGTGCAGGAGGTAGCCGATCAATGATTCTCTCTCATCATTGATGTTTCTAGTTCTCTTTCCCTCTCCCTTCATCTCTGAAATCAATGAAAATATATTTTTAAAAAGAAAATGATTTGGATATTGAATAATTTTCATCATATACAACTTAGCAAAACTCTAAGGTTCAAGTTACCAAAAGATTTTGGGAAACTATTAAAAATATATATTTATTACTAAAATGTTTCACCTAAACACTTTTTATTCTATTGACATCTATTTATTAGTTCTTAACAATCATATTTAGGTTACTAGGGAAGATTTTATGCTACATTAAAGCAGTTTCTTTCATGAACTTATTAAACCAACAAGGGCTTGTACAAAATTTAAAAAAAAATCTTTATTGTTGAAAGTATTAAAAAATGTGTCTCTTTTTTCCCCCCCCAATGCCCTCCACCTGGTTCTTGCCCCACCCCAGGCCTTCACCACCCTACTGTCTGTGTCCATAGGTAGGGAGTGTGCAAGAGGCAGCCGGTCAATGATTCTCTCTCATCATTGATGTTTCTATCTCTCTCCCTCCCCTTCCTCTCTCTGAAATCAATAAAAACATTCAAAAAATAGTTTGCCAATAATTCCCACAAAATCCTGGACCACTTACATTTGTATATGGGATAAGAATGTACTTTATCTATGACAGTGTCCGGAACAACGTGGTCCTTACCCAACCACATGATTCCCCAAAACTTTACTATGGTGCCTGGACCTTGAACTGTCTGTGGATTCACTGCCCATCCTCTCTGTTGTAGGTGGTCCAGCAAAGCTTATAATGTTTTCTGTATCAGAGGTAAATCTTCACAGGTCGGCATCATGTCATCCATATAATTTCACAGAGGTCGGGAAGGAAAACAGCGATGAGTCCTGGGCCACGTGCGGTGGGGCTATGTAAATAACCTTGGGGGAGTATCTGGAAGTTCCACTGTTGCCCTTTCTAGGAAAAGACAAATTGATCTCGGGGCTCGATAGCCAGGTGTATGCTAAAGAAGCATTGGCCGGGTCCAGTACAGCATGGACCGTCCCACAGCCAAACCCTGGATAGAGGGGCAGTGTTCCGTACAGCTGCGTAAATAGGAGGCACTACCTATTCAGTTCTCTGTGGTCACTGTCATTCTCCAAGGCCATCTGGCTTTTCTACCAGCCACACTGGACTGTTAAAGACATTGTGTTCAGGACACTCGATATCCATACAATGGGGCTCTTGAATAGTTTCTCCTGTTCCCTTGTTTCCTCATGGTAACTGGTATTCTGTGGTTACTTGCCCCTCTCTGTGGTTATGTGTACTCAAAGGTGGATTTTCCAACAGAGGTTTGTAGGGTCTGGCCTTGCAAAATGTCATACCCAGAATGCTCTCCGGGATGGGGGAGATAAAGACATCTTATTCCCCAAGGGGAAAGCACCCAATTTGCAGAACCGGGGTCCTACTAATCATAATAGTCTGGCTTCCATAGCTGTTTATAGCACTGAGGAGAACAGACAACTTGTTTAGGATGACCATATATCAGAGTTCATTTAGCATCAGTGTCAACCAAAACAGTTACTCTTTGTGTATTTCTGGGGAACCAATGAATGGTGAGTTCTATGTGAGGCCTCCAACCACCCCCTGTGGCCCTCACTTGAGGATGATCTTGACTTCCATCCTATCCTGGGGGGGGAGGGGTAGGAGGCATCCAACCAGAGTAGAATGACATCCCAGAGGGTTCCTCCTGTGTGGTGATGCCCTGCTGAGGCCTCCGAGGCTGCTGCTGCAAAGGCTTTCTTTGAATCAAAGGTCAGATGCACTGGGTGTGTCCTCGTCTCACTGCTTTTATTATCCCTTGGGAGAAACTAAGCTGGGTAAACAATTACTGTAAATTAAACAAAGAGGGCTATGGGAAACCCAGGAGAGCCACTCGCATCTTCCCCACTCCCTAGCAAACCCCATTTTTAGGTTTTTGGGTTCCTTCCTCCACCATAGTGCATTTAAGCTGGAATGCATTCAATGCCACTCAGTGTGGGTTATCAATATGTTCTCGTTGTTGCATGTATGTTTTCCAGATGGGTTGAAGCCTTCCCCTGCCACAAGGCTGATGCCCTCACAGTGACAAAGAAACTGTCAGAAAATGTGTTTCCCACTGGGATATGCCTTCCCCAGTCTCTAGTGACTGAGGCACCCACTTCACTGAGGAACTCATATGAGCCTTGAGGGTCAGCCTTGCAAAGTTATTGTCACAAACCCTGTCACCCTCAGTTATCGGGCAAGGTCAAGAGAACTAATGGAAAAACTTGATTCAAGAAGAAGTATTAATTACATGGGACTGTAATTAATTATCTCTCTCTCCCTCTCCCTTACTCTCTGAAATCAATAAAATATAGATATTTATTTTTATTAATTTCAGAGAGGAAGGAAGGAGAGAAACATCAATGATGAGAGAGAATCATTGATTAGCTACCTCCTGCACGCTCCACACTGGGGTCGAGCCTGCAACCTGGGCATGTGCCCTTGACTAGAATCAAACCTGGGACCCTTTGTCCACAGGTCGACGCTCTATCCACTGAGCCAAACCGGCGCTCTATCCACTGAACCAAACCGGCTAGGGCAAAATATAGATATTTAAATAAAGAATTTTGTTCTTTTAATGGTGCACAATTGGAAACTAGTTATGTTACGAAGGCTTTGACTGGACTGTCATATTTGAGAGAGTCACACATAGACTTAGATATGACCAGACAGCTTTAAGGAATTAAATTTGACTTGGGGAAGCCAATAAAATCCTTGGAAATGTTGGCCTGGTACCTAGCTTACAGGGTTCTTAGCAGCCCTACCAGGTGAGTAAAGAAGTCACTTCTTGGCCGGTACAGGAATCTCAAGCGATTTGGGGACATCAAGAAAAGAGGAACTCACCCAAATCTGCAGGTGTCGCAGGTGAAGTCTGAGGCCACTCCTTTACATCAGAGGCCTTCCAAGTTCAGTCAGGAGGTTCCTTATGGAAAAGTCCCAGCAAAGCAGATTTAAAAGGGCCTATATGATCAATTGCTATTCTTGTTGTATATATACACATAATACACCAAGTTTATTAAAACTATACAATTTCAAACAAATTAATCTTAATTTGGCTATCTTTGGTAAAAACGGGGATGACTTTAGAGGGAAAACTTATGTTTCAGTAAAGCACTTTTGTGGATATTAGATTCTAGTGCTGGTCATTGTCTTTTGAGGTTTTGTGTAAACTAAACTGAATCCTGGGTTCCTCCAGTGTCTGGCTATGACTCTCCAAACTCACTCTGCCGATGTTTCTTCCATCCTTTGACTGGGAATCATTGAGAACCCAAACCACCCTCTCCAAAGCCATGCGAGCTGAAATGGGACAACTTGATACCAGTATAACCCTCAGAGGAATCACAGCAGCTCAGATATGGACAACCTTCGTGCCTGTGGCAGAAAGACTATCAGAGACGTTCAAAATGCAAACCAGGAGAATCTGTCCGACCCTCACTGCCTGCCTTCACTCCTCCTGAAGAGGATTCCAGCCAGATGTCTAGAAATCCCCTTCCTGCCTGCCTTAGGAACTCAGAAACCGGGCTTATAGTCTGCTCCAGTCACTAACCATTTTTCTTTTGTTTCCATAGAGATGCCTCTTACTATGTACCTGGTTGCTTGTACCATAGGCCTAACTTTGGGGGCAAAACTGTTGAACTGAACTGACCTGTTCTCAAGGCAGACTGGTTTAATGAGATATGGAACAACCTCTCAACCCAACTTCTGGAACGTGAGAGCTTCAGGAAGTCTTAAAGGCAGGATGAGGGGCTCAGAACAGGCCTCCCCTCGCTATGCCACTTTGGCGTGGGAATTATTTTGAGCTGAAGGCAACCGAGACCTTGCAGTTCATGATAATCTTTTCCCTCTCCCTTAAAGAATTTTAATTAGGGGCCTTGCCTGTAATAAGAGTTATCATCAGAAAGAATGTTTTATGACCTATCTACAGGGCAAGGCAAATTTCTAATCACTGAGCATCCGCCCTTCTTATCGTCCTGCAATGACCTTCCTCCCCTGCAGCCCAGGTGCCTTACCTCACCCCTAGCTCAGAATGTCATACGTACTCCATTTTCCTTTCCGTCCCTGAACCTCCCATGTCTGTGGGGTCTCTGACTCGTGTATGTGGGGTTCCCATCTGCATGCTTGTAGTTAAATTTGGTCATTTTCCCTTGTTAATCTGTTAACCAGTTGATGTGTCTCTCACATCTACTAGTATGCTTCTTTCTCTCTCCCCCTTCTTCCCCCCTCCCTTCCACTCTCTCTAAAACTCAATGGAAAAAATACCCTCAGGTGAGAATGAACAATAACTATATATATATATATATATATACATACATATACACACACACACACACACACACACACAAACTGTTTGAAGTACCCCACCCCCACCCCATCAGAAGAGTCTAAGGAAAAGTTTCCCTCCCCCACGTTACCAAGTATCATAAGGCTCCAACACTACTAGGACAATTTTTGTTTATAAAGTTAAGGTCACTGCTGGCTCTACAGCATTTTATGTGCTGTTGGGGCCGCTAGCCCTTTCCTGCAATGCTCTGACTGTGCCTGGGCCATCAAAATCCTTTAAAATAAAAAAAATCCTTTCTGGGTAATTGTTCCATCGACGGGTGCACTAACACTGTTTTCCCCATATGACATTGTTTTTATTAAACAAGACATTTACTGTTGAGAATATATATTCCCTGCTGTATCTCCCCTTTAGTGGTTCATGAAAAAAAAAGTGGTTTGTGGATTTCATTATTGGAACAGAATTCAGCAAATACGTTAAGCTGAGATGTGTTAGAAACATCTGTACTTTCAGCCAACTGTATAGCAAACCTCCCACACTGGGTAATTTGCTCTTACATTTCCTTCTAATCTACGGCAGTGTTTTCTCTACATCTTCCAACAGTATTTGCTGACAAAGAAATGCTTTTCGGTTTGTCGACAGATCATTTTCTGTTCATTGTTTCTGCCATTTTTACTGCAGTAGAAAGAATAAGTGCCTGGTGGTAGTTGTTTTTTGTCTTCTGCTATTATGTAAGGAACTTTAAAAGGGCTTCCCAAATATTTCTCATTGCTTAGGGAAATATCAAGAAGTACTGGTTGGACAGCATGTAACTCTAAACATCATTGGGAGTTCATCTCTGTGTTCTGGAAGCTTACTTTTTAAATGCCTTGCTCGCCACAAGGATTCTGTGTTGTCATTGACTAATATCTCAAGGCACAAGGCATGCAGGGCAAGCTTTCAGCGATGATAGGGGTGGGGTACTGAAGCAGTTTAGTTTAATATATACACTAGAGGCCCAGTGCACAGAATTTGTGCACTCGGGATGTGGAGGGAGGGTCCCTCAGCCCAGCCTGCACCCTCTCGCAGACCACCTGGGCCTCCCTCTGCAGGGTGATCATGAGGTGATGGCGGGGAGGGGTTGGGGAGGGGGCGACCAATCGCATTGCACACGCCTTGGCTGGTCTGGAGCCAGTGCATGTCACAGCGTGGTCATCAGACAGTTATTCTGCTGTTCGGCCGTTTAGTCGATTTGCATATCATGCTTTTATTATTGTAGATATTGGAGGCTAACTTCTCCTCGGGTCTGTTCCAGGGGTGATGACAAGCATGTATCAGGAGGGAGGGAGGGTCTCAGCAGCTGCTTCTGTGGTTGTTCACCTGCGTGAATTACTGGTGTTATTTGCAGTTTCTTTTCAGGACTATTTTGTAAGCCCCTTGATTGTTTGGAAAGATTAGTTTGTTTAAAATTAGATCATATAATCCATAAATCCATATAAAGAGGCACACTGAAGTCTTACACATTGCAATCTATGGAAAATGAGCAAATTGGGAGGGGTTGCAGCACCTACATCCTCTTCCCCCAGGACACCCAAGAACCATGTTGGGTGGGTGCCAGGCTGACAGGCGAAAGTGCCAATGGAGCTAGATTTTAGATGATTCCCTTCCATCTCAGCGCCCCTCCACCCCAAGGGTTGAAGTGAAGCTGCGAATGAGGTGAAGCATGGAGATCCCAGAACTAGGCACTCGGGGAGGGCGGGAGAACTTTTTGTCCCTTTCACCAAAACCCCTGACATCCAGAGGGGGACCCACAGGTGTTTGGGCCCCACCAGACTCTCAAGCCCAGCAAATCCCTGCAGAGCTTAAACTGGGCTCTAGGGGGCGCCATTGGCCCAGCTAGACCGGGAGCCCCTGCTTATGCAGCCCCAGTGAGCCCTTGCTCCGGCACCAGCCAGCATGGCTCTGGTGGCTGACACCCGAAGTGTCCTGATAGGTAAAAACAGGCCCACTGCCTCACAGACTTGAGGAACAGGGGCCTGCTAGCTGTGCCTTGTCCTCACCTTGGGGCTGACATTACCATCTGACTCCGCCATCCTCCCTAGTTCCAGAAACAGGTGTCCCCTGGTCGGCATCTGTGTGACAGGCCATTGCCCCTTGGAGGATGCCTCCTGGAGTCCCTGGCTCCCTCGTGAAGCTGCGCAGCATCTTCCATTGCACCCTTGGGTCCCAGGCATAGCCAGGTCTGGGTGCTCCACAGAGCAGAGCTTCAGCGTTTGCTACCAGAGCACAAACCAGGCAGTAGCCCTGTCAAAGGCATCTGGAGTTCCCCTTGATATGACGTTGCCACTGGGGATGCCCAGTCTGCCACGTGATGCACTTGGCATGGGGGCCCAGGAACCAGTCTGTGTCTCCTGATGTGCCCCTTAGGGAGGAAACAGCCGTTCCCTGTCCTAAAGTGTGAGGCCACCGTCCCCCCTCAGCGGGAGGCTTCCAGGCCTTGATGCCCCGTTCTGTCCCTTTCTTTGCTCAATGGATTTGCAAGTTACTGGTCATCAGCCAGCACAGCACCCCTCCCCTCCCTGCTGGCCTGGGCTCCTCAGTGAGAGGGAAAATAGCTGCATTCAGACCCCTCCACACAGATCCCTGCCAGCGCCCCTGCAACGGTTTGGTCCTGCAGGAAGGTGGGAGAGTTTTATTATTTATGCAAAGTACAGGCAAGGAGAGATTCGGCTTAACAGCACCACGTGACAGCAGCTGGGGAATTTGAGCTGCGTGCTGGCCCAGTGAATCAACCTGAGCCACTGCCAGAGGCTCCTGGGTGCTGGGTGGCAGCTGAGGTCGGAGCCAGGTACTGCCTCATCCCCTCTCACTGATGAGCTCATGCTGGACACCAGCCCGCTCACAGGAGCCGCTCAAAGGGACCTGGGCCACTGGATGAACAGTGTGCTGTGCAGCCCTCTAGGTACCTTCTATTCAGCATGGGGAGGCAAGGAGGGCTGGGAGGAAGCAGCATGGGGTGGGGGGAATCTATGGGGCCAACATATTTCTGTACAGCAGGGCACACCCAGATAGCAGTGGGGGGACCACGGCCAGGGGAACATGTGGGCGGAGCCTCAAAGATGCTAGCTGGTTTGGCTCAGTGGATAGAGCATCAGCCTGCGGACTGAAGGGTCCCAGGTTCTATTCCGGTCAAGGGCACATGCCTGGGTTGCAGGCTCAATCCTCAGTGGGGGGCATGCAGGAGGCAGCCAATCAATGATTCTCTCTCATCACTGATGTTTCTCTCCTCTCTCTCTCTCTCTCTCTCTCTCCCTTCCTCTATGAAATCAATAAAAATATATTTTTTTAAAAAGATGGGCTATAAACAAGTGAGGGCTGGGAATCCCCAACTTGGGCAGATGAGGAGGCCCCAAAATGAGCTACAACCCATGTCATGTGAACCAACCGCAGTTGGGACAAAGGCAGGTGCTGGGCCTGGAGGGAGTCCTCCTCAGGCCATGGAAGAGGGATCAGGGGGCAGAGTCCTTCCAGGACACCAAGGGTTCATTCCGAAGACTGCAGGAAAGGCCAGGCCAAGGCACAACTAGTGTTCCCCAAAGGGAGGGGTGCCACCCAGGTGGCCCAGGAGCAGCTGCAGAGGAGCACTGCTCCTTACACACAGGTGACGTACACGCTTAGGTCCCACTCAGGGATGTGCCGTCAAATATGTGGCCTCCACGCTGAAAAGGGAGGTTAGAGGGCAAGGGCTCCCTTTGGGAGGACAAGCTGAATTTTATATTGCCCTCAAATCCTCAATGAGACCGTGAAGGGTTTACAAATGGTGGCTCAGGCTCAGAGGCCTGCATTTTTCTCGATAAAATGCTCCCTAGGACCGCTTAGCGTGGTCAACTGCAGTTACTGAGACCCAGGAGGGCTGCCTGGGTCCAAAGCCTGATGGGTCTCGGTTTCTCCAGAAGCCCCCTTCCACCCTTGCCGGCTGGGGTGGTGATGAAAAGGGTGCAGGAAGGGGAATGCCATTTAAACAAAAATGGGTTGTAGTCCCTTCTGCTTTGTAAGGGGTGCGAGGTGGCAAGATTACATCTGTAATGACCAACCCCTCCTAGCCAGCTCTGCTCCTACTGAGGCGTGGCACAGAGGAAGGGACGCTGCACTCTCAAGCCCTGCCCGCTGCCCTGTCCTGCTGCAGGGTGGCCCGACAGGACAGCCTCGGGGACACACAGTGCTCAGGCTCTGGGCCAGGCTGGAGCTAGTGGGGGGAAAGGGAAATTGCTCTTTTTATTTTTTAAAACGTTTTTATTGATTTCAGAGGAAGAAAGAGGGAGAGACAAAAACATTGATGAGAGAGAATCATTGATGGGCTGCCTCCTGCACGCCCCCCACTGGGGATGGAGCCCGAAACCTGGGCATGTGCCCTGAACGGGAATCGGAACCGGTGCATGGGATGACACTCAACCAACTGAACCACACTAGCCAGAGCTAGCAATTGCTCTTTTTAATAAAGGGGGCTTCTCGAGCCTGTTTTGGGAACGGGTGAGGAGCCCAGAAAGGGGGAGAAAGGAGAAGAGGTAGTGAAAGGGCTTTTCCCCATCCAGCACCCCAAACCTCTAGCAAAGCCTGTGACTTCACCCAGTCTTTGCAGTAGTCCCTGGGAAAGGGGACTCAGCTGGGGTGCAGCCCAGTGTGGGGGGCATGGGGTGGGAAAGGGCCAACCCACCCAATGGGGCATGAGGAGAAAGCCAAGCCGGCCTCCGATAAACCAGACCTGGAGGCATTTGCATAGAGAGGACCCAGCATATTTGGAATAGAGGCCCAAGCCATTTAAAAATAGTGCATGGGGGCACCTCACAAGCTGGGGCACTTGGGACCCCCAGGGTGCTGGACATCTGGTCAGCATAGAAGCAACCACATGGGTGGCAGAAACTTGAATCCGAGCTCCACAGAATGGGTTGGAAAGGCCTGGGGCCCAGGGCTGCTCAGTGGCACCATAATCCCTGAGCCCCTTCCCGACACGCCCATCAGCTGACACAAGCTGTGTGGCCACAGAAAGGGCACGTGACCCCCCTCAGTTTCCCCATCTGTGACAGGGGCTGTCCCTGCCGCCATCTGCCTCACCGAAGGGCAGTGAGGATGCTCTTGGGCTCTGTCTGGAAAAGCAGTTTGGAAACCAGTGGGTGACCAGAAATCCCAGGTTGCCGACACCCATGTCTCCTCTGAGACGCAAGGCAGGGAAACTGGGGCACAAGTTCGCCTCTTCATTTGGCGTCAAGTCCTTCCCAAATCCAGAGGCCTGGCTGGTACACACAGAGCTGGTACTCACAGGGCTGAGGGTGACCCCAGCATCCTTGGCCCTGAGGACTCAGAGTTGGGCAGGGGTGAGGGGGTGGGAGGCTCTACCACAAGTAAGTGCACCCCTCACCCACACCCCCAGGTCTGCTGCTGATCTCCTGGGGTACAGAGACATGGAATCATTTGTCAAGGCAATTCAGCAGTGACCCTGGTCTCATGGCTGTGGATGGCTGAAGCAAGGTCTGATGCAGAGGTTGGGAACCTCGAGGCCCCCCGCACACAGGACACAGGTGCTGCCTGGAAGCTTAAGTGCAGTTGTAAGCCATCCTGGCCTCCTTTATTCCCCAGCTATTAAAAGCTTAGCTGAAGATTGCTTTCTGGCATTGGTGAGCCGCGCTCTGAGGAGGCCTGCTGAGTGGGGAGCCTGCCCTCCGGGGATGGACGCAGCCAGCCCTTCAATAGCCACCCCAGGCCATATCTAGACTCACCGCATCACCGCTTGTTCCTGTTCCTCACTTAAAGGGAAACTGAGGCCCAGTGGGCCGCCGTGCTGTTTGCTCACGTCCTCCACCCCAGCAGAGTACTCTAATCCCCAGTGTGGCTGCAGACAGGGCCTGGCAGACAACGCAGTGGCCGGTGTTTGTGCTGTGTGCATGGTTTCTAAGACACACCGAGAGCTGATGCTGAATATGGCATGGACACCCAGAGCTTGAGGACTTGGCGGCCAAGACATGCCCATCAGCTGACACAAGCAGTGTGGCCTCAGAGAGGGCACGTGACCCCCTCAGTTTTCCCATCCGTGAAAGGGGCTGTCCCTGCCACTATCCGCCTCACTGAGTGGCAGTGAGGATGCTCTGGGGCTCTGTCTGGAAAAGCAGTCTGGAAACCAGTGGATTCTGTCCTCCAGATGTCCCTGGCTTGCACTCCCTCTCACCCGCTGATCTCCCTCTGTTCTCCCCAAAGGAGCGTGAGGAGTCCCAAGCTCTAGGTAACAGCAACATCGACACCAAGTGAGCCCAGCGGGGACCCATCAGGCAGAGGGGTCTCAGGTAGCCTCATGCCTGTCGGACACAATCTCACCAGCAGGGTGGGCACTCCCCAGGTGGGTTACACACTGGGCATCAGACTCCCAGGCAGCAACTGGCAGCTGAGGCTCACGGGGCATCCTGGGCACCAGCTCTGGACCAGCCTCCAGGTCAGGAACCTTATTCCTCTCCCAGGGCTCCTGGGCCCACCTTCCCTCACATGCCCATTCCCCAATGGGCCCCCCAGCTGGGCAAAGATGGAAGGGGAAAGATATCCAGGCTTTGCCGCACTTCTCACCACACAGCAGAAGTGACCCTGGAAGCTCATCCCACAGGCCCCCGACCCCTGAGGCTTCCTCTAAGCCAGCAGGGAGACAGGAGAAATGGTTTTGAGTGGATGTGGGGAATTTGGGGAGCCCAGGCAAGAGGGCTAGGCCTAAGGATTCCAATTCCAGCCCAGATCCTAGGCCAGAGGGTTGGGTGGGGTATGGAGCATGGGGCACCACTGGGCTGGGTGTCCGGTACCCACGAGGCTGGTCTGGGGCACCCCCAGAACTGGGCAGGAGCCTAGGCAGGACTTGGGGGAGGGGGAAATGGGTCGTTGGTGACAAAGACAGAAAAGCCTGGGGAGGCAGGACAGAGGCAGCTCAACCAAGTCACTAGGAGGGGACAAGAAGGCGCCTAGAGTCCCGATGGTGCTAAAAGCCTGAACCTCCTCCCAGAGGAGACCCTTCCTCCAGCCCCACCTTCCCAGAGGCAGAATTGACAGTACAGCAGCTTTATTGACCAGACATAGCAGCAAGAACACAGCAAAGGTGGGGCCTGGAGAGTCCGGCCTGGCCACAGGCTCTGGCTGACTAGAGTCAAGTCTGGGGACCCCTGCATCTCTCTCCTGCCTTCCTAGAGCCCAACCTCATCCCTGCTCTGAGTCATCCCTAAAGTGATGGACAGCAGGGGCTGAGGTCCTGGAGGGGCTGGGAAGGCAGGTGGCACCCAGATTGGGGCCAGGGCCAGGTCCAGGGGCCAGCAGGAGGCAATTCGTGCAGGACAGTGGGGGCGTGCGGGTGGGTGTGGAGTGGCCGGCTCACCACACAGAGCACTTGTGAGCAGGGTTCATGGGCGAATCTTTGGGGCAATGGAAGGCCCGGCCAAACTCCTCAAATTGGGACACACTGCCCAGCACCCTGGGGTGGAAGAGACCCATAAAGTGTGGGTCCCAGCATACCCCAGCTGTCCCTTCCCATAAGAACCTGCTTCCATCCCAGATACAAGGAAAGGGTGAGGCCCAGCAGCATACCTGTAGTGCTCAGGCGCGTGCTTGTCGGTCAGCACCTGCAGGTAGATGGACTGTGACCGCCGTTTGATGCACCAATTCTGGGCCCGGGGTAGGGGTGCAGGGGAGGAGAGTGGAAGATGAGGCCAGGAGTTCACTGCCCAAGCCCTGCAACACCCTTCCCACAACCCCCAGCACACTAGGCCTTTAACTCCCCGCAGAACCCACAGAGCCATTGTCCCCACCCCCAACCACCTACCAGCCCCATGGCCCACCTGGGCAAAGGCAATGAAGAAGAGCTGGTTGTGTGTGTACTTGAGCCGGTGCAGTGGGTGCTCTGGGCCATGCTCCCGCACCCACTTCTGATAAGCCTGGGGGTTCAGGAGGTTCAAGTGCATGGAGCTGCAGTGCCCACAGCAGGGCAACCTGACTTACCCTCCACCCCTCCAGCCCCAGCTCTGCACATTGAGGGCCCGGCTCCCTCCTGCCACGCTCTCCAAGCTGAGCTTCCTCCCAGGAAGGCTAACCCCAGGTAGGTGCCACCCCTCCAGGCAGCCCTCCCTCCTCTTGGAATGCAGGGCCTGGGAGTCCCTCCTTTTGTTGAGGACCCCTGTCTGGCACCCCCTAGGCCAGAGGACAGTAAAACAGGGAGAAAGAGGTGCTACATCTCTGGTTGAGTCCCCGTCAGCCCCCACCCCTCCCCTGAAGGGATGGAGGGCCAAGCCCCAGCAGCTCACATAGTAGGCCAGCTTGAGGCCCCCCATGTCTGCGATGTTCTCGCCAAGTGTGTGCTTCCCATTCACCTGCTCAGAAAGGAAAAGGCCGGAGGGTGCATGGGGCCCACTGACCTTCCTCAGGCCTTGCACCCTGGGCCCCCGCCCACCCCTACCCCTGCCCTGTCCTCCCCTTTCCAAGAGGATTTAGGAGGGACTCCAATCCCTTTGTGCCCCGTGCCCCTGGTGAGTCTGTGTGAGCTCAGTCATGTGTCTGTGAGAGTGTGCATGCACCCTTGGGTGTATGTGCAGGGACCTGCACAGGGTTTGTTCGGGCACATGTGTGTGTACACGTGTGTGTGCACACGCTCCTGTTATGTGCCGAGCTGGGCCCCAGGCGCTAAGGGAGGTCAGGGGGTCTCACCCGCTGATTGTAGACAGTGAAGTTGTCGTAGAGGTGGACGATGCACTCGGCCTTGCGCAGGAAGCGGCGGTAGGAGGCCTCTGTCCACCAGTGCAGCAGGTTGCCCGCGCGGTCATATTGCCCCCCTATGGGGAACAGGCAGGATGGGCTGAGACTAACTCTCACTTCCAGAGCCCAGGCTTTGAGGACAGAGGGGCCCTGCAGAGTTTTAATCAGCCCATCACCACCCTACCCCCTACTGCCACCATCCCCTCAACCCACAGGCCTCACCCCAGTCGTCGTAGCCATGGGTCAGCTCGTGCCCGATGATGGTGCCAATGCCCCCGTAGTTCAGAGACCTGGGCCCACAGCAGCAGCGTCAGGCCCCACCTGTGTTCTGAAAGTGCCTCCCTGCTGCCCAGGCCCCGGGAGGCCCTGGCCAGGCTAGGAGGTGACCCCGTGGTGTCTGCATGGTGCCAGGGCACTCCTGCCTCAGCTTCCTTGTGGGATATGTGAAAGGGGCCATTTATACCTGCGCACCTGCCTTTTAGGAACTAACATCTCACAGAACTGGGGTGGGGGGAGGGGGGAGGGAGGCAGGAGGGAAATGGAGGCACCCCACATGAGATATGCCTTTTTCCTCATCGCTAGGGTCGCTCCACCTTTGAAACACCGGATGAAATCTCAAACTAGGTAAGAAGGGACTAGGAGCATTAAAAAGAAAGGAAAAAAAAACTATTTATGTCCTAAATAACCAAGGATGAAGTAGGACTAGGAGGACCCAGGGTCTGCAGATGTCTTGGCTCCTGGACCCAGCCCAGGTTTGGAGCAGTGTGAGCAGCCCCCACCCACCTCGCAGACAAGGCCAGGTTCCGTACTCACTGTGGAAAATCGGGGTCATACAGGGTGGGCTGCAGGATACCAGCAGGGAACACTACAGGGAGGGTGTGGTAAGCAGGAGACCTGCCCACCTCCAAGCCCTGCCCCTTTCAGGACATGCCCCTTACCCATCTGGTTCTTGTTGGGTAGATAGTAGGCATTGAGTGCTTGTGGAGGAAGCAGCCACCTGAGGAGGAAGGCTGAGGTCAGTTGCGGGGGGTCCACGCTCCTCCACAACCCTCCTAGCCAACTTCTTGAAGGCTGTTCTGGTGGTCCAGCCTACAGCCATGTCCAGGCCTCCCTCAAGCTGCTCCCCAATGGTCTCCAAAGCTGACAGCCCCACCCACAACCTGTGCAGGCCTTGTGCCCCTCGCACCAGCATGGTGTGAGGCAGTTTGCCCCACCAGCCTCCTGGCTTTAGTAAGGTGCCTTCTCTCCATGGCACTTCCCTGCCCTCCCCCACCCCCACCCCAGCTCTGGGCCAGGCACCCACGTGGACTTGTCCACCTCCTGCCGGATCTTCTTGACTGAGAGCTGGATGCTAAAGCGGATGCTGTTTAAGATGTTCTTGAAGTAGGTCTTCTCGTGGACTTCAAACTGCACAGGGGACAGGCAGCACTCAGCGGCAGGCCAGGGGCAGGGCCAGACGAGCGCCGGGCAGGCCACATGCCCTCCCAAGGTCCATCAGCTGAGGGCTGGCTGTGGCTCCTCTGCAGTGGTGATGGGCTCCCTGGAGGTCTTGGACAGGGGCCTGGAGAAACCCAGCTGGACAGGCTGGACAGGAACAGGCCAGGGGGAAAGCCCACCTCATACTCCTTGTCCACGGCCTCGGGTTTGAGCAGGAAGTCTGGGTAGCCGACCATCACCATCATGTACTGGAGCTATAGTCGAGAGGGCAGTGAGAGTGGGCCAGAGCCTCAGGTGATAGCCCTTTAGCCACCAAAGAGAAGGCTCTAGCTCCAGCTTAGAGGGGAGTTCAAGGATGGAGAAGAGCAGACCGGGTCATGCCAACTCCATAAAAGGCACCTTTGTCTCCTTTGTTATCCCAGCCCTAGGCGCTCATAGGTGCTCAATAAATATAGAACAAACAAATCAGCCCATCCCTTGGGGGGGCCTCAAGCTGATCACCCCATCATCTGCAGGCTCGCACTTCACCTTGGCCCGAGCAGCCGCTTTGGTCTCAGCATCCATCCAGTCCAGCTCCTCCAGGCGCTGGCCCAAGATGTACTTGATGTCTTCCACCAGCTGCTGCACCTGCAGGGTCAGGGCTTAGGGTTCAAGGATCAACCCAGGAGGGCTTAGAGCTGGGCCCCCGGCACCTGGTACGAGGGGTCACCTAATTGTTCAGCACCACTTTCCAAGTTCAGGGCTGGTACTGAGCACCAAGGGGTGACCTTGGAGGTGGGGATCCAGGCCCTGCACCTCAGACAAAAAGCTCCCAGTCTGGAAGGGGGCGAACTGCCCCAGCAATGATCGCATGCATTCTTAAGACCATGCCTACTGAGCATGGCAGAGAAGGATGGGCAGGAGCTTAGTGGGTTGGGCCTCCTCTGGCTGACAGACCAGGTGGGCTTCCTGGGGGAGGAGACCTGGTGAAACCAGCCTGTAGCCTCAGAAAGGACAGAGCCCTAAACTTAGCCCGCTGCCCCTAGCTGCAGGGGGATGTGTGGGGCTCCCCATCCTCAGACCAAGGCCATACAAGGACTCCATGCCCAGTTCAACACTTATAACCCCACCCCCAAGCCCAGGGCAGCCTGACCTTGGCTTTGCTGGCAGCTGAGAAGTGTTCATGTACAAAGAGGGCGCCAAGAGCCATGCCAAAGTGGCGGTTGGCCTGGCCCAGGCAGACACGGGCCAGCTCCTGGGGCTTGTCACTCCCCTCCATCTCACGTGCCAACTCATGCAGAGCCTCTCGAAACGGTGGGGACAGATGCTCACTCAGGACCACCACCACGCGCCACACCAGGTAGTTGTGCAGGATCCTGAGGGCCAGGTGAAGGAGCTGGGTGTCCAGATAGGCTCACATGCTTGGGACACCCGAATGCACCATCCTACCATCCTACCGCCCATACTCCTGAGCCTGGGGTTGGACCTAGCACCCCCAGGAGTGAGGGTCATTCCAGGCACACAGAGGCAGAACCTAGAGTGGCCTGGTCAAGAAAAAGGACCGGGTCCACACACACAGCAGGACACATTCTGGCCATGGAGCAGAGCACCTGATGCTGACAGGTCACAGGCCAGCATCATTTTCTGACTTGCTATGGGTGGGAGAGTTGGCACTTCTGGTGACTGTGTGCCCCAGAGCTGGCCTTGAGAGGCCTCTGCTCCTCCCCAAGGTGAGCAGAGAGCAGGGAGGCTCTCCCCAGGGTGTCCCTGGGGTGGTAGAGCTGTGGCCACACTTGCCCTTTCTGACGTCCAGACCCACGCAAGCCTCACTATCCCCAGATGAGGAAACTGCAACTCAGGAAACTCACAGCCCTACTCAGGGTTCCACAGAGTAGGTGAGAGAACCACATCTGAACCTAGGGATCAGGACTCCCACTCCAGTGCTCCTCACATGCCTCCCCTTTGGCTCCTGCACAGGGGTGGGAATTCATAGCTCCCCAAGAAGATGGGTCTAGGGTATGGGGGAAGGGCCTGGGATGGGTAATTGGCAGTTGTACCTTCGGGGTGTGGAGCGGATGAGCTGGGACACCTGCTGCATGTAGTCCGTGGCCAGCAGCACCACCTCCTCGTCCTCTGAGAAGTCCTCCTGGAAGATCTGGTCCAGCAGCCACTTCCACTGCAGCTGTGGGCCATGGGTGGGGGTGGGGGTGGGGGTGGCAGGGACCACAGAGCATAGGGAAGGGGTTGCAGCGGTTCTCAACCTGTGGGTCGCGACCCCTTTGGCGGTCGAACGACCCTTTCACAGGGGTCGCCTAAGACCATCCTGCATATCAGATATTTACATTACGATTCATAACAGTAGCAACATTACAGTTATGAAGTAGCAACGAAAATAATTTTATGGTTGGGTCACAACATGAAGAACTGTATTTAAAGGGCCAGCAGGTTGAGAACCACTGGGTTAGGGAGACACAAGAGATACTGGAATCCTGGGGAGGGGATGACCCAACAGTTTCAGGATCAGCACCCCCTCCCACCCACCCACCAGGGCCAGACCACACTCACATGGGGAGTGATCTTCTGCAGCTGTCCCAGCGTCACCTTGTTGTACATGGAGCTGACGTCTCGACGGAGGTCATCGTACTCTGACACTGTGATCTGGGATGGATGGAGATCAGGTTGACCCAGCCCTGCCCCATGGTCCCCTCCCCCCAGCCCACAGCAGTGCCCCTGCTCACGTTGGCCAGCCGCTGCTCCAGCTGCAGGATCTCCTGGGCCTTCTGCTCCACAGCATCGGCACCCAGTAGGCTGAGCAGGCGCTCCATGAACACTCGGTAAGCTGCCAGGATCTGCACCAGGATGGGGCATGTCAAGGGTGAGGATCATGGCTAGGCCCTGGTCCATTCCTCCCCGAGCCCCAGGCCTTCCCTGCAACCCCACCCCATTGCCCCCACACCTTCTCACTGTCCTCATCCTGAGCTAAGTACAGGGTCCTCTCCGGTAGGGTGAGCCCATCCTGGTCAATCTGGAGAGAGAGGTGGGCGTCAGAGGTCAGAGTTCAACAAGCCAGGTTCAAGCAAAAGAACTGAATTCCCACTCAAATGTCCAAATAGCAAGACATCCATTGTCACAACCCCAGGGGCACAAAGACACTAGCCCCTCCCACTATCCAGAGAAGAGGGTGTAGGAGCCCCTACCTCTACCGGTCTAGCCTGGGTAGCCTGGGGATGATAGAGGGGAGGTCCCCGCCTCCCCACCCCCACCCCCACTCCTACTTCCTGTAAAGCCTTCCCTTCTTCCACTGTGAGGAACATTCGCAAGGAGGTATTGACATTTAGGGCCCA
>NW_005871051.1:27713444-27715443 GCF_000147115.1 Myotis lucifugus
CCCCCCTCCACCCATTTTTTTGAAAACTTTCTTTCTCCTCTGAGGCCTCTCCAGGCGTTTTTATTTTGGGTCCCTTTTGGGGGATCGATGACAGGGACTGAGGGGCTCCTTATTACAACCTTCTTCGTCTCCTGAGCTTCAAGAGGGCTGAAATTGCGTTTCGCGGCTCCACTAAACAGACATTCCTCCAGGAATTTCCTCTCTCCTCTTCCCGAGTTTAGCAAGGAAGCTAATTTCTTTTTCCTTTACTCCCTCGCGGAAGGTCTATGGGAGCGGGCCGGCTCTCGGGGTCCTGGCCGCTGGCGGGTACCTGAGGAGCGGGGGACACTCACGCGGATGACATAGCGTGAGGAGTTTCTGTCGTCCAGGTTAACGGTGAGTGAAAAGAGCGCGGCGGCGCTGTACACGCCCTGCGCCTTGTACAGCAGCCGGTTGAGGTCCCAGTGTCCCGAGGACCCCGGGCGCTCGGCGGCGCCACCCAGGTCCCAGCCTCCGCAGTCCTGGATGACCTCGAGCATGGGCCTGGGGCCGAGCCTCTCTATCTCGCGCATGTCGAGGCACGAGCGGAAGAAGGCACGCACCTTGCGCTGGGCCGCGCCACCCGGCCCACCCCCGGGCCGCGCCAGCAGGCGCTGCAGGCGCTCCTCGTTCTGCTCGCCGATGGCCGCGATGGTGCCGTAGGTGAGCTTGTCGTCGGGGATGGCGTGCCGCCGTAGCCAGCCACCACACGCGAAGGAATAGAAGTCCTGGCACGGGTCTATGCTGGTGTCCAGGTTGGCGGACAGGAAGCGGGCGGCGCGCGCGAAAGCCTTGCGTTCGGGGCACCCTCCGAGCAGGCTCCGCTGCCCGCCGCGCCCGGACCCAGGTACTTGAGCGCCAGCATTGCTGCCAGGATGGCGCAAAGGCCGGCGGCGAACACCAGCCCCGACAGCAGGCACACCTCGCGCCGGTTCCAGCGTGGCAGCCCAGCCCGGGTCCCGGTGGCGCTGCGCCCAGCGCCCAGCGGGAAGCCAGGGGGCAGCGAGGTCCTGCGCGCACCCCCCGTGCCGCACCGGCTCACATACTTGACCTCCTGGAACTCGTCGTAGTGCGCAGTCATTGAAAATGGGGCCTCCATGGCGCTGCCGGCGCCACCCTGCAGCCCTTGGCGATCTCCGTTACAGGATGCACCCGGCCGCCGGCCTTCTGTCTGGCCTCCGCATGGCCCCCCCAGGCCGCAGCTACAGGAAGGGTAGATGCAGGCTTAGAGAGGCACTGGGGCCCGACGGAAGGGGTGCAGGCCTGGGTCCAGAGGCTGGAGGTCATCCGACTCCCCAACAGCGAGCAGCCCTGGCGCCTGGCCTCCCTGCGCCAAAAGGAGAACGAGGGAAGGGGAAGGCTCAGAGTGGCCACCACTTCCCACCGATGCATCCTTTGACCTGTCTCCTCTTTCCCTGAACACCTATGCCCGTCGCAGATTTAGGAGGCCCCAGGTGGAAAGCTGGGAGCACCAGGCAGGGGGCCTGGCACGTAGTAGGCCTTCAATGAAAGACTGTTTCTCTTGCCTTAGCCTTTCTTGTCCAAGACCTGCTACGGCCAAGGCCGGTGGGGGAGGGGGAAAGCGGAAACTGGAGAAAGGAGGTGCGGTCCGGAGAGCGTCTATGCGGACACTGAAGCCGCCTTCAGCTCCCCGAAATTAGACGTTCGAGAAAGCGGTTGAAAAAACAAACGGCCCTCGCGGATGTCAACAGGGCGACCCCCAGCCCCGTCTCCTTCTGTTCAATAGCTAGAATGCCCCTTTCTCAAGCGTCGCCTGCCGTCTGGCCCAGAAAGAGTCGGAACCCCCGACGGCCCTACGAACCTGGACCCAGTACCGTCTCCAGCTCCCCGTCCCGCCTGGGCTACTCCCGGCTTCAACAGGTTCTCCTTTGGAACCCAAACTTGGGCGAAGTTTCACCCCTAGCGTGGAGGGAGCCGGCTCCGCGCGCCCCGAGGTCTGGACGCTGAGCCTACCGCACCG
>NW_005871051.1:27716059-27731371 GCF_000147115.1 Myotis lucifugus
ACGCAAAACAAAAGCCCAGAAGGCCTCCCCCCGGCCCGGAAAGGTGGCCTGCGTTTGGTGGCCCGCGGCAACCAGAAAGACCGAATTGCCACTTTCCCCATCAGGGGGGGCACCCGGGGCCGAAGCGGGAAACAAAAACGGGGTTGAACCCCGTGCCCGAACCCGGAACCCCGAGCCCCGAGCCCGCAACCCGGCCCAGAGCTGGAACCGGGTTGGGCGATTCGTTTTTCTCCCGTGCGCCCGCCCGCTTCCTTCTGCCGCCGCAACGGCTCCGCGCCGCCCGCCGGGCCCCGAGGGAGGGGGGCGCGCCGGCGGCTCCACCCTCCTCCTCCCGCCCTCTTCTTCCCCCTCCTTCCTGTCTCCATCCAGGCTACCTGGCAGCTCTGGCAGCTCGGGGGCGGGGGCGACGGCTGTGGGAACACGCTCCCGAGGGTCTTGCTCTGACTCCGGGCTCGGGGATTCCAGTTCCAACCGCGCCCTGGGAAGAGTGAGGGCGCCTGCTAATCTCGGGATGGGGTCCCTCCGATCCCGTGTCCCCACTCGGGGCTTTCCACCAGCCCGTCGATAAGGGGTTCAGGTTGCAGACGGCGCGTGGGCCGTCCCATCAGCGTCCACAGGCCTGGAGCACAGCCCGCCCAAGGAGGACTCCTCGGAAAGCTGCCCCTTGTGCCTTTACAGCGCCAGGCGCAGAGCGGACTTCAGTAAGGGACTGCCTGGCCCATCCCAGCTCTCCCCCCTCCCCCCAGGACATCTGGGGTTTGGGTGCCGGTATAACACTCCCTCACCCAGCCCCTGGCGGAGGGAGAGCCTCCATGGAGGCTGCTGCAGGAAGGGGACTCGGGGATGAGACTGCATCCCTCCCCAAACCTTGACTGGCCTTGGCACCCACTGCTCAGGAAGACCCTGACCAGAGAGGAAGAAAAGGAGCGGAGAGTCTGCCCTGCAGCCCCTCCCCAGACAGGCCCTGGGCCTCGGGACCCTGGTATGTGGGCTGGTGGGAGGAATGGGTAGGTGTAGAGGGAATCTGAATTTATCCCCCCACTCCTTCTTCCCCTACAACTTGCTTTTTAATGTGGGACCTCTTACCACACTCTCAGCTCTGAGATGGAGCCCACTTCTGCCTGGCTTGCCACAGTACCCACAGGGCCTGGTCCAAGTGGGGCACGGGGAACTCGGAGCTTCTTGGACGAATGCTATCCTTTCTGGAATCTCTGCTTTCTCTGCCCTCCCTTAGCTACCCCCTCTGCTTTCGGTGTCCTTCGCAGAGGACCAGCACTCCCAGGCCTGCAGGACTGGCCTAAACAATAATTGGAGAGGGTAAGACTGCCATGGGGCCCATCTGATAAGAATCATGATAAAGCAAGGACCCAAAGGACCCATTGCCCTGCTCCCTCCCTGGGGCTTCTCATAAGCACAGCCACTGGGTCCTGGCCCCCAGTGGCCTCCTCTGTCCCCATTCTGCCTGTCCCATGTCTGTCCACCTGTCCATCTCTAAGCAATTCTCTGGATGCTCTCTGCCTCCGCTCTGGCCATTCTAGGGCCCTCCTCCGCCCCTTATGTTCTTCTTGGGTGCGTTTAATTCTCCGGAAGAGAAGTGGAATTATGTAAAATGTGGTGAGTCCATAAAGGGGGAGGGGAGGGCAGGGCGGTGGCAAAGTGGCTCTTTGTGCTTTTAATCTGCATTTTCCCTCAACGTTTTGTCTCCAGGAGGATAATTTTCCAGCCTTTTCAGGCCCTGATTGGTATCATTTCTCCAGCAATGACAGTTTTTATTTTCCCTGAAATGAATGCCGTGAAATTTCCAAGAAATATAAAAATGGATATTGTCTCAGGGAGCTGACTCTCTTCCGACAGAAAGGCAGAAGGACCCAAAAGGCAAACTTGCTTCCCAGGGACCCTCCCAGTCCCTGGGGGTGGGGGCCCAGGCCCTCAGCCCCTCTTGTGCCCCTCCCTCCTCCCAGCTCAGCTATCTGAACCTCCTGGCCAACCCTCTCCCAGACTCAGCTGCCATCGTTCTGTTCATTCACCTCCCCAGTCCTGGCCAGGCCACCCTGCTGGCAGGCTCCAACTTACCTGCTCTGTATAACACCTCATCCCCCACACCCAGCCCTGAGCTCAGCAGCCAGCACCCCTCCCCAGGATTGGGCCCATGACCACTCAGTCCTAGTGGCCCTAAATGCCCACCAGTAAAAGCAACCAGGCCTTGCCTCCTTTGCTCCTCCACCCCTTTCAGGAAGTGAAGCCAAGCAAAGATGAGTGGGGCTCCCTCACTCTCTTTTTGAGGCTTCCAGAACTCTTCCAATGCCTCCTCCCCCGCCCCTCCCATTGTCAAGGTGACCCCCTGATGAGCAAGAGAATGACTACAACAGCTTCCAGCCAAACCCTGAATGAGGTCAATGGATGCCCCAGCTTGCAGGGTGCGGAGAACAGGAGTGAGGGAGCATAGGCCAGAGCTGCCTTGGAGGGAGAAGGCCTGAGGGATACAAAGGACCGAGGTTAGGGATTTGGTCAGTTCCCTGAGCCTCTCATCTCTACCCCTTCCCTGATCTGATCGTGGCCCAGATCCCAGCCCACCCCTGCTAGGACCTGGGTTCCGGGGCAGGGGTGCAGAGAAGCACCAGCTCCCTGGGAATAGCATCCTCACACTGATGACTCCCATCTATTGAGCTTCCACTAAGTGAGATGCTAAATGCTTCACTCCAAAGGGGGGCTGCCAACCTGAAGCCAGGCCCTGTGATGATCAGACACATTTTTGTGCCCCTCTGGCATGCACATGTTGGGGGACAGACTGGGCCCCCATCTGCCTGCTGCTTGAGCCCCTCAGGAGCTGAACCCCTAGCCCAGCCTCTGCTCTGGGAGATGCCCCCAGCCTCCACCCTGCCCAACCAGCCCTTGCTCTCACCACTGACAGTTCTGCGGTATCTTCTGTGCCCTGGAAAACACCCCCAACCAGCTTCCTGTCCTCTGCCCAGCCTCCCAGGGCTCATCCCATCTATTATTCACAGCACAAAATGGATTTTTAATTTGAGAAATGAAATGACTCTCCCAGGTGGCTGGGGTGGTAGGGAGGGGGTGGGGAAGGTTGGAGTCACAAGGCGGCCACCATGGTGCTGACTCAGGCTGTTATTGGAAATCTGGGTGCCCGCAGCAGACCTGGGGACTCCAAAGGTCCACATACCCACTGCCCAGCCTGTGCCTTCATTCCACCCTATTGCGATGTGCTCTGTTGCTATGACCAACGCATGTGAGTGGGTACCCATCAGTGGGCTCTGCCCCTGGCCAGGCAAGGGGCTAAGGAGGGCTGGTGCTACACTTACTTCAGATTCTTGGACCTGGAGAGCAGCCTTGGGCTCCCTGGCCTACATCCAGGGCTTAGACCTTCATGCAAGGGCCTAGAAATCAATCTGGGGATGCTAACCTCATACCAGAATACAGTCCTGTATCGGGTCCCCAGACTTCCATCCGGGGCCCATAACTCCATCAGGGGCTCCGGACTACATCCAGGTCCCAGACCTTCAAGCCGGGCACAGAAGTACATCCTGGGACCCAGACCTCAAACCATAATCCAATCCTGTATCGGGGGGCCAGATCTCCAATCCAGTTCCAGACCTTCATCTGGGGCCCAGACCTCTATCCCAGGACCCAGACCTCCCTCCAGGGCCAAGCCCTCCAACCGGGGCCGAGACTTCTATCCCGCTTGCCAGACCTCCATCCGGTGCCCAAATCTCCATCTGGGGTTCAGACCTACGTCCGGGTCACAGACTTTCATGCCAGGGCTCTGAAGTCCATCCTGGGACCCAGATCTCAAACCCATCATCCAGTCCTGTATCAGGGGCCCAGACCTCCATCCCAGGCTTAGACCTACAACCGGGTCCCAGACCTTCATGTCAAGTCCCAGAAGTCAAACCTGGAGCCCTGACTTCGGACCCTGAATCCAGTCCTGTATTGGGGGCCTAGACCTCTATCCATGGTCAAGACCTCCATTCCATGACCCAGAGATCCATCCCAAAAACGAGACCTCCCTCCAGACAAAACCATCCAGCCTGAGCCCAGACCTCCATCCCAGGACCCAGACCTCCATCCAGGGATCAGACCTACATCCGGGGCTTAGACCTTTATGCGAGGGCCGAGAACTCGATCCGGGACCCTATGCTCGAACCCAGAATCCAATCCTGTATCGGGGGCCCAGACCTCCATCCAGGGTCCATAACTCCATCAGAGGCTCAGGCCTACATCCGGGTCCCTGACCTTCAGGCCGGGCACAGAAGTACATCCAGGGACCCAGACCTCAAACCCATAATCCAATCCTGTATCAGGGGCCCAGACCTCCAATCTAGTCCCAGACCATCATCTGGGGCCCAGACCTCCATCCCAAGACCCAGACCTCCCTCCAGGGCCCAGCCCTCCAATCTGGGCCCAGATTTCTATCCCGCTTGCCAGACCTCCATCCAGGGCTTAGACCTACATCGGGGTCCCAGACCTTCATGCCAGGGCCCAGAAGTCCATCCTAGGGTCAGACCTTGAACCCAGAATCTAGTCCTATATCAGGGGCCCAGACCTCCATCCACAGTCCAAACCTCCATTCCATGACACTGAGGTCCAGCCTATGGCCCAGATCTCCCTCCAGGACACAGCCATTCATCCAGGGCCCAGAACTGCATCCCAGGACCCAGACCTCCATCCAGACTTCCAACCTGGAGCTTGGCCCTGGAGGGAGATCTGGGTCCTTTTCTCCCCAAACTTCTTGGACCTCACTGTGCTGGGTTTAAGAGTCTTCCCTGTACAGACCCCTAGCTGAGCCACTGTGCTAGGTCTCAGTGCATTAGGATGCCTACTCCATACTGGACAGCAGCTCCTACCTCCCCACTGGGCTCTGGATCCCGTGCCTCCTCCTCAGCTCTCATGATAGAATTCACATATCTAACATGGCCCACAAGACAGTGGCCTCTTCCCCATCCTTCTCTGTCCACTCCCTACCTCTCTCTCCTCTGGTCATCTCCTTCTGGTCACTGTTATCTAATTTCATTTCCCAGAATGTAGCTGGCTCTCACATAGCTCAGTGCTCTCACATAGCACTTGCTGTTCCAACTACCTGGAACACTCTTATCCCATCACCTCTTCTGTTGGCCAATTGCCACTCATCCTTCTTGGGATGTCAGCCTCACTGTATGGTCCGGTGAAGCCTCTGCAGGCTTCGAACTTGCCCTTCCTGGACCCCTACCACACTTCCTGCATCTTCATGAGCTGTGTAGCCCAGAGCCTGGCACAGGCAAAGTATCTGATAGACATGGATTGATCTCACACAGCAGGAGTCGGCTTATGGAGCTCCTGTGTGAAGTATCCCCCAGGGCCAGGCCTTGCACCAGGTGCAGCAACCCCACCTACACACACCTCCCCTTGGCCCTGGGGTCCATCAGAGGACAAGAGGGGGCCATTCCTCCCCTCTCCTGCTCCCCGACAGTTTCACTCTCCTACCCTATGGTAGATTCCATCCCTTTGAGTACACATTCCTCTGAAGTCACCCACTAACCTCTAGATCAGGTTTTTATTTCATACAAGAAATACATAAACACAATCTTATTAAAAAAGATTTAAACTACAAAGGTATGTAGAGGGCAGATGCGAAGGCCCTCCACACATGTCCCCCTCCAGACCTTCCCAAGGTTAGTTGAGATAAACTCTGTGACCGCTTCAGGTGAGCATCTGGGCCTTGCAGGCATCTCTTTTTTATAAATACATACATACATACATACATACATACATACATACAGTTTAGTGCCTTGTGCCCACAGGCTTAAACCAGCATTTCCCACACAGAAGTCCTCGGCATCACTGTTCCTAACTAAGGGACACAGGTCTTGATCACACCTGTCTGGTCTCCAAATCCTGAGGCCTTAGCTAGTATTCTGTCTCTCACCTCCCTCTGGCCACCTCTCCATCCCCTGGAGGCTGTGTCCAGGTGAGAGCCATGGCTTCTGAGTCTGCCCTCTGACCCCAGATTGCACCTGTACCCACCTGTACCAGAAGCTCCTCCACTTGTGCCCACCTGCACCAGAAGCTCCCTCCACCTGTGCCCACCTGCACCAGAAGCTCGCTCCACCTGTGCCCACCTGCACCAGAAGCTCGCTGCACTCCAGCTCATCTTTCACTTACTCTCCTCTTTCTCCTTCAGTATACGAGGACCAAGTCCTGACCTCTCAGCCTTAGAAAGGCTTCTCGCTTCCTCCCCTTCCTCCCTCCATCCTCTTTCAGGTCTAGCCCTTAGTCCTCTCATCCTTACTGGAGGAAGGAGGTCTCTTCCCCTTGCCCCCTGGGTATTGCTGCATCCTGCCCATTCCTGCCCCACACCCTCTGTGACCCCTCCTCATGGCTTCCGAGGTCTCCTCTGTCTGGCTGTAGACCCTTTTCCAGCCACCTGACTTACTCTCCTGAATGTCCCTCCTCCTCACAGGGATTGTATCCTTGCCTCTGTGCCTTTGTTCAAGCCTTCAGCCCCTTTTGCCTAAATGCCTCATTCCCATCCTTCCTGCCCTCCTTAGGTCCCTGTCAAGCTTCCAGAATGCCCTGATAGTCCTATGGCTGCACAGGTTCCACCCAAGGAGCCTGTTTGAGGGCCTCTCCCTTCAGGGAGACATGTGCACCCCTATGGGCTGGATGGAGCAGGCCCCACTCCCATGTGGACCGGCTTCCCACAGCATGGGCAGAACCCCCACAATGACATGCGTGGGGCACCTCCTCAGTGCCATGTTCTGTGCCAAGCTCTCTACCTGTTTCACCACATTGAGTCTCCCAGTAACATCTTCCCCCCAAGGGGGCCTTGTTGTTGCCCAATTTACACAGGAGGAAACTGAGGTCCAGAGAAGGAAAGAAAGTTGCCCAAGTTCACCCTGCTCACTAGCACGGAAGCTGAGATTTGAGCCCATGTCTGTTGCACTTAGGGTCTCAGGGACATGCACACTATGAGCTGGGAGCTGAAAGGACAGGCCTGCAGGGGGACAGGCAGGGCACTCGGAACCCAAGTGAAAGCAACACAGAGCCAGGAGGCCGGCTATGACCTCAGCCCAGGAATTGTATTGGGGATTATGAATCTGGGGGGAGGGAAGGCACGCAGGTGCCAAGGCTGGCTTTGCCCAGAGACCTCAGAAGGAATCCCAGGGCCTACACTTGGACCTTGACCTCCATTCCAGATGTCCCCACCTCCAAGGACCCTGCCTGGATCCTCTGTCTGAAGTGCCCAGTTGTTTTATCTCTGTTACTCAGGGTACATCCTATACTGTATTCATCCCCACCTAATGTTAGCTAGTAACTTGGTATTTTCATGGTCTCTCTCAGCTCCTTTGGGACCCCAGATTTTTCCATTGACCTGTTCTTCTTGTCCAACCCGAGTGACCAGGCCTCAACCACAAAGCAGTTGAGGATGGGGCCAGATTGACAGAGCCAATGCAGGGTGGTGGCCACAGGGGGTAGGGAGGTCAAGGGGCGGAGAGTCTGAGGCCTGAGGGCTTCTAGCTCTGACAGCCAGGCCCCTTGGGCTCACTGTTTGATGGACAGGCCATGACAGGCTGCGCAGCTCCTAATGCAAGATGCAAATAAAGCCACAGGGGCTGGCCAGATAGAGGAAGGTGGACCCCTTCCTATCAGGGTCACCACTGGCCTCTGCCTGGAACTACAAGGGAGGGGGGAGGCTTGGGATCTAAAGGGTGGGCCTCTTCCTGGCCTCCCAGGGTCACTGGGAGGTCCCCTCCCCCAACACTCCATCATCATTTCAAGTGATTGGAGCTGAAGGGGATCGTTAGCTAATTAAAGCTGAGGCCACTAATTGTCCCTTGTAGGAGAGAGAGCAGGGCTGCAGAGGGGAGGGGACAGAAGAATTCAGAGGGACGCAGGGGGGGGCCTGGCCCTGGGTGGAGCCTCCTTCTACACTGTGTTTTAGAGGGGAGCATTGTTAGAGAGTCCTCAAAGTGGAACTGTGGGAGAGAGGACAAGAACACCCCATTTAGAGGTCCCATCCAACGCTATGTGTCACTGTGAATCTCCATGCCCACCTCTGCCTACTGCCAGCCCGCCCCAGGTTTGGGGGGCTGGGGTGGTGGGTTCCCACAGACATCCTGTGGAGGCACTGATGGGTCAGGTTTGAGACAGGCACAAGGATGCCAGGGGCCCAGCTCCTGGCTGGCCCCGAGCAGGAAGCATGGCTGCCAAGTCTCTGCCCTCCCCTCTGCCCCTTGAAGAAGAACCAGCAGCTGGTGCACAGCCACTCTTCTGAGTGCCCGCCTCACCTGGGGCTGCCCTCAGCCTGGCACCAAGCTCCCCTCCTGGCAGGATGTCTCTGGGCCTTCCAACAGAACTACCAAAGAGGATTATTACTTTTCCAGGGCTGTGTATCAAATCACCACAAACTTAGCAACTTACGGCAACACACATTTATTATGTCAGCTTCTATAGGTCAGAAGTCCAGGCACAGTGGGTTTGGAGTCTCTGCTCAGGGTCTCACTGGGCTGAAGTCAGGGTCGGCTCGGGCTGGGCTCTCTCCTGGGGCTCAGGCTCCTCTTCCAAGCTCACTGGCGGTAGCAGAATTCAGCTCCTTTGGTTGTAGAATCAGCATGTCCATTCTTTGCTGGCTGTCAACCTCTCAGCTTCTAGAGGCCGACCACATCCCTGGCCTTCTGGTCCCTCCATCTCCAAAGTTATCAATGGAAAATTTCCCCTGAAATCAAATCCTGGTCCTGCTTGTAGTCTGTCTTCCTCTCACCAATCAGCCAAAGCAAGTCACCTTTTATTTTATTTATTTTTTAAAAGATATTTTTATTGATTTCAGAGAGGAAGGGAGGAAGAGAGATAGAAACATCAATGATGAGAGAGAATCATTGATCGGTTGCCTCCTGCATGCCCCACACTGGGGATGAGCCCACAACCAGGTATGTGCCCTGACCGGGAATTGAACAGTGACCTCCTGGTTCATAGGTTGATGCTCAACCACTGAGCCATGCCAGCCGAGCAACAACTCAGCTTTTAAAGGGCCTAAGTAATTACATTCTTGAAATCCCTAGATTTTATGTTGATTAGGTAACAGGGAGAGTATGTGTGCACACAGGGGCCAGGAAGCTTGGAGGCACCTTAGATTTCTGCCTATCACAGAGGACCTGGGTCGAAGAGCAAAGACCATGCTAAGAATACTGGTACCTGACTTCTGGGTCAGGTCCGGGCTTTAAGTGCTCAGTTGTCTCATTCAATCCGCACAACAATTCTAGGAGTCGGTCCTACTACTGTCCGCATTTTACAGAGGCAGCCACTGAGGCCCTGAGAGGTTTCACAAAGTCATACACAGTAACTGGCCAAGCTTGGATTCTAGGGCAGCAATTTTCAATATTTTTCACCTCATGGCACATATAAACTAATTACTAAAATTCTGCAGCACACCTAAAAATATCTTTTTGCTGATCTGAAAAAAAAGGTATAATTTTGATTCATTCACACTGGATGGCTATTGTTGTGTTGGCTGTTGCCATTTTTTTATTTGACAGTCTAAGCCTTACTCTAAGGGAAAAGAGGTCAATGCCCTGACTAAATAGTATTGCATGTTTTAAAAATTCTTGCAGCACACCAGTTAAAATCACTACTAGCACAAGTTCTGATCCAGTATTTGGGAAATACTGTTTTTGGGAAAGTTGTGTAACCACTCTGGGCCTCTGCAAAATGAAGGGTGCTGAGGTCTGTTCCCCATAGACAGGTAGGCCAGACTCCAGGATCCATGTCAGAGGACCAGTAGACTCTGGCCTGGCCCATCCACAGCCAATGAGCCTTGCGGGTGTCTGATTGGCACCTATGACACCCAATGAGATGAGGTGGGACTGGGGTCCCTGATGTCAGCTGTTTAATTGCAGCCAGTCTGGCTTCTGCAACCCAAGGACATGATGTTCCCTGGCACTGAGGCTGGGAGGCTTATAGTTATCAGGGTGGTGCCTCTGGTCCCAAGATTAATGGTCAGGAAACTTCTGCTCACCCAGCGGGCTGGGCCCCTTAGAGAATCCAATAGGGGCTTTCAGGCCTTTGTCCAGAGGTCGGTGTGTATGTTAGTGGGGGTGCCCTCCTTACTGCTAAGCTCTGGCTCTCCATTCAGCTGGCAGGCTCCTGTTGGCTCCTGCTCTGGTGGGGGAGGGGACCACAGAGCTGGCAATGGCCACCTCCTCCCCGCCCCCCCCCCCCGCGCCCCGCCTCCCGCCATGAAAAAGGCTGTCAGTCAGCCCCTGTGCAGCCCCCGCCCACAGTTCACAGTCAGCCTCCCCTATCCCCCCAACCCCCATGCTTGAGCTGCCTCCCTCAGTAATGGGGCTTAATCATAACATGCATTAGCGAGAGCCCTGCTGTCTGCAATTACCACTTCAATCAGCCACCCACCACCTGCCACCCCCAGCCTCAGGCCACCTGTGGGGACACCTCCACTCTGCCCTCCCTGGCCCCCTCCCCAAGTACAGCACAGGTGCCCAGGCTGAGAGCATGGACAGAGAAGTGACCAATGGCAGCGGGGGCCCCGGGCGTGGGCGGCCAGTGGACATAGAGCTACCGCTCAGGGTCACAGGCAATTATTGTAAAAGCCTGTTGGAAACGGCGCAGCTTTCCCAGCACAGCAGGCTCATCCCGAGGGTTGCACTGCCCCAGGTTACAGACATGCTTGCATGCACACACGGTGTTCACACATGCTAGCCACACACCCACACAGGATGGGCGAATTCCAGGGCACACACAGAGATGGCTACTGGCTGTCTCCAAGGTGTGGACACACAGGGAGGCCCCACCTGAGCGACCAGGGGGTGTTCCCTGCACTGCCCTTTGCACCCCGTGCCCTGTCCCTAACACAGACCACCTCATGTCCAGACATGGGGCACAGGGAGCCTGAGCTGAATTGGAGGACTCCCTCAGATTTGGGTGGAGACTGGAGATGAAGGGGAGAAGGCAGACCTGGAGGGGGGAATGGAGGAGGGGACCGCTGTTGTGCTGTGATTCTCTCTAATTGCTGTTTTGCTGAGAGGTAATTAAAATCCCTTTTTATTTCACACGTCAGAGCCCTCACCAGCCTGTGGAGAGGGCACAGGGGGAGGCTGGGAGGTGGGGGCATTGGAGGGCCACACAGCCTGGCACAGGGAAGGATGGGGAGGTGGGGCAGCTGAGCCGAGCCTGCCAACTTGGTCTGCCTGCCAGAAGGCCCAGTGGCAAGGGTCCCCAGCCCAGCCCATGAGTACACAGTGTGGCCCTGGCCAGGATAAGTGCAGTCCATCAGAGCCAACAAAAGTCATAAGAATGGAGTCACTAACATCTCCAAGTGCCTTCTACATCCCAGGTATTTTCCTGAGCTCCCAACTTATGATTGTTTCAAAAATAACTACCACCAGGTAGATGCCATTATCATCCCATGTGTCAGGACAGTGATGAAGCTGAGAATCAGAAAGGAAGAAATAGCCAAGAGCCCCAGCTTGTCAATGGTGGACTGGATTGGAACTGGTGACCCCAAACTCAGAAGCACTGTGTCAACCTGCCCACTCCAGCCCACATAACCGTCCCCCACTGCAGAGCCTGCCAGAGTTGCACAGCCCTACCCTCACGCTCTGGTCCCCATGGTCAACTGCTGATGGGTTCAATGGACCAGGAGACCTAGAGTTGCCCCTGTCCATCAGGAACTGTGGATGTTCCCTAGAGGCCTGGGTGGGACCAAGGGACCATGGCCAGCCCAGTCAGAGTGGCTCAGTGGTTGAGCGACAACCTATGAACCAGGAGGTCATGGTTCGATTCCCAGTCAGGACACATGTCCGGGTTGTGGGCTTGATCCCCAGTGTGGGACGTGCAGGAGGCAGCCGATCAATGATTCTCTCTCATCATTGATGTTTCTATCTCTCTCTACCTTTCCCTTCTTCTCTGAAATCAATTTTAAAAAATTTTTTTAAAGAGAGAGACCATGGCCAGACCAGAGCCTGGACTAATCACAACCAGAGTCAGGCTGGAAAGGAGCAAGGCCCCGACCTTTTCCTGGGCTGGCCGGGGAAGGGGGCTACCAGGAGCTGCATCTTGCTGGCTGGAGCAGGTAAAAGCACCTCTGTGCTTCGCACCCCTTTCTCTCTGTTCTCTCCCCTCATTTGAGCCAGGAGTTGCATCACCCCATTCTTTTCATCATCCTTATCCCCACTACCAACATCCACCATCAGCATCATCACCATCACTTTCTCTGTTGTCATTATTATTTTCTCCAAATTTGCCATCATCATCATCATCATTATATTAATTTTCATGAAAGTCATTAGCACCACCACCACCTTTATCACCATGATCATCACCATCACAATTAAGATCATCATCATCACCACCTTCTCTACTGTCATTTTAGCCAAATTCAACATCATCTCCATTTACCATCATTGCTATCATCAAATTATGACCATCACTTTTGCAATGATCATATCATCATCATTTTCACCATTGTCATCACCATTGTCATCACCATTGTCATCACCATCATTGCCATCGGGATTCACACTGTACCAGGCACTGTTCTAAGACAACAGGCATTTGATCTCATTGAACCCTCACAATACCCAGGAAGCAGGTGCCAGAATTATCCTTCCATTTTACAGATGGGGAAACCAAGGCTTATAGTGAAGGAGCTTGCCCAAAGCCACAGAGCCAGGAAGTAGCAAAGGGAGTACTTAAACCTAAACTGCCTGATACCAGAGCCCAAGTCATAACCACTACACTTCACCACCTCTCAGTCAAGGAGCCTGAGGAATCAAGCCAGAGGACATGGGAAAAAGAGAGACACTGGGCCTACTCAGGATTTACCAATCAGAGGCACCCGTCCTCCCGGCCCAGCTTCCTGAGAACCCAGCAGCAGCAGCTGGCCATCTTGCTGCCCTGCTGATGGCTGTCTTATCCCAAGTCTCCCCTCTGGATGAACTTTGCCAGGGCTGCAGTGGGAAAATGGTCAACAGGGAGCCTTTATGTCTCTAGCCTGACAAAGGCCAGGCTGCCCCATCTCCCCCAATGTTCCCTCATTTTCTGGGCAATGGCTGGCTCTGGGGGCTCGTTCACCTCTTGTGAATAGTAGCCAAGCTGAGGATGGGTAGTCAGGTTGGGGGCGCAGGGCAGGGAGGTGGCAGCCCTGGAGTGCAAGACATACAGCAGCCCCATGGGGCTCTTGGTGATGTCTCAGGACACAGGACTAGATTGTGACCAAGAGAGAAGAATCCCTGCCCACTGGCCTCCCTCCCTTCAGGCCAGTGCATTGGCTTTGATGTCTTGCTCACACAGGGGCCAAGAGGGCAGTCATAAACTCAGGGATCAGCCAGGTAGCCTGCCACTCCGCCTGAGATCTGATGGGGATGGGATATGGGAGGCTGGGGACCGCAGAGGAAGGACCTGAAGGGTCCTGAGGTCCACTAGCAGGTGCCTCCGCCTTTCAAGAGCAGACATGGTGACCCCTGGGCCCATGTAGCGCTGTGCACTGGTGTCCATATGTAAGTAGATCCAGCAAGCGAGGGAGGAAGAGGTGGCCAGGGACTCCCTGGGTCTGCAGGAATGGCATAGAGACAGTCTCAGCTGCCTGCAGAAGCTGTGACTGGGGGCAGAGAAGGGTCTTATTCATTGTGTATCCCAGTGCATGGTGCTGGCATTAGGACATAATTAACATTTATGGAATGAAAGAATGAATGAAAAGATTTTCAGGATTTAAATTGTCCCCTAACAGAATGCCAACAGTGGAGCTAAAGGATTAAAACCTTGGTCTCTGTAATCTGGATTAAATCTCAGCACGATTTCCTAGCTGTGAACAGGTCACTGGCCTCTTTAAGCCTCAGTTTCCTCATCCAAAAATGGAGACAATGAGGTCTATCTGAGAGCATGCACAAGGAGGGCAGGAGAGCACCTGGTCCCATGACCAGGCCTTAGGCTGGGGAATGACCCAGGTGGGCAATCCTCATCTCAGTACCCCCAGGAGGGAAGGCTGGGGCCAGCCTGAAGCCCTGAGCCTCCCTCCTGAAGCCCTGAGCTCCCTCCCCATCCTCCTCCAGGCACCTAGTGACCTCCTTCCCACACCTCATTTGTCTCCACTGAGGAGCAACTGGGCATGGGTGACCCCAACAAGATGAACTCCCTGACCAGGTGCCCCAGTGCAGTGAGAATCCCCCATGGGGCAGACCAGTGGCAGAACAGAGGGAAGAGACTTCAGGAACATGGCTCCTGGGGTATTTGGGGGTCCTGGCACACCTGGGAAGGAGGCTCCGGGGAGGCCAGTGGGATCCCAAGCCCTTCTTGTCCCTGAGCCTCAGTTTCCTAGACTGTATCATGGAAATAATCACAGGGCCAACCCCTCAGGGCCATTGTGGGGTTTATATGAGGTGATGCTGTGAAAGCCCCCAGCAGCAGGTTTGGCATGTAGTGGGGCCTTAGGGCTCCCGCATGAGTGCGTGCAAACACACACACACACACACACACACACACACACACAGGCATGCACCCTGCAGCCCCTCCCTCTGGCCCCCCTTCCTTGCACATCTGTGGCAGAAATGCACACTGCTCTCCCCGCCCTGCCCCCCCCCTTCAATGTTCCCTGCCAACTAATGGGCCAATTTTTTAGCATTACGGAGATTTAGCCAATTTGGCCACCCTGACAGAAAGGCACAGCGAACAGTTGCCTGGGGGCGGGGAGAGGTCTGTAAGCAAGGGTGAGAGAGAAGGAGGAAGAGGAGGAGAAAGAGAAAGGGTCAGCAGGCAGCCCGTCTCCTAGGCTGCTCCCAGCTGCCCCTCCAAGTCCTGGGCAAGGCGGGTGGAACAGTGGGGAGATTACAGAGATAATTAGCCCCACTTATGCCCACCCTCACCGTGCAATCCTCCAATAACCCTATGATACCAGTTCTATTATTTGCTTGATCCTTCCTGGTGTGGAACTCAGGCACGGAGCTGGGAGCTGGCCCAAGGTCACTCAGGCACGGAGCTGGGAGCTGGCCCAAGGTCACAGCTAGGAAGTGATGGAGCTGGAATGTGGGCTGAGGCAGAAAGCCAGGCCTTGTAACCATAGCTGAGCTCAGTTTTTAATTAAAGACTGAGAATTAGGCCAGGATCACCCCCATCTACCTCCCTGTCCCCCCATCATCTCCCAGAGCCTGGGCCTCTCCAGCAGCGGGGGACCCTGTCGAGCACACATGTCCTTCCCCTCCTGCTCGAGTGTCTCAGCTTGGAGATCCCAGTCCAGCATCTCTGCAGGCAGCCCAGAGCAGCACACTGCAGGCTGAAGCTCTCCCCTCTGCCAGGCTGTGGGCTGGGGATCCC
>NW_005871051.1:27732018-27745521 GCF_000147115.1 Myotis lucifugus
GTGGGGGGGGGGGCAAATTCAGAGGGCCCGGAGGAGAGAGGAGGGCTGGGACGAGAAGAGGGGGAGGTCACTTTTAGGAATCACCCTAATTGGGCCAAATCCGGACCCAGGGGAGACTTTCGAGACCCAGAAGGCCCCCACAGGGGCCGCGCACGGACGCACAGGTGTGCACACGCACACACGGGCGGGCGCACACACTCTCAAGCCCACACTCACTGCAGAGGGCGGGGCGGGCCTGGTGGCTGCGGGACTCCTGGCCCGACGCCCAGGACGTCAGTGGTCTCGCTGTGACGTCACCGCCCTGCCCCCGCCGCGGGCGCTCTCTCTCCCCCACCCGCAGGCGCTGCGGGATTGCACGTCTGTCTTGTCGGGAATTAGTTAATTGAATCAGCCGCTCAGGCTGCGGCAGCGACCTCGGCCCCGGCCCGGGATGGGTGCTCAGCCTGGAGGGCGGCGTGGGGCGGGGCTCACCGAGAATGGGGCGGGGACCGAGCTCTCTCGGGAATACTTGTCTTGTCCCGCTCAGCTCCCCCAACCCCCAACCCCGCGAGGACAGAGACCGAGGGCCTGGCGCCCGCCGGGGGAACTGAGCGTCTGGCTGCAGCCCAGCCCCCTGCGGACACGGCCCGCCCCTGCCCCAGAGCCCTCGGGCCGCCGGCTCCCCCTCTCCTTGCACCTGCCCCGGCTCCCTCTATCCTCGCCTCCCCGACGGTGCCGAGGAAAGCGGCTAATTCCCGAACCCACCCCGCGGCGGCCTCTCGCGCCTCCCCCCCGGAGCGCGTCCCTGGGGTGCCTCAGGATGAGGAGCCGCCACCGGGACCCGTTTGCCCGCCCTGGAGGTTCCCTCCCGCTCCGCGCTCTGGCTGGCTCTCCATCCTGTCCTCTGGCCCTGTGTCCCTTCGGGCACTCCCGGGCCTGCCCTGCAGGGTCTGTCCTCGGATCTGCGTCTCTCCCTCTCCCCCACCTCCATCCTTGGGGCACCCCTCCCTCCCCACTCTTTCCCTCTAACTCATCAGACACAGCACAAAGATGTCAAGCTGTCAGGCAGACTCAGATTCCACCCACAGCTCTTCCTCTGTGAGCTGAAGCCTTGGCATGTAACTTAACCTCTCTGCGCCCGTTTCCACACCTGACACTGGGAAATGATAAGAGGAACCTATCGCATGGGGTAAAATTAAATGATGTATGTAAAGGGCTTAGAATTTATGGATTCTGGCAGCCAATACATTGCAGTTTTAGAAGGGGAGGCAGAGCTGCTATGGGGTGTGGTTTCTCTAGAAGGATCCATGGGTATTGGATGACGGAAGGCACCACATTGAGGACTGGGAAATTTGAAGGGCCAAGGAATCTGGCTGGGCTGCAGGTGGACAAGGCTGGGGTCCCTCATATGAGGAGGCCCACTCATACTAGGGCGCCCATCTGGAACCCAGGGCTCACCTTCCTCTGCTCCTACCCAGGCCCAACAATGCCCCACTCTCATTAATTCCACACCTTTGCATAGTCCTTCATGTCACACAGATTGACAACTTAATCCAAAATGCTTAATCTTTGAACATTATCATCCCCATTACACAGATGGAAAAGCAGAGGTTCAGAGAGGTTAAGTGACTTGCCAAAGATTTCACAGCTATGACATAGTATAGCTGGGATTTGAACCCAAGTTCTCTGGCCTCAAATGTCAGCCACTCTCCAATGCTCTGCCTCCCACTCTGAGGACCACTTAGTTGCTAGGAGACAACAAGCCAGTGGTTACTATGGGAACTGGGCTGATGTGGAAAGAGTTGGTGTCCAGGCAGCGGTGGGAAGGCTCCAGGTGAGCTCACAGCCTCTTCTCTGCCCCTCCCATGGAGTAGCATTCAGCTTTCAGCTCTGGGGTCTGGGTTCCAGATCCTGGGTTCCAGGTGGCAGCAGCTGCTCAGTGACAAGACCTGAAAGAGGTGTGATGATGGTGGGTTATCCTGGACTCTGCCTCTGCAAACCAAGAGCCCTGGTGGAGGATGTGACCCCAGAGATGGGGCTGAGGGACAGATAGGTCAGGCCAGGGAGCCTCACACTCCTGCTTCCCCCAAATTGGCTGCAACCATGCCTGCTCTGCAGACAGCAGAGCTGAGCCTCTTCCTGGGAAACAAGAGAAAGGGAAGGCTCTGGATCTGGGCAAAACCTCAGTTTTCTCATCTGTAAGAAAAGGCTGATACTAGCCCCTCTCCCACAGATATTGTATTGAGAAAATTAACAAAGATGCAAAGCACTATGCCTAACACAGATTTCACTAGTTGTGTGACTTTAGACAAGTCACTTAGCCTCTCTGAACCCCTGTAAAATGAGGATAAAAATAGTGCTTGCCGCCCTAACTAGTTTCCTCAGTGGTTAGAGTGTTGGCCTGCAGACTGAAGGGTCCCAGGTTCGATTCTGGTCAAGGCATGCGCAGTAGGCAACCAATCAATGTATCTTTCTTACATTGATGTTTCTCTCTGTCTCTTCCCCTTCCTTCCATTCTCTCTCTAAAAAGTAAAAAATGGAAAAAAAATATCCTTGGGTGAGGATTAACAACAACAACAAAAATAGTGCCTATCCCATAGGGTTGCTGTAAAGATTAAATGAGTGAATACAGGTTAAAGGCTTCAAACAGGGCCTGGCAGACACAAAGGACTAGGTATACTGTTGGCTGTTCTATTTTTATAGTAACCCTCAACAGCCCCAGGGGTCCAGGTCACTCTGGACCCAGCTCCTTTGCTCTCTCTCACTCTCATAGGAAAAACGCTCCTGCTACCCCTTTCCCCTTGCTGGGCACTTTGAGGAGGAGCAGAGTCAGAAACAGGACTCAAAGGCCTCAGACCTCCCTACTCAAAGTTCAAGGACCCGGAGCCTGGGAGGTTAGGGTGGGAGGGAGGTAGTGAAGAGGTGGTTGGCCCTGGCAGCTAGATTTGTTCACCCGCTTGCCAGTCCCTTAATCTGATCCCCAAGGAACAACACAGAAGCTTCACTCTGGATGACAAACGAGAGGGGGCGAGGCCTGCCCTGCCTGGACTCCGGGTGAGTAATGGCCGTGCATTAAGATATTAGGCCTGGACAACAAGAATTGTGCTCGGGCTCCCCCTCCGGAGAGAGGAGGAGGGATTTTAGCTGGGGCTTGGGAAGCAGGGTGGAGGGCACACACAGAGAGAACAAGAGACACAGACGCACAGAGAAAGGGCGGGAGAGAGACACAGGGGATGAGGGTGTCAGAGAGACAGACACACAGACTCACTGAGAGACACAGAGGGGACAGGGGTGTCAGGGAGAGAGGACAAAGTGAGAGAGAGTTGGGGCAGAGAAACAAACAAGGACTCTGGGAGAGGATGGAGAGAGGGAAGATGCCTCTACTCACACAGGGTAGGGTCACCAAGGGGGATTCCGTCTCCAGGGAGGGCCAGGCTGGGGACAGGGGGGGTCGCCATGGGGCAGTGCTTCTGAAACAGACTCTCAAAGCCCATTGTGGGTGGGTGTGGGGGTGGGGGGGAGGCCGGTAACTGCGGGGAGCCAGTCACCGAGCTCTTCCTTCAACTGCCCTAAGATCTCCCTCTGAATAGCCCGGTTCGAATCCCTTGTCCCAACTGGGCAACCCTATATTTTACTTAGTCCCCCATGCCTCCCTGAAGACTCAACCCTTGCCTTCCGGGACCTTCAAGGCCTGCGTCTCACTGAGCGCCACCAGGAGGCGCCCCGCGCCTGCTCGATCCTCATGGCCCCAGACCCGCTAGGCCTGCTCCGTGGGGAGGAGGGGCCTCCTCGGGGTCGGAAGGGGAGGGTGTGCTGTGCAGCCCCAGAACGCTCACCTCTCTCTCTCCTGAACCACTCCCTGCCCCCCGCCCTGTTCCCACCACCACCACCACCGCGTGGGGGGTGTCCCATCGGATACTCTCTCCCAGGTGCTGTTCTAGCTGCGTCTGAGATCCTCTGCTGGGTCCCTCCCTCAGGCCCCTTGTGGAGCCCTCGGCCTTCCTGCAAGCACCTAGCCCTGAGTCTGGGGTTGATTGGGACCACACCTGGAGGAAGTCACTTCTCCTGACCCTCTGATCCCTGAAAGTTCATGAACTACTGTTCCCAAATCTGGTTTGTTCAGAATGGGTCAGCGCTTAAATAAGTATTCCCGGCCACCCAGCTTGAGGGCAGGCCTGGAATCAATTAGTAACTTTAACCAACTCCCCAACCCTGTGCTTCTGGCTCCTTCATGGAGCCCTTTGCCCCCTCAGGAAGAAACAAAATCAAATATATATATATTTAAATTTAGGCCCTGACCATGTAGCTAATTTGGTTAGAGCATCATCCCCATATATCAAGGTTGTGGGTTCAATCCCCGTCAGGGCACATACAAGAAGCAACCAATGAACGCATAAATAAGTGGAACAACAAATTGATGTTTCTCTCTCTGTATAAAATCAATACATAATTTTTTTCAATTTAGTAGAAAATACATCCAAAATAAAAAATCTTCTTGCCACCCTGTCCCCATTCACTTTATTTCCTCCCCCCATCCTTCCACATATCTCCAAGAGGCCACTTTTATTCATTTCTGGTGTAGTTTTCTAAAGAAAATAAGAATCTATGCTTCTGCTTTTTCTCCTTTCTTCCTGAAAAGGTAGTAGACTGTGTACATTGCTCTGCATTTTGTTTTCACTACATCTATCTTGACACCCATTTCATAAGCAAAGTCCTTGTTCCTTTTTTACAGCTGCCTAGTATTCCATTGTGTGTCTGTATACAGTTCATTTAATTCAGTTCTCTTTTTATTTATTTATTTTTATTAATTTGAGAGAGACATCGATTTGTTGTCCCACTTATTTATCATTCATTGGTTGATTCTTGTATGTGCCTTACCAGAGATCAAACCCAAAGCCTTGGTGTATTGGAATGACGCTCTAACCAGCTGAGCTACCCAGCTAGGGCTCAGTTCTTTCTTGATGAGTAACTGGGCGGCTGCTCCTTTTTCACTCTTACTAACAATGTTGCAGTGAACATCTTTGTATATCCATCATTTCACAAGCATGCTTTTATACAGCACAGTAGGATAAAATGCCCTGAATGGGAGTACTAGTTACAGAATGAGTGTTTATAATCCAGGTAGGCATTCAGCAGGTAATGCAAATTTCCCTGCATGGCGCTTGAGCCACTGGGCACTCCCCCAGCAGTGATGAGACTGTTTCTCAGCACCTTGCCAACTGAGTGTACTGCCTAACTTTTGGATTTTCCCACACATCCAGTTGTATTCAGTGCCCTCAGGAGGCCTACCTTGACCTCCAGACTATAACCCCTCTCCCTGTATCACCCCAGAAATAGCAATGATTTATAGTATATTATGTCATTATTATTTTTTCAGTATTTGCCTACTCCAGCCTATAAGCTCCTGGCACAGCATGGGCACATCAGAGATAATGAATGCCCCTTTGTTGGCTAGGATAGCCTCCTGTGTGCCCTGCACCCTTACAGGAGCTTTGCCAGCTATGCCGGTCAACCTCCTTTTGAGGGAGGCACTGGAACTAGCTCCATTGAACAAATGAGGAGACTAAGGCTCAGAGATGGGAAGTGATTTGCTCAAGGACTCACCGCTGGCCAGTAGGGAAATCCTTTCTCTTCGGCCCTTGTTGCTCCTCCTGAATCCCTGGCTTCACTTCCCTATCTGGCCCATGCTCCCCCACCCCCAATCACCAGGAGCAGTCAGGCCCAGTTCAGGGGTACCCCAGGCTCAAGATTGGCCCCCTCCGCACCACCTGCCATACTGGGGAGCCAAGCTGGGGGCCTTGTTGGCTTATAGGCTCAGGTCCCTATAAGCAACACCAGGGCCACAGTGACTCCAGCAGCTGTGAAGTGGCAAGAGCCCCTTCCCAGAAGCCCATGGCTGCGCTGGCTTTGTGCCCGACTGTCACTCTGTTCCCCAGCGTCCCCAGCGGCTCGTTGTGGCGGCTGCCTGCCTCCCTGTCTCCCATTAATCATGTGTGCAGGATTTATTTTCTCCAGCAATTTATTTCAGCAAATGCAATCTGGGTGTGCCCGCAGGTGGGCAGGACGCTCTGCTGCTGCCAGAGTCACGGAGCCTGGCTGTATTGTCAGGCTGACAGGCATGACTTGCCAGCACCCCCACGACAGACACCAGGCCTGGCTGAGCCCTGGGCTGGGACACTAGGGACCCCAGGGATCAGTCCCATCCCCACATCACCACGACCTCGGGGTCCCAAGCAGCCTGGAAGATCCAGTTTACCCCACTTTCTTTAGTGGGTCTTTGCTGCCCCTATCAAGGCTAGCTGACTGAGGAAGGACAAGGAAGGCCTTCAGCCTGAAGCAGGCATTCAGAGGCCTTTTGTGAACACCAGGTGGCTCTTTTCAGTTACCTGTTCTGGGGAAAGGGGGAGTGCTCCCTCTCAAACCCCCTTCTCCCTGGCATTGCTGGGGAACCCGGCCCTCATTCCCACAACAGTCACGGAGGGAAACAATCAACTAGTTCCAACTCTGCCGCCCCCATCACCAAACCCACAATACGCATCCTCCTCCTGGGGTTCCCTTTGGTGCTTTTGTCACCCTGAGCCCCTCTAGGCTGTCAGCAGGATACAGCCCCGAGGCCAGGACAGGAGAGGGAGCTGCTCAGCCGTGATTTCAGGTCCTGAGTCAGTGCTCCTGGTTCTCTGTCTACTTCTGGGCCTTGGAAGCAGGAAGGAAAGGGCTATGGGAACCAGGGCACAGAGGCTGTCCATCTGGCCCTGGTGCTCACCAAGCTCTTTGCAGTCCCTACCATGCCTCCCATCCCTGCAGCATCCCCAGGGACCCAGGTCCTAGCCCATGGGCACCTGCTTCCTCTTTTAGTGCCCCCAGACCCAGCCTGTGCTCCCGCCCCTCCCCAACCAGCTTGGCTGCCTCTAATGCTGCAGATAATTCCTGCTGTCTCAAAGCCATTACCCTGCAAATGGGCTGTGTGTGTGTGTGTGTGTGTGTGTGTGTGTGTGTATGTAAAGGAGGGGGGTGGCTGCAGGCAGGCAAAGCACCTTGTTTATGCCTCACTCACTGCCATGATTGACTCAGGGGATATATTGGCTCCATCCTCCACTCCCTTGCCTCTGGTCCCCACCGGCCCTGGCCACTGGCCTCTGCTGACCCCCGGGTGATGAAACCTGGAGCTCTGGGCAGAGACCGATATGCCCAGCTGGAGGGTGGTGAGGCCTTGCTGAGCAGTCCCTAGTGTGTGTGCACTCCCCCCTACTCCATGCCTGGCAGCTGGACTCAGAAAGAGTGGCTGAACCCCCCACCCCACTTGACCCCCTAGACCTCAGGGTTCTTGGGAAGTACAGCCAACTGGAATGCAACATAGATGCTGGAGGAACTTTAGTGGTTGGTATCTGTGGTCCTGGTTTCCCCTCTTCCTCCTCGCTTCAACCCCTCTGGGCCCCTGGTCTCTCACCATCTGCTTTGTCTCACATTTGCAGACCCCCACCTCCAGCCCCAGGTGCTATCACAGCCGCTCCACCTCGCCCTCTCCTGCCTTGGCACAGCCATTCTCCCCACCCCCCTTTAAGGACAAGGCACCCCTTTAAGAAGAACATTTGACCTTTGTGTTGAGTCCTCAAAAACCCCAACAGGTTGGCACAGTTTAGGAGCATCTGGGACTCAGGAGGCAGGTCTGGGTGGAGGTCAAGGGTACAACCTTCAGCCACAGGCAGAATTGTTTTCGACTCCTCTAGTTTCTAGTGATGTGGTCGTGGCCATATCACTCCCATGAGCCTCAATGGCCTTACCTGTCAAATGGGTCTGATAACACCTGTCTCAAACAGTTATTATAAAGGTTTATAATATATGAAATTGTAGTACATGGAACCACACAAAATTGCCTATATTTAACCAGTCTTTGACATCAATATTTATTGGGAAACATATTGCATCAACAGGCTTTGTATTGTTTCTACTTGAGGCCCTGCATTTCCTTCATTCTCTTCAGGTTTTGCATTTGTACAAATACTCCCTGCTGGTTTTATTTATTTATTTGTTTGTTTATTATTTTTAGAGAGAGGAAGGGAAATGGAGAGAGAGATAGAAACATTGTTGAAAGAGAAACTCGATGAAAAACATCCATTTGCTGCCTCCTGCATGTCCCCTATTGGGGATGGAACCCACAACCCAGATGTGCCCTGACCAGGAATCCAACCAGCACCCTTTTGGTGCATGGATCAGTGCTCAACCATTGAGCCACACCAGCCAGGCAGGTTGTTAAGAATTCGAGCATTGTGGGAAAGCACAAAGAAGACAGTAAAGTGAAACAGCATAAAAATACATCTCCCTGTCAGAAATAGCCATGACTAATGAATAACCACCATTTTCAGAAATTTTTTTTTGCGTTGATGCAGATAGAAGTTCAGAGAGACAAATTGATAGAAATATTGCTGTAAGACTTATAGGGATCTGATCGATATTTTAGCTATAATTTATTCAATCTAATTTTATTTTAACAAAAGAAAATAAATGGAAGTAACACCGAAGGAAACCGAGACTCCAGAGAGTGTCTCTTCATTAAAGACACAGTGTTTCCTAAAAAGATCATCTCGTGTTAACAGAAAGGTCTGAACGCAATAAGAATAAAAATATTGATTGGGGAGACTATATCGTGTAGGAAAAGGAGAAATTTGAATATTATAGTAGAAATTGAAGGCGTTAAATTAGCAAGTTTCAGAAAAACACAGCTGAAAGCCAGATTGAGAAAAGGGATAGAAAACTGGTGAGAGCTCACAAGAAAGAAAGACAAAAGATACCAAAAGAGGAGAAGCAACAAGCAGAATTGTGCGATGGTTTCATTCTTTTAATCACAAGGTTGAACAGTGATATTCAAAATTTTGTACATATTCAACTTGAAAGAATTTGCCTAGACATGCCCTCCTTATCTAAAAGTTTCCATAGTGTTTAAATGGGAAAAAGATGTAATTTCTGGAATGTGTAAATATTGACATATTTAAATAAAGTTGTTTTATTGCTCTTTGCTGTTGTTGTTAATCCTCATATGATATTTTTTCTATTGCTTATCAGTGGGAGTGGAAGGGAGGGAGGGGAGATAGAGAGAGAGAGAGAGAGAGAGAGAGAGAGAGAGAGAGACATCGACTGGTTGCCTCCCATTGTACCCCAACCTGGAGGGCAGGAAGTGAACCCGAACCACCTTGATCAGGAATCAACCCAAGACTCCTCCGTGTGTGATGGGCCAATGCTCTAACCACTGAGCAACCGGCCAGGACTGTTTCAGTGCTATTTTGACTGTATCTGATCATTTTGATGGAAAGAATGGTAATTTTAGATGGTTCAACCTAAGAAATAAAACACCCAGCCTGGAGCCAGCCCACGGTGGTGCTCAACCTCGCAGCTCTTGGGTGAATCTCCCACCCACTGGCTTTTGCCCATTCCCGGTGGGGCTGGGGGTGGTCAGGGTGGTTTGGGATGGAGGGAGGGTTCTGAGGAGGAAGGAAGGGGAAGGTCCTCGCCCAGAGGACAAGTGTAGTGACCTGGAGAGACAGCTTCTGTCTCTAGGTGGCAAGTGCCTGGGTCTCCTTCCCATTTCCAGAGGCTCAGGGTCCCTGCACCACCCTCCTCTGAGTACAAGGGCGGGCTCTGTGCCAGAGGGAGGCCGGGGGCTGGCTCACCCACAGGAGCCTCCTGACACAGTCTGCTGGGTTTTCCAGAGGCATCAACGAAAAGGTCCAAGCTCCTTTCTCACCCTCCTCTTGAAGTGGGAAGTGGGGGTGGAGACTGCCTCCACCTGTGAGAGGGATCGAGGTAGGACAGCTTGTGGCCTCGCAGGGCCAGGACAGGAAGGTCAGCATATGGCAGACAAGGCAGCTCGCCTCCCAGGCAGGAGCCTGGAGCCTGGAGGGGAGGCCGAGAATCCAGAAGCTGCAAATGTCACCAACAGTCTCTGGAGTCCCTTCTGCTTCCCTCCTGCACCCTGACAGTCCTTCTGTCCACTCCGTCCAAGAAACTGGGAGGCAAAGAGGAAATAACATGGGAACAGCAGAAGACAGGAGACCCCAGCTCTGCACCTGGGGCTGGGGGGCCACATTCCTACCCCAAGTTCTGAGATAACCATGTAAAGTGCTGGTACCGCCCAACCAGGGGGCTCAGTGGTTGAGCATCAACCTATGAACCAGGAGGTTCGATTCCAGGATTCCAGGTCAGGGCACATGCCCGGGTTGTGGGCTTGATCCCAGTCAAGGGCTTGCAGGAGGCAGCCAATCAACGATTCTCTCTCATCATTGATGTTTCTATCTCTCTCTTCCTCTCTGAAATCAATAAAAAATGTATTTAAAATAAAGTGTTGGTACCTACAGGCCTTCCCAGACAATGTCGCCTCTCTCCCTCTGACCCACACTCCAAGGGAGAGGAAGGGACCCAGCAGACTGGATGTGGACATGGAGGAGAAGGGCCACCGCTGTGTGGAAAGGGAGCTGATGGGGGAGGGGAGCGCCCCCCCACCCCGCCCCGCTCGAATTGGGCAGGTGGAGGTTGTCATGCAGGAGGCAGGGAACTCAGCCCTGGAGCATGAGTGACCAGTACTGATCACTCATGCCTTCATTTGTTTAGAAAATAGTGTGTCAGGCTCTGTCCCAGATGCTGACACCACAGGGAGGAGACGGAAAGCCCTGCTCCCCTACAGCAGACAGACAAGTGACCAAGCTCACGCTGCCAAGGGCTCTCGCCAGCTTATAGGGGACTCTCATCTCATCGGGATAGAGATTTAAAACGATTCCACTTCTCTGTGCTGGGCGAGGCTCCTTTCCCACTGGAAGGGGCAGCTTCCTTCCCAACATGAAGCCAGATTCTGAGCCTTCCCCACCCGCCAGGTTCGAATCTTCTCCTGGCAAATTGTCCATTGAAACTCCCCTCTCTGGCTTGATGCAAAACTCTTCTTCCTACCCTGGGGCCAGGTCGCGTTTCAGAAGCTGCAGTGAGGGTGGGAGTGTGTATGGGTCTCCCCTAAACCTCCATTCTTTGGCAGGGAGAGAGGAAGGGCACCTGCCCCTGGCTTGCCTGGGCCAGGGAGCCCCAGAACCTCAGCCATAGCCCTATCACGGCAGGTCTGAGCCTCTGTCTTACCCAGTGGGGCAGGTTCCCATTAGAGTCTCGTTCACCTGTGCAGAAGGAACAAGGGCTGGAGAGATGTCAGGACAGAATCCACTCTGGAAAAGGACCAGGCCTGCCAAGCCACCCTGCAGTCACCAGCATGAATTGGGGTGACAGGATTATTTTGGGGGCCCCAGGACATTTTGGGGGACAGAAGGGCACCAGGTGGGGACTCTGTCCCAGGAGAGCTGCCCAGTTGTAGCCCTTCCTGTGAGACTCCAGAAAACTCCCTCTGCCAGCTCAGGGCATAGCCACTGAGAACAATGCTGGACGGGCCCAGTGGGCCCTGCGCAGGGGCCGGAGGTCTGGGAGAGCGTCAGAAGCTGCTGGGGCCTGTCCTCCCCAAACTGGGCCACTGGTGGGGCCTTTCATCTCCCGCCTTCCTCTCTGGGCCACTCCAGTGTCCGCCTGCCTCTGTCTCTTCCCACCCCACTACCCCCAGTAGGACAATCACGGCACTAATTAGGGCGCTTTGATCATCTTTAGAAATGGCTACATTGGGGAGGGATGCTGCCAAGCAATTAGGGGCAGAGGAGCTGGGAGCTCAGGCACCTCCACAGGGGCTGGGGCTGCCCAGGACCCTCAGACAACCCCTGCCCACCTTCCCTCAGGATTATCTGCCCCCGGCATTGCTGTGAACTCCTCAGGGAATCAAGGCAGATGGGAAACCCTCAATCTGAGCCTTGGAGACAGCACCAGCCCCTGCCCATCAGCCCCCCTCTGCCTGGCCCCCAGCCTAACCGTCAGCTCTTCTGGGCTGTCCAGGCCCCTTTGATGGAGCCTAGAAACAAGGGCTCCTTTGAGGGAAGGGGGCCTCAGAGCCTCAGAGCAGGATGACGCAACTTCAAAGGTGAGGGTTGAGTCCACTACCCTGTGCCCTCCCTCAACCCTAGCCCCCTCCTAGGCACCTCCCCCATCTGTCCTCTATATAGCCCCCTAAGCCCCATTCCCCTGTGGGCTCCGGGAGTTAAGGACCAGGTGAGGGATGACCAGGGAAATGGTAACTTTGATGTAAAAGAATAGGGTCAGATGACTTGAATTCAGTGCTCAGGGACCGAAAGGCAGGCACCACAGGATAAGCGCCTGGAGGGTGGACCCCGGGGGGGGGGGAGGGGGGGATAGAACAGGGTCAGTGCCCCGGCTCCTGGTCACCATGCTGCTGGCTCTGCTGCTGCTGCTGCTGCCCCTCCCAGACCCATGGTCTGCCCATGGGCACCCGCTGTACATGCACCTGCCCCCCAGCACCCTGCAAGGTGAGCCCGGGGTGGTCTGAGGGAGTGGCCAAGGAGGGAGGAGCAGAGAGGAAGTGGGTCCCGGGCAGAGGAACATGAGCCTGCTACCTGAATTCACAAGGACCTTTGGCTTCTTCTGCCCACTGTGCAGGGAGAAGGGGCGAGGAACCCAGGTAGGAGAGGGAGGGGGAAGATGAGGATGGAAAGGGAAGGGGAGCCAACGAGGGTGTGCATCAGGGAAGTTTAGCAGGGAGGAAAGAGCCTAGAGCATCCCCTTGGCTCTCTGGGCCTAAAGGTGGGCAATTCAACCACAGTCATTTTGTGTCAATACATCTGAGTTCTGTGATATCTGAATCTTCAGGGTACTGTTTTTCCTTCAAGGTTTTTAAGGAAATGCCCTTTTCAAAGATTCCAGCCCAGCCCTAGCCAGTTTGGCTCAGTGGATGGAGCGTTGGCCTGTGGACCAAAGGGTCCGAGGTCAAGGGCAGGTACCTTGGCTGCAGGCTCTTCCCTTGCCCGGGCCCTAGTCGGGGCTCATGCAGAAGGTAACCAATCGATGTGTTTCTCTCACATCGATATTTCTGTCTTTCCCTCTCTCTTCCACTCTCTCCAAAAATCAATGGAAAAATATGCTCAGGTGAGTATTAAAAAAAAAAAAAAGATTCCAGCCCAGTTGAATTACAGAGATATATTGGGCTGAGAATCCAGAACCATTGGCTCTGAGTGCTGGGCCCTGGGGCCTTGGGGCTCTGTCTCCTCCCATCCCACCCCACCCCAGCGCTCCGGGAGCCCAGCCTGCTCCCTGTGGGTCTCCGAAGGCAGGGCTTGGAGCTGGGGCAAGGAGGACAAGCCCGCAGCTCCTCCCCAACCAGGCATGACTGTGCCCCATGTCCCAGCAGCTTTGTCGGCCCAGGGGACAAAGGCATTGCAGGCCGCCCGGAGGAGCGCCCAGTGGGCCGTAAATCTAGTGGCGATGGAGATCCAGCATAGATTGCATGAGTGCCAAAGTTGTGCCAACCGCACCACCCCCTGCACAGGTGAGCTTGCACCAACTACCTGGGACCGTTCTCTGTCCACCCCACCCCCTCCCTTGACTTGACGCCTCTCGAAGGGAGACTGAGTGGGCTGCAACAGGACAGGCGTATGAAGG